>NC_086236.1:19162500-19506250 GCF_036321145.2 Pelmatolapia mariae
CCAGAGCTGCCACAAAAACTCTCTGTTGACCCGATGGAGTTTAGCCTGGAAAAGGCAGGGTCAGGGGGAAAAAGCAATATGACTAAATATGATACTGAGCCAAAAACAAATCATCCTCTGTTGCAGATGGACAATGATTGTTGTTGTTGTTTTTTTTGTTTGTTTGTTTTTTTTATAGGTTTGGTTTCATAAAGTCACTTGACCTATTATTCATTATGTTCACACGTATGTGGAACTTGGAAACCCAACTTGAGTATTTGTTGTGCCTCATCACTAATAATGTGTTTAAATTCACTTACATGAATGTGGGAACATGCTATGGACGGTTGACTTTTTTTTTTCTTTTTTTTTTTTTCCCCCTTTAATGTCAGTTGTGAAAAGGGTGGTAAAAATTGTTCTGAAGCGCACACAGTATTAGGCATTACAAGGATTCTTCAGTTCTCATGATTTAAGCAGTTCTTTTGAAACCAGTGCCTTTTCTTTTTTGTTAAATATGAACTAATCGATTCTTGCGATCTTAGATTCTTTTAAACCTCTGTCCTCTGAAATGTTAGTCATCCATTAATTTTCTTCTTTTTATATAATTCAGGGTTGCAAAGTGGCTGGAACCTGTCCAGCGGTCGTGGGGCAAGAGGTGGAGTACACCCTGTATAGGTTGCAAGCCTGTGGCTAACACAGACAGGCAGCCATTCACACCCACATTGACACAAGAACCGACACACATACAGCAAACCTGCAAACTCAACACAGAAAGACACCTGCTGGCAGACCTTATTCTTGTGAGGCGATGACGCTAATCTCAGTCCCACAGTGTGACTCAGAAATGTTTCGGCACTTTAATATCTTTTTTTTTTTTTTTAAGTCCTTTGTCAGCACCATTGTTTGGATTTTAGGTCTGTGCTTTCTGTAATCCACCTTATGTGCAACATTTTCTGCCTCAGCAAAAACATCTTTTGGCCAACCAAAGAGCAGTATTTTTCTTTCCTAATGTTTACTTCTGCCTGCACTTTGTTTTTAGCCACTTTCTTTAGCAGTGAATAAATCTGACATGCTTGTTTGGCTCCTCAAATCTGGGGAATTAATGGTGTAACAGGAAAGTGCTTGTAATATAAGCAGTAATTTAAGCGATTGTACAGAGTGTGAATAAAATTGCTTGCTCGTTACCTATTTGTGAGGGGCAAATATTGAGTTCAAATTAAAATGATTTTATTTTTAATTAAACACATGCACAGCTCCAACACTTTATTACAGTCTTTTTTTTCTTCAGAAATTTGATACAAAAACTGCCATCAAATCATTATTTGCATTGAAGTGACCCTTGATTCATCAAAATCAAAGCGGTTTCTACAATAGCTGCTGCTTTGAAAGCTCAAATTCTAAATCATTGTGAGACTAACATCTTTTCTGAGCTCTCATTAGCAATGTCTTGGCTTCCTCTCTCCCTTTTCCACATTTCCACCAAAGACAACTCTAACCCTAATCAATACCTAGGCTACTTTAGGTTTCAATAAATCCTCAAGTGGGGATGAATAGGTAACAGCATTGGGAAATAGTTCACAAATAAAGCACTGAGCTATGAAAAGAAAAGCCACATATAGCTTTATTCATGAATGCTAAATGTTGATCATTTTACTACATACACCAAAACAAGTACCTGCACATACAGATTAATTTAAATGCGGACATTATTCTTTGTGTATTGGTAATCCTCCATGTCTCACAAATTTAAGTGGCAAAAGCTGAGAGTAGAATTTTAGTCTGCATTATTTGTAAAGTGGAGAATTGTAAGCACTTAAGATCACAACATTTAAACATATGTAAATGTGTCCTCTGGTCAATTTTAACACCAAGACTGCATTTTTTTAATTAGTGTTCAATTTGCATATTTCTGTTCATTATGCATCATTAAAGCTAGAACAGGTTTTCCCATTTTTCCATCTTTCTTTTATTCAGATTCTGAGAAAAACATAGTGACACCAAAGTCTTCCTTGTACAGGTCCCAGGTCTTTGGTTTGTGTGGGTTGTCCAGCTCTTCCCTGGGTAAAAACAACCTGAGGACAGTTTAAAGAGAGTGTAAGTCATGATAATACAGTCAAAAGAATACAAAAAATGGTCTCTGATCTACTGAAATAGAAAAAGAAACACACTTGTTATCTTCTATGAAGGATGTATTGAACCAGAAGTAGAATGGAACATCTTCATATCCTTTTGGGAGACCCTAAGGATGATGAGAACAGATCACGTGAATCTAATTCACAAGCTTTCCTTTAATATAGAGCGGTAAAGGCGAAAAAGTAAGCACTCACTGCGCTCGATTCAAACATGACCTTCACATCTCCTTCAACCACAGGTCCATTCTGCAGGCTGATGACTGCTGCGTTATTACCCACATCAGGAAATACCTAACAAAACGCATAAACGGGTTAAAATGCTAAAACTCTTCAATCCTGTTGTGTGAATTTGTGAGTGTGTGACAGACTTACCGTGCAGTTCTCCTGCTTGGCACACACACACTCAAACACCAGCTCTTTTCTCACAATTATCTTGACCTTGAAATCGCTACCATTACCTTTACCAACACCTGAGCAGGAGTAGAGGGAGAAAAAAAAGCTCATATGTGCCACTGTTGGTGGTGCAGCTATAAACGAACATGCTTCAGGTTTTCTAGTTTACCTGCTATGGAGTGGATACGGATGCTTTTAATCCTGAGGCTTTTCGGTGGAGGCAATTGTCTGTTGAACTTATTCTTCATGATTTCATAGTACCCTACGTACCGGCTCTGCAGGACACAAAAACAACAAAACCTTTTAACATATTGTGGCTGTAGGAGGTAGAGCAGGTCATCTACTAATTGGAAGGTTGGTGGTTTGATCTCTGGCTCTCCCTAGTCTGCATACCAAATAACCTTGGGCAAGATATTAACCCCAGGTTGCTCTGTGATGCATCCATCAGAGTATGAATGTGTGTGAATGGTGGTTAAAAAGCATAGAAGATAGTGAATGTGTGAATTTGGCATGTTCTATAGAGCGCTTTGAGTACTCTGGGAAAGTAGAAAAGAAAAGAATAAGAATCAGTCCATTTACCATTAAATTTGTACATGTATTTCAACAGGCTGTCTTAAGAAGATGTTGAGACTCCAGAATCCCTTTTATGCTTCTTGGAATTGATTTCACCAGTGCCTAAAACTCTAATATACTTATTCCAAAAGACATTCCTTTACTATTTGTTTTGATGATGGTTGTGAAGAGCGATGTCTCACAGGTACGCCCAAAATCTCCCACAAATCATTTGTAAGACAGAACCATCTGGCTGTTTCCAAATACTTTCCTATAAAAGGTTTGGTCAAAACCTAGCAACCTTCTCTGGCGATGTTACAAATTTTGGAAAAAAATCCAGTCGCCTCACATGTGAAGATGTGAAGAAGGCCGTTGTATTGGTGCCATGCTTTTGTGTTTCTGCCACATGGAGCTGCTCATCATAATGATTAGAGTTGTTTTTCTTAAAATGGAACATTTAAGAATAAATGCCTTCACTACAAAGAGTTTCTGATGACTTGTTGTTACCTGAGAGGGAGTCTCCACCCCCTGAAACTTGGAGCTCTGACTTTTGTCTGTCCTCCGCTCGCCAAAATACTCCAGACTGTCCTTCAGTGCGAAAAGAAACAAATGTAAGGATATAGCCTTGTTTTAAAACACTTATCTATTTACCCTAGTTTGACAAGTAAGTAAGAGAGATGCACCTGTGCACTCTCAAACTGGTCACTATCGATGAGCCAGGTGCACACCATAGTACCGGTGCGTCCTGGGAAAGGGAGCAGTAGAATTCACATTTAAAAAGACGCATATTTTCAAATAAGTGATCCAATGATAATGATCAAGGAGAGCTCACTAACGTTACCTTTCCCTCCTTTACAGTGAATCGCAATGATGTTTTGGGGATCAGCAGACATCCACTCTCTCACGCCCGCTGTGTATTTGAGCATGTCCCTGAAACAATCCAGTACAAGAACAAAGAAATAAGGTGTGAAAATACTAATTAGCACTGGAATTGATGCAGTTGTGATGCATCTTTTTCCTGGATCTGAGTCATTTATAGAAATGCTTGAAGTCTCAACATTGGTATAGGTTTACTACAAGAAAAAGATCCAGATTAAAGATATGAAACAGAAACCATGCTCACTCCAAGGAGGGGACATTGTGGTCATCAATAAACACCCGTTCAACCCTGTAGTGGAAGAACTGGGGGTCGTAGCCTTTCTCACCTGGAAACAAAAAGAAACTACGCTGTTTTGTAATCCTCAACAAAAGGGCATACAGTGCATGTGAGGAAAGGTGGTGCACACTTACTGCAAAGATTGTAAACTTTATAATGGCCTTCATGTTTAGTGTCTAGAAACCTTGCCACTTCCTGCACAAAGAGAGAAGAGAAGTCAGTTAAAAGCCAATGGTAACTGTGATTGGGATCATTTTGATCTTTGTCTATGTTATTATTATGTTTGTAAAATGAAGCAGGTGGTGCATGGTAAAATTAATTTTAATTCATGTCCGCATCCAAGGCCACTCACACTTACCCTGATTGGATTCCTATAGAAGGCCTGCTTCCCAGAGGAGGGGAAAGACATGGCGATGACACGGTCTACAGAGCGGGTAAAGATGCAAAATCATTTTTTTTCTTTTTTTTTTTTTTAATCTCAAAATGTATTTTCCTGACATGCATTTTTTTTAAATTCATATAGCATGCAAACACCTGCCTGTGACATAGGTAAGATCGAGGTCAAATCCATCCTTCTGATAACGCCGCTTGTTTTCAGAAATCTGAAAAATAAGCAATTTTTCCAGTGTTCTTTCTTGATGCCAACCCTAACACTTGTAACTGTCCAGTTTGTGTCTAGAGTGACGACCTTACCATCCTCCTGGTGACTTTCTCCAGCTCTTTCTTCTGAGCAGCCAGTCTGAAAACCCTCACGAGGATTATTATTCTCAAGAAGCGGAGAAATGTCACAACCCTGTAGGGAAAATTGAATCATTATTCCATTATTCCAGGTGTTCAAAGTCCAGTGCATTCAAAAGGACATTATAGGACATTATAAAATCTGTAATATGGTCTATAATACTCTATGCAACTACTGCATGTAGCTTAAAACCATATGGTTAAGCTAAACAGTCATTAGACAATCAGCCAAGTCAGTCATTCATTCTCAGATTTTCACCACCAAATAAGAAAAAAAATGACTTCAAAATTTTTTTGCTTTTGTTTTTAAAGTACAATATCGCTAATTGCAAATTTACTGAAAACATTGCTCTATTGGTTTCTTTTTGGAGTAGTTTGTACACAGATCTATGAGGTCAGTCAGGAATCATAAGAGAAAACAAGTAGGTGGACTATGGGTGTAAATTCCCATATGGAAAAGAAATACAAGAAGCTTATAATATTTTTGTTAATTCAAATATTAAATGATGATATGCTCATTAAAGTGGCCTTTTGCATTTTTCTTATCCAACGCTTATTTACAGATCATACTTAATTATTTAATTGTTCCTTCCTACTGTATGGTAAATGGTATTTGTATAGTGCTTTACTAGTCCCTAAGGACCCCAAAGCGCTTTACACAACCAGTCAACCACCCATTCACACACTGGTGATGGCAAGCTACATTGTAGCCACAGCCACCCTGGGGCGCACTGACAGAGGCGAGGCTGCCGGACACTGGCGCCACCGGGCCCTCTGACCACCACCAGTAGGCAACAGGTGAAGTGTCTTGCCCAAGGACACAATGACCGAGACTGTGCAAGCCGGGGCTCGAACCGGCAACCTTCCGATTACAAGGCGAACTCCCAACTCTTGAGCCACGATTGCCCCAGCCCCCACTGTATGCCTATTGTGATGCAATGAGCAAACATGTACCTGGGGATAAGGCTGGCACCTGACAGGTCAGAGAAGGTGTAGACCATGGTGACCACCAGTGTGACTATCACCACGCAGGCGTCTATGATGTTCAGCTTGGAGCTGAAGTACACTTTGAAACTAAAAGGAGGCCAAGATAAGTGGAAACATGACACAAGACAATTAGTATACAGCTGGAGAAAGAATCTGTACAGATCATGCAATGAACATATTCAGTGATTTCTCTGACACTCTGATGACTGTGCCATTACATTTCCTAATCCCTAACCCAAAACATTTCCTGTCTGACTTCCTTTTCACAACTTCCTGTTTGATGACAAATCACACTTGGTTTCTGCTGATTCAAAACTCCGGTGGGAATCACTACTTTAAACATTTCTCTTTCTCACATTAGTACAGAAACAGTTGTGATGTTTACAGATTCAAACTATACTGCGATCCACCGCATCAACGTGAACACTTCTTCTAGCGCAGTGTCAGCAAAAAATTACCTTTGCAAAAGTAAGTTTTGTCTGATTTGTTGGGCAATCCACTGGCTTCCTCAGAACAGAGGCTATTCTTCCTGGAAGGCTCATGCGCATGACTTCTTACTCACAACTGGGTGTTACAGAGGTGCAGAAAACAACGACTAGATTCCCACAAGCATTTCTCACTCACCCCTCCACATAGACACGCAGGAGGACATCAGCAAGGAAGAAGAAAGAGATGGTGAGGGACACAGCCTCTAACGCATTTCCAGCATCTCTACTCTTGGCTGGCAGCGAGAGATCCACAATCACCAGCACAAAGTCCAATATGATCAGTATTACTCCAAATAAACTGGAGAAAAAGCCATGCAAATGATGATAAAACATGCACTTAATTAAAAACACAACCAGGTAGGGGTGTACCCGTTTCCAATTTGCAAAAAACGCACTCACCGAAAGCCAAAGGACATGACAAACGGGGCTATCTTTTTCCGAAGATTGCTGCAAAACAGGGGACAGGGTTATATGTGCCTGTATGTAGAACTAGAGGGTTATGCAAATTGGATCTCTGTAAACTTACTAGTACATTGTGTCTGGTAGTGCACTCTCCACCTTTCCATCATCAATCTCTACTTTAGCATTCTCCATCTTTGTAATGTCTCTGAGAAGACAGATAGAGATTACAGACAAAGACACACAAATATATGTATTTATATGATATATATAGAGAGAGATAAATAAATAAAAACCTCACCCATTTACACTTGAGTCTAACCCTGGGCTAAAGTACACAGAGGACATGATGCTTCCGTTTCCTTTCTCTTTTTGTCCTGAACGTGGAGTTTCTGCATTAGGAGACAAAAGCGTGATAAGATTGAGTGCACCCTGTTCAGCGCGATGCTACGTGGTTACAATGTGGAAAAATATGAGACAAGAGTGCATAAACTTTGTGTCATCGTCCTAAAACGCTGCATTTCTTCAAACCAGTCTCTCACGCATTTCCCGGTGCTACCTGCAGGATGCAGGAGTCCACAGCGCGTCCCTAAATCACTACATTCGGCTGCAGCACGTACAAAGAAACTGTTCAAGAAAGGAATCGCTCATTATGTTTACCTCTGGGTAAATTTTAACAAAATTTCACCGCCCGGTCCACAGTCTGTGTGATCACCATTCACTGTCCTGTTACTTTCCTTGCAGCGTTGACGCGTTCACAACAAATCAGACCCCCAAAAAGCCCAACTAAACTAAACTCCCACCGCCTGCTTACCGTCGGGACTGTCATTCGTCAAATTATACGAGACTTCGTCTTGTGACTTCTCCCTGGGACAAAGGAAGACGGTTCAAAGGTTAACCGGGTGGATTTTTTTCTATCCATCCACTATTCCTCATCGTTTTTGCAAACGTAGCGGTTTCGAACTTCCTGGAGCTCAGTAGAAAAAAAAGAAAAAACAGGAGGAAAAAATGGCCTTCCCCCCTCTTTATTCTTTATTCATATTTCCTCCTCAGCTTACTTTGACTCAAAAACAGAGTCTGACGGTAACCCTTCTGCACAGACGTATTTAAACCGCAGATAGTTACTAAACTAGCCCAACGGGCTGAGTAATTTGGAACATCTGGTTTTAATAGACTGGCCAAAAACGAAATAGTACATTCTTGCCTTTTACGTCACTTGTTGTTGTTTTTTTGTTTTTGTTTTTTTGTCATGAATTCATGATATTTGGGTATGATATTCAGAAAAATAAAAAGTAAAAAGTAAAAATGAAATAAATACATAGAAAACACAAAATACTTCAACTGCTCCCTTTAGGGGTCGCCACAGCGCATCGTCTGCCTCCATCTGACCCATTTCCCTTTCATCATCTTTTATTACAACAACCCTCTGCATACCACTGCATATTAAATATGTGTAAATGTTATAACTTTAGTGCCCTGGGTAATGTTCACCCGGATGCTCAGCTGTTTATGAAATTACTAAGAAATGATATATTGCATTACTTTATTGCACGAATTTGAAGTAGGAAATTAAGAAAAATAGAATGCTTTTTTTTTTTTTAGGAATAATTGTCTCCCCCCAATACATCACTGTGTTATATTTAAAAGGCAAACCCCACAAGCAGCGCTTCTGGTATGTAAAGAATGGAGCTCTTTCAACATTTTCGGTCAGTGAAGCTATTTGCAGCTCTGGGGTCAGCTCTACTTTCAAGACAATGCGATGGTTTGTGAAGGAGAAAGCACAAAACTGACCTGAGTTCAGTGTTTGACGAGACCGTTCTAGTCCGAATCCTCTAATGTGGACCATGCAGAACTAGCCCAGCCTATAAATAATGCTGACAAATTTTAGGGGAAGAGAACACTGAACCTGAAGAAAACAAGGGGAGCTTGGTGAAATGAAGGTAAGGCTTGTGGCTTCGAGATTCTTCAGGTGTTAAAAAAAAAGCATTTAAAGTTTTGGATAACTTTTTGATTTTTCTTAAAGTTTTAATCTAAATTGTCTTGTTTATTTTAGAAAATGTGGTTTTTCCTAAAAGTCATGCCAGTGTTGCTGTTCTTGACTCTGCTGTGCCCAGTCTTGGTCTCCTCTTCACAGCCGTCTGTATGTATCTACTCTGTAACAAATGTTTTCCTTTATTTTTGTATTGACTGTGAAAACTGAAAATGTATGCCTTAAATGGTGTTTTTTCTAGATGTGTAGAAAAAAACTGTGATGCATTACTTACTGCTTCCTCTGTGTGTTATCAGAATAAAAACAGAGGTATTTTTTTCCTTCCTTATTTTAAGGCAATAGACTCGTGCGGACCTGAGTTCGCTGTTCTCAAGCGCAGCATAAGGAAACTGGAAAATAGTCTTTTGATCAGAAAATGGCAGGTTGAGCACTTGCAGACGCACAAATACTTCCGTCCTTTTCAGCCTGCTGCGTCTAACAGCAAACCTCAGGGTGATTCAGACCCCGATTCTGGTTTAAACCACAACAAGAGCGCAGCTCTAGATGGACTGGATATGACGCTGACTAAACCACTTCCACCGGCAGGCAATTTAATTGTTTATGATAAAGGTAAGAAAAGTGCACTATGTTTGGTGCAAATCTACAGTGCATGACGCATTTTTCTATTTCTAATTCACTGGGTTTTGCACATGCACAGCTATTTTTTACTTGACATGCAACACAAAGTCAAAATGTCAATGTAAGAACATTAATCAGCAATCTCTGAAGCATTTATTTTGTCTTTCTTCTAGACTGTTCTGAACTGTTCGACAGACAGAGACCATCAAGCGGTTTCTACCGCATAAGACCCAAATTACATCAGGAGCCCTTTTTAGTTTACTGTGACATGGATGATGGAGGAGGGTGGACAGTGTTTCAAAAACGCCGGCATGGAAGAGTTGACTTTCACAGGTAATTGTGCAGAAGAAGTAGCCCACAGCATGTGGGGGGAAGATCCCACAGCCTGTCTAAAATCTAGTATGATGCTGATAAAGCTTATGGGGTTTTCTGTTTGAAGTCAACTGCCAGCCTACTTCTCATTTCAGAGACTGGGTGGACTACAGAGATGGCTTTGGCGACTTCAAACTGTGGAATGACGAGTTTTGGTTGGGCAATGAACATATTTACTCTCTGCTCTCAGAAGGTCAGCAGGTCACGTTATGCACTAATGCTTCACATTAGGCACCCAGTATGTGTTTTTTTCATTCATACGTTGCATTTTAAAAAGTTCTATTTCCTGTCTTATTAGCTTCTCCTTTACCAACTTTACTTTGTGTCTTTTTTGTACTAAAGGTAAGAACCTTGTGAAGATCGATCTTATGGATTGGGATGGACAGAGAAGCTATGCGTTTTATGACAACTTCAGGATCACCGATGAGGCTGTGAGAAAAACACTTTGTGTAGCTTTTCCTTAGAATCATAAGTACAACGATCCTCCCAGGAAACATTGTTCTAATGCTCATTCCAGGATAAATATCGTCTTCAGTATGGGCAGTACAGTGGGTCAGCGGGAGATGCTCTCAGTGGAAGCAGGGGTGTGGTGGAGCAGTGGTCTTCTTGCCTCAGTGGCATGCATTTCAGCACCAGGGATCAGGTTAGTCACACATCTGTCAAAACCATTACCACTCCAAGATGGCAAGTTGATGTTTCACAGCACGTCTAATAGACTACTGATGTGCAAATGATGAATGTGAAAACACTGATGCCGGTGGTTGACAGGATAACGACCGGTACCTCCAGGGAAGCTGTGCCCAGGAGAATAAAGCAGGTTGGTGGTACAACAGGTGAGGCTGTCACCCACCTTTTCTGTTCCATGAGTCTGCATCACTTCAAATGTGATTATGACGTTTGTGTCTCTTCACTGGGTTTTGTAATTTGGAAAATTTACCTTTGACATTGTGCCCTTAACTTCTGATCTACAGATGTCATGCAGCCAACTTAAATGGAAAATTCTATCGCAGAGGGAAGTACAAAGCCGAGTATGATGACGGCATTGTTTGGGGGACCTGGAAAGGCCTTTGGTATTCACTTAGACACACCACCATGAAGGTGCGGCCTCTGGTTTTCCTAGACGCCGTGGGCAGTGGAGCGGGCGAAATTTAAAAACCTAAAGGCTAAAAAAACAGAGCAAACATTCTTTGCCATGTTTTAATTTCTCCCTTTGCTATTTTTAAAAGAATTTATCAAATATCAGTAATACCATATTATATGCATTTCTTTCTGTAAAGTGTCTATTAACCAAACACTAAAATAAACAGCATTTCATCCATAACCTCTCTGATGTTCATTTGATTGTCCTCAAGCGTAGTTACAATTGATACAACTGTGTAATTTTCATTACATATTTGACACTGCTTAGATCTCACATTAAACAGTGAACCCTAGTGTAGCTGGTGCGGTTTCAGTATTGTAGAGTACTGTAATTACAGAAGACTTGGCAGCACTATAAAAGAAACACATACAGCAATGTGGAAATAAAACTAGAGCATTATCTGGGTCTAGGTATTGATTTTAAGAGTGCATTTAGAAAATGTGACAGGTTTATTGTACCAGCTGTTGAAGTACAGAGGAGAAATATATTTCAAAGTGTGTTAGAAATCTCAGCAATGGCATACAGTGAATTAAATAAAACTTTACCAATTCACAAAGTCAGTAATAATATCACAAAATATCAAAACAAACCTTAAAAAATGCAAAACTAAAGTCTAAAATAAGAACTTCAGAAGATAAAACATATAGAGATAAATCTGTAACATTACAATACATAGGTGGGTACACAGATTTAGGGTGAAGGGTAAAGAATAAATGTGATTTTCAGTGGCAGTTTTTCTCAGCTGTAGTTTGTGATCTACTCCTCCTCCCATACATATGATGAGGACAGATCTAGATCCAGCATCTTTTGTTCTGCCTCGCTCAGCTTGTAGGGAGAGCCATCGCTGCTGGTGTACTCCTCAGTCACGGGCAGAGAGTGGCAGCGACCTTTCCTCTGCTCTGAGGATGAAGCAGTAAAGCTGGAGCTGCGCTTGCGCCCCTTGGCTGCAGAGTAGGACTGAGCCTCCTTTAATTTACGGGCCAGGATGTTCCTCTGAATTGGTGAGGGGCCGCGACGGTTCCAGTTCTGTTCAGCCCGATCCAAATTCAACTGGTTCACTCCCTGAGAACTAACAGGTGCTGCAGCGGGACCCCCGATCCCTGAAACTTGCTCACTGTTCTTTCTCCTCTCTGCTGTGCTATTAAAGTCAGATTTACCCTGTGTCCCAGATGCTGAAATTGTGTTTGTCTCGGTTCCTGCATGTTTGATTTCATTAATGTGCGAAAGCACTGGTTTCTCTGTCCAGGGCTTCCTCTGGTCACTTTTCTGTAGTCTGGATCTGGCCCACTCTGAAGCCCCATGCTCTGGAATTGGATAAGAGCGATATGGCTGTCTCTCCCACCCTCCTTTGCTCCAACAGCTTCCTTCGGGAAGAGTCCGAGATCCCACCTGGAAAGGACATAACGATTAAACTCGACCATTCATGGCACTAAAATGTTTTACAGCAATAATAAATAAATAAACAAAATAAAAAATAAATAAAAGTCATACTAAAGCGTATATAAGTTACCTGGGTCAGGCTTCTTTCTCTGAACTGTCTGGACTGTGAGAAGGACGGTAGCTGAGGTTTGGCATCATTAAAACTGGAAGTCCGTCGGAAATTTGGATTCTTATGATAAGAGTTTCCCATTGCTGCATGTCCTTCTTCTCTGAAACCTGTTAGCCCACTCCTCTCTACCATCTCTACCCAGTCAGCAGTGCGGTCATGCCACTTGGAGCTGCTCCTACTTGCGTGAGCAGCAACAGGAGGACCTATGATCAGTTCCACTCTAGGACTCAGTCTGTCCGGTGTGGCCCTAAAAGTCTGTGGTGGTGGTTCAGAAAAGGGAGCTGCAATGTGAAAATTCTTGAGTTTAGAATCACCCTGTAGACCTAAAGGGGAGGCAGAATGAGCAAATCCAATCGGTGTAGGAATGGGAGAGATGGTGGGTGAAGCAGATGTGTCTACAACAGTGTCATGGACAGGGCTGGGAGAGACATGGTAGAGCTGTGTAGCCTCCTTTAAGCCCTTCTTCTTCATCTCTTTCAACTGTTGTTGTGCCAATTTGTACCTAGGCAAAAAATAGTTTCCGGTTTATTGTGTGTGTGTGTTTTTTTTTAATAGCTAGTGACAAAAAGGGATACATTTGGGATAGAATATTATAAATTTTAAAACATACCCAAATATTGGTGGAAACACCTTCTGGCCAGTGGGAGATAGTCTTTCTGGGTCCTGTGGGAGTGGTATCACCACAGTCTGTGAGAGAGGTTGACTTCCCAAGAAAGCCCCATCTTTTTGGGCTGCAGCCACACCCACGCCCCCTGAAGGGCTGTGAACATCAGACAGGCTGGGTCTTTGTAGGCTGTGCCCACAGATGGAGGCCTCATCTGAGAGCTTGCGCCCTCCAGGAGAATGTATGGAGCTTCTCCGGACAGAGCTGCACTGAGGGCTCTGGCAAAATTTTCTCCACACCGTCACCACAACAGTAGCCATAATCACAGCCAGGCAAAGGGAGATACCAACTACCACAATCATGTTACCGCCCAAGGGTGCAACTCCAACCGGTGCAGGTGAGAGAGATGGAGAAGGAGCCGGTACCACTGGGACATAAAGAAAAACAAAGTTTGGACACAAAACTGAAGACAAAAAGCTTTAATCTAAGATACTGGAGATTAGAAATAGCAAGTTAGGGGTAAATAAACTCACCGACACAATCCTCTAGTGAACACAGGGACTGCTCCTTGATCATGCCAGTGCACTGCATCCCTCGCACACCTGAGGGCAGTAAACATTCACGCACTCGTTCCCTCACCCCTTCTCCACAGCTCACGCTGCACACACTCCACGGCTGCCATGGCCCCCATGACTCTGCAGGATGCAAGGAAAGTGTTAAAACACGATAAAGCAGATTAGTAGTTTAAAAGCTTTAACTCTGCATTGCTACATAAATTCCCTCCACTCCAATACACCAAAAACACACGGGCTAAACAATCTCACCTGCACTTTTGTAAGCCACCAGACACGTCTGTGCTGGACTGGGCGAGCGGCTGTAGTTGAAAACAAAGCGAAAGCAGTACTTATTCCTTCCCGGGTAAAACACGGAGCAGTTGAATTCAGTTTCATTCTCTCCCTGAGTCAGCCAGTTAAAGGCCAACGGGGGAGAAGTGGGCTCCTCTGCAGATGAAGCAGCATCGCTATACAGTAATACTTTCCCATTGATGTGAGCACAGGGCGGTGTGATCAATTTAACAGTCATAGTCCCCTCACAGCCACTCTTGTAAGCATTGGCATTTTCCACTAGCAGCTTATAGGAGAAGATACGGGACAGGTAGAGCGGTCCAGAGCTCTTCACCTCCTGTGCTGTGTGAGGAGACCGTAGAGCAACTCTTATGAAATCTCTGTCTGTGAATGGGAAGGCACAGGACAGTTCAACACTCTGAGAACGGAGGGGTTTGATTGGGATTCGGGTGAGGGCTCGGACCTTGTTGATGCTGTTATGACCTATTTGGTTGTACTCCATGTAGCTGACTTCTAGTGAGAGAGCAGAATCAATGCCGCTGGAACAAGCCTGAAAGTGTTCATTAGTGGATATCCCAACCTGAAGAGAAACAACAGAAGAGAAGTATGATAATTATTTATGGTCACTGTTTTACAGCAGTATATACTGAAATGTTGTTTTTATTGCCTGAAAGGATCCTGAGTGGTTCCCAGCTCTCTCCACGGCAATATGAAAGGTTGGCCAGTGGACTTGTAGTTCTGAACTCCACCACCAGGTAGTGCTCTCTATGCTACTGCCCTCTGTGCTATTAGTAGGGAGAATAGTGGAGATGCTGGTTTGTCTCAGCAGGAACCGGAAAGTTCCTGCGTACGGGAAGCAGGAGCAGTTGAACTCCACCCTGCCAGCCGGTTGATTGTTGTGGAGAGTCTTGGTCAGAACAGTGGTGTTGCTTTCCGTGTTGACCAGAGATAGGCTCCTGCTCCGGATGGTGCTGCCGTTGGATTTTATGCTGAAGTCCACAAATACGCTGCTGTTGCTTAGGGCAGAATGCAAGGAGGGCCAGATATTGAGCCCTGCAAAAGCTACAGGAAAGAAAACACACAAGTAGATGTGAGAAAGACAGAGAAAAGAAAAAGAAAATGTTACACGATGTTCTACAAATGGTGAATACACCTCCTTAATATGTCCACAATGGGTAAAATTAAGTCTGGTTGTTGTTAACCATTAATGCATTTATTAAAAAAAAAAATCCTGCTTTTACTGTACCTAAAGGTTGTTTCTGGTTCTGGCTGTTTAAAAAATACTAGGAGTGTATGGGTCTGTTCGTTTTTTATGGTAATTTTACAAATTTTAGAAGGTTATCTAGTAAAACTTGGCTTCAATTGTGAGTTTATAAAGTGTCAGTTTTGACAACACACTGTAACCATAATTTATAACAACGTGTCCTGTGTGTAATTATAATACTTTTATAAACCTCTTATACATTTCCCTTATCCAAAATCAGCTATATTGCCCAAACAACCACAAAGTATAGTTTTTGCTCAGAACGACAATACAAGCTCAGTGGAGTCCACATTAACAGGTTCAAAAGCAGTAAAGTATAGATATCAAACAGACAAAGAGTTAAACATGTTTGAGTATATAAGCCAAGAATCAGGGTGCTATTAGTGGGGGGAAACGCACTAGTAGCATGTTATTTTAAGAGCTATTGTGCTCTGTATTGTGTAAATCCTGTTGTTGGGACCTCACATCCTCACAAAGGAAAGCGGGTGTCTGAAGAGGCCACGCATTAGCCTCGTTCAGCAGTCAATTAAAATGCACTAAGATGATAGATTTGTAGAAACTCACCATATCCAATGAGCACTAGCAGGAAGGACAGCAGTGAGACAGCCTGTGGCATTCCGATACCTGTGCCTCCTTTTTCTCCAACACCACATGATCATCCTATTCCACCATCACAACGCTGTGAAAAGCTTTAAATGGGGAAATCATAGAACAATAAAACAAAAAAAAATACCAAGAAGATAATCCACAGAGAAGTAGTAGATAGCAATTAAGTGTGTGTACAAGAAGCTGTGCGCTCTTCTGCATGTATGGAAAACAGGAAGGCTAGAGTATGAACAGTGAACATGACTTTTCTGAATTTACACTGGCGTCTTCCTCTTCCTTTCATCTTCACAATGGGTATGGGGAGCTGCCACCATCACACAAGAGAGGTTTCAAAAAAAGGAGGGGAGGGGGCTTTGTTCATCACAAACATGTAGTAGGCTGAAGCCAAACACTTGTCTGATTTGATCTATTTTTTTTTGTTTGTTTCAAAAACAGACCATTTCAGACTTTTGAAGTCAGAGCAGAATCAGAACATTTACTACTAGTTATTATTTCCATCATAAAGTCAGCCAAACTTCCAAGCAAATACAAAGTTAAGGTGGAGCCTGGTGTTTGCTTGTTTTTAACCCCGTGCTCATACTGTGTAGCTCATTTGGGTGAATATTTTCAGGATATGACTGGTTTTTAATCCGCGAATAAACACAGCCCCCTTTGTGTGCGCAATACCTTCTGATTAGTGAATCTAAACCTGGATTTTCAGTCTAGATTAGCATGCATGGTGCTTTACATAGTGAGTCTAACCCTTTACTGTTTTGTGTAGTGCAGTCTGATTGAATCAAATTGTACTCACGTGTCTTGAAGACTCAGAAAAGTATGGTTCCTCGGCGCTTTCCCCCGCACAGCACCCACAGTAACTGTCCCTCCATGTGCTCGTTGCGAATTTCTTCTGCCAGATAAGCTGCTAATAAAATTCACTGACAGTCAGGGGGACAAGTATGACAGCCCCACGAGCGCTCCAGAGGCGCGCGCAGGGGTTCAGAGCGCGTGAAAGAGATCCGCTCAGTAAGGTCAACAAGAGGGCGTATTATGTTTGCGACAAACTCCCTTTTCCTCTCAGAATTTAGACACGCAGTTAAACGGTTTACGACTTAAGTCTTAAATATTATCTGCCTTGAAGCTTCCATTTAAGAAGCTATTTAAAAAAATAAAGAACGTTTTGCGTCCAAAACGACTCTCGCCCTTTTTATTCCTGCCTGAGATTAATAGCAGGTAAAATGAAGCAGTGAGAAGTGGAACTGGTTCTAACGTGCTTTAGCTCTGGGAAATTTCATGCTAGACGAAAAAAGGCACAAATGAAAGATACATTTCCTGCTCTGGCAGTTAAAGGATCGCATTGCATTAAGTCTATCATTCCAAAGATCGATATCAGTTTCAACAGGCGCCCGGATCATCAAAACATTCAAGATGGCAGTGCCGCAGGAAAAATATGTGAAATTCAACATAGGGATCTGTAGTTCAATACTTTATGTGACAGTGTGAGAAAAAAAATCAAACGTTTTAATCAGTATTGTGTAGTAAACTATATATGTCGTTTTTCTATGATTAACCAATTAGAGTTTAAAAAAATAAAATAAAAGCACACCAAATCATAAATTATGCAGAAAGCCGTAGTCAATCACTCCATCTCATTGTAAGAGCAACGGGACTCATGTCGTGCGGTAAAATGTTCACCTAAACTAAATATTGTGCACGCACCCCCAATTATGAGAATCAGACCTGCCTCGGCTCGGCTCGGCTCTCGAGACTTCCTGAACCAGTTGAATTCATCTATCAATAAGCGGGCCACATGGCAGGGTAATCTAATCAACTCTGCAGACCTTCATTCTTCCTCTGGCGAGAGTCCACACAGAACAGGAAACCTCTCTGGAGATGAAACGTTCACGTTCACAATGGGAACAATGAACTTTTCTATTCTGTTTGTTAAAATACTTTACGGTGACAACAGAAGCACCATTCTAACACTACTTGTTGCTTGTTGCCATAGGCTCCTCATTCATATGTAGTTACTTGCTATATGGTAACTGTGGGTGGATATGATAAAGTATTGTTTTGAAAGATTTGTTGTGCCAGTTGATCGCGTGCTTACCTTTCAGTTTTGACTTCAAAACACACACTCTGGTATTTGTCTAGCACAACTTTCCTCTGAACTGGGACTGAGTATTACTCACATGTACTCTGTGAACTGGATTGACGGGAGACGTGACACGCATTTTAGTCTGTCTTGTCTGGTCTTGAATTTACCCAAAGCTATTACACTCACAGGAGCGTTTACTGGGAAAGGGACATGAACTGATGTTGATGGACTAAATTAAATGACCAACAAAAGATGCAATGTGGAGTAGGCCATTTGGATTAATTGAAACCTGGGCATCTACGTCAGCAGGGAACGCTACAGTCCCTAACCACTTATTATATATTTTACTCTGGAAAATGTCATTAGTGACGGTATTTTTCATAACAGAATGCTTTGGTTGCATTGACAAGGTATAGCCTGACTTTTCCAGAATGAGTACACTGTGAATGAAAACAAGGTATAAAACATAAAGTGCCGTTTTCCAAAAAGCATTTATTACCAAACACACCTGATGGTCACTCTACCAACGAGAGTGGACCTGAAACTTGAAACATTTTGAAAACAGTCCAGTATCGCTCGTAGTTCTAGATATAAACATATCTATAGGTGGATTCACAGTGCTCTATTACAATCAGAACACCAAATGGATACATATATTGGATACATACAGCATGGCATGAAAAGGACAGCACCTGTAGAGGTCAGCTGATTTAGGTTTTGTTTTTTTTTAAGAAATCATCTGTTTCTATATTCCACTTCAATTGTAAACAGGTCAAAATAGGTTTGGGTAGAATCTTAAACCCTCAACAGAGTCATCTCTACAAAGGTGGCCCATCTTCTCAGCCAGCAACAACCTGGACAAGAAGAGTGAAGAAGGCAAATAAATTACAACATGACAAACAGCAGCAACAAAGAACTATAAAATATGAGACACAGACGATTATTTCACTCTTCTACACCATGACGATAAAGTAAAACTGACTGACATGACTAACTTACCGCTCTTTTGACAGAAGAACAGAGAGACCCAAGAGCTTTGCAAACTCCTCTGCAGTCAAGGAGCCTTTGTCTGACACCTGTCCAAGACAGGAAGAGATACAGAATTGGTTATAAATGTATCGGTTTTCTCTTAACCTTCAGAAAACGTGTAGTTGAACGCTTGTTCACACTTGTTGGAGCAGTGTCTGTACTGCACAGATTAATTACAACCTGGTCACAGCTTTGAATTTTTCTTGGTTAGAAGAAAGCAATTGCTACTTATTCATCTTTGTTTTCTGTTGTGAAATAACTGTCTGTTGACTAAAATCAACTTAGTTTAATGCAATCCATAAATCAGTATCATAGATTAGATTACCTAGTGAAGTCATTTAAAGGAGTAGCCAACTTAGCCATTTAGTATTTTCCTAGCAATAACAAGGTTAGACAACTTGCAGTAATTTCCCTGAAGTTGGTATGGATATATATAGAATTATACATTTTTGTGCTATAACAAAGAGTTTATGTTAAGTCTATGCTGTGCTGGGCGAAGATCATTTTCTGACATTAGTGGACTGAGTTTTTAAGCTTACTCTAGCCAGTGTTTTACACTAGCTTGCAGTGTGGCAATAAAGGGAGGAACTGAGTAGAGTCTAACCAATATCAGAGTTTTTAGACCAATACCAATACCAATATTTGATCATTTAAAAATCTGATATACTGTCCAGTATTTTTAATTTTTCTGTCAGACACTCAAAACATAAACAGATTTCCCTAACATTTGTTATCTGTAGTTATTAATTTACTTGTTTGCCCAATTCTGGGCCGATCAGCTGTTTGTTGTTTGTGGTTCCAAACATACATCGCAGAATGCTCTCCGGTGAACGAACTGTGCAAGCTCAACACTCATAACATGTTTGAATAGTGTTTCTTTTGTCTCGTCTTTAGTTAAAAAAAAAATTAATTATCAGCCATTATAAATGCTGACCCTGATAGATCAGCAAATAGCCAATATCACCACAACAGCTCATCTGGCTCCATCTCAACCTCTCCTCTAATGCCCTTATACAGAACTACAGTTCTTATCTAGGCAGCCTATCATATGCTTTCTCTACAGCCACACACAGTCTCCATCAGGACTACACAGAACAGTAAAGGGTTAGACCCACTATGTAAAGCACCATGCATGCTAATTTTTGCTTTCTGATTCACCAGCTGTCCTTCATCCATTCTCCGCTCCTTCTGATTTTCTACATTCATCAGCTCCTTCCATCTTAGCACACTCTCTTCACTTTTTAGCACATTTTCGATCTCTATCCTTAATTACCCTAACCTGCTGCACATCCTTTCCAGCTTGGCCTCTCTGTCTAGCGAATATATACAAGTCCTTTTCCCCTTCCTTTGTGTCCAGCTTCCCATAGAACCTACTATAAGTCTTTTCCTTTGCCACCTCTCTCATTGCCATATGCTCCCAATACGCCTGTCTACTTTCTTTATTTCCTTGATTATCCCAGTTTTTTCTTTGCTAACCTCTTCCTTTTCATGACAAAATCATGCCCCGAGTCCTTTAAAAAGATGCCAGCCAACATACTGTTTTGGGCAAATAAAAGGTTGTTAGATGTAAATTGCTTTACATTCCTATTCACAGCACCTTTAAACTATTTAGTTCATTTTGATAAGTAGTGGAATGTGATGTTTAGTCACCCTAAAGCAGCGGTCCCCAACCCCCGGGCCTCGGACCGGTACCGGTCCGTGAGTCGTTTGGTACCGGGCCGCGAGAGTTGAGGCTCAGGTGTGAAATGTATGGTTTTCAGGGTTTTTATGGGTTTTCAGCGTTATTTTGTTATCGTTTTTATCGTTAACTCGGTTTTCCTGGGTCTTTTCACGTGTGTTATGAATAAATCTTCTTTTTTTCGGTACTGGTACTAGTTTTATTTTGTTGTATTTATCCGCGACACCTTAAAGGCCGGTCCGTGAAAATATTGTCGGGCATAAACCGGTCCGTGGCGCAAAAAAGGTTGGGGACCGCTGCCCTAAAGCATGATAACGTCAAAGACTGTATTATGACTGTAACAGTTAAAGCTTACATTGTCCAGTGCTGAGGCTATCATTTCCTC
Source organism: Pelmatolapia mariae (assembly GCF_036321145.2). Lineage (NCBI taxonomy): Eukaryota > Metazoa > Chordata > Actinopteri > Cichliformes > Cichlidae > Pelmatolapia > Pelmatolapia mariae. Next base: position 19,183,480 of record NC_086236.1, read on the forward strand.
TTCACTGTGAGACTGCAGCTGGACCACCATCACTCCGCTATCAAACACACGCAACCTACACACAAGATGAGATATGAGAAAAAAGGGGTTAAGTGTGCATGTAAGGAATAGAGACCAGTTTTAGGGTTTTAGGCTGTTTTATTAAATATTATAGACAGTTAAAATATGGCAACTAGCTTGTAGTGCTGGGATCAACTTTGTACGCAAACAGTAAAACAAGCCAGTTTTTTTTTCTGAAACTGAGAAGTAACAGGAAATGACAGCTGCGGAGGCCTGGACAGCCCTTCAATCAACAGGAAGCCCGGCAGGAAGAGCCTGGCCTTTGTGAAGTGGGCACCAACCTAGCACTATAGTAACATAGCCCGTCTCTATTCAAATTAATTTAGTGCACACCTAATTTAAAACGGAATACAAAGACAAATGCAACTCAAACTCACCTCAACGGGAGCTTCAATGACTCAAACATTTTACACGCATTCACCAAATCTTCTGGAGATAACAGCTATGGAAAGAGGAAAAAAAAATAACCAAAGATGTTTGTGTGTAGTGTGGAAGTACACATTTCAATGTTGTGTTACAGTTATGTGTGCATTTTCGAAGAATTACCTCCATCCCTCTAGCACGGTTGACGAGACAGTACACCTCTGTGAGAGCCATCATACCTCCACGTTCCTGTGAGAGTGGGGAGTGGGAGAAAGAACATGAGAGAAACAGGATCATGAAGAGAATAAAATAAAAGGAAGTAACTAAATATAAAAGGTACCTCTTTCTTTCTGTTTCATGCACACACACAGAACAAAAAAAAAATAAAGAAAATCACACCCACCTCCAGAGGGGCCTGCAGCATATCTCCCAGTTGTTTAGCCAGTTGCATGTGATAATGTGTACCGGATCCATGTGTTTCTCTGGTAACAGGGTTAGCAATACCCATGCTCAAGAGGTATGCCTTAAACCGTATTGTCTATAGAATAAAACACGAGAATAAATAAAAACAAGCTGCTAAAAAAGTTATTTTAGAGTCACAATTTTCTAAAACGCTAAGGTAACCCTATCATGCAATAAAACATATGTTGTGTTAAATTTGTCCATCAGATCTGAGATGAGATGATTCAATAAGATGTGAGGAGGATTACGCTACAGTGACTTGAAGGTACACATATTATCCTTCATGTTTCTGTCTCATCATGTCAGCAAACTCTTTACCTCATCTTCTGTTATGTCTCCCTGCTTGTCTTTGATCTTGTTGGCTATAGATCTGGAGAGCTCCACCATCTCTTTGGCCTGTTAGGAAGAGAATCATGAAGGAAATCCCACTAAGGAAATGAGTTTTACACAGCTCTGCTATTTATGATTATATAAATTTACACATTTGTCAATGGATAACTTACAGCTTCCATAATTCTGTTATAACTCAGCAACTATAGAAACATGTAAACATGAAATGAGAGCTTCCTTACCTTCACCATCAGCTTACTGAGGTCCTCAAAGGCCTGAAAAGCAGAGACTGAATGGGTAATGGCTTTCAAAATTGTTGACAATTAAATAAACCACAAAACTTCATGGCTGCAGATATAATTTAAATGTCATTCCACAGCAAACCCCCCACCCCTGTAGCTGGATATAAAACATACTTCCTAACTTTAAACCCCATTTTTGTAAAAGCTATACTTGCCATGTATTTATATCTGTGTCATTTGGATTAAATCAGTATTTTTAAATATTGATATATCATATAATGTATTCAATAGAGGTTATATAAACAACTTTCCAGCTGCCTTCCAGAGTGTCACAGTGGCTGTGGTCAACTTGCTTTGCAATAACGTTCAATGTTGACAAGTTTTTACAGAAGAAAAAAACTAATAAAAAATGTAAAAAAAAAAAAAAAAAAAAAAGTCCAAAGCCAAACCACATTTATTTTAAAATATATTTACAGTTAATTTAGTCAAAATGACTTTGGTTAAATACAAGACCTCAGCTAAGGGTTTCAAGGAGATGGTGATGAATTTTATACATAACTCTGCATCAGAGAGAGTATACCATAATTCCAGTTCTGGCCCATTTCTCACTCTTTATTTTTCCCATTACCTCAGAAATGTTTTTGTCTGTTTCTTTCCTCTTCTCCTCGATCTTCCTCTCAATGCCAACAATCCCCACTGCACGTGTCTTTCCTGCCTACATGACCACAAAGGAAAAGAAAAAACACACAATCAAGTTAAACACCGGCAACATGTCTCAAAGGACAAGGAAAGACAAAAACAAACAAAAGAAATCCAGGAGGGAACTCTTTGTGGTCAGTTGTTGTTATGGTACATAAGTGAATTTTACTGACCATTATCCTGTTCAACAAAAAAATAAGTAATGTACTTTTTGGAGACACATGACCTAATGCAAGTGGAATGACTTCTTGCACTAATTTCTGTGAAACACTAAATCTAATTTGATGCATATAGATACTGAAAAAAAAATGTTGGAAAAATCAAAATGTCAGGCAGTAGTTCTTACTAATTGTTAAAAACTGAAAGGTACAAGAATTAAGTGCCTACGCTGCCATCATGTGGAACATATCTTACACTGACAGTGACTCCAACCTTCATTTTATCATATACTGAACTGTTACGGTACATGGAAGTTGCGTTTATACGCTGGTGAGCGAAAACAATGTGCCACCTACACCTAAAAATCCCCATAAACATAATAGAGCACAAAAGACAGATGGTTATCAGTGAGGAAACACGGTGTGCTCTTTTGTTTCTAACCTGAGATCCAGTTCCTGTGGGAATGGGCTGTGAAACTGGTGTATTCTCCCACCTTTTCTTGGTCATCTCTTCAGTGAGCCTCCTGTAAAACTGCAAGGAAAAACAACAAAACAAAGCCATGTCAGTTCCAAGTCATCAAAAAAAAAAAAAAAAAAAGCAGTACAAAAAGTGAAAATGAGGAAGTTGAATCACTACCTCAATCTGCCCATGTTCCTTAAAGGATAGCTTGATGTAAGAGTACTTGCTGTATTGGTATGGACCTGGCTCCTTGTTGGCAGGTACTGGATGCAGGTGGATAACTATTTTTGCACTTAAGAATAGGAAAGACCAGTAGTTAGGAGATACATATTTTCTTGTACTAAATTTAAGTTAGTGTATTTATATGTTGTCTGTGAAGGTTCTCAGTCATCCAGGTCACTGTAGTCTAAGGAGCTTGGAAAGAAAAGTTTCTGGTCTTCTTTAAGTTTCTTGAAGGGAGTCCCCACCAATTGCTCCTTAGAGTATTTATTAGTTTACTCTCCCCATACTTTTTTATTCTGTAGCTGTTACCACATCTCATGATGTAAGAGTGATGCTGGCCTCTTTCAAAGTACAACTAGTGAGATCATCATGTTTTGATCTTTGTTTTCACTACATATTTAGTAGCAATGCAGCCTAGTTAGCTCTCCTATCTTGTCCCTTTTGTCTTACTTCTCTCTATCCCTTTGAAGAAGTGAGGCTCCATAAATGTTAAAGAGGTACGTATTATTTCTCAGTTGCAGTGAATAGACAGAAAAATAAACTGTAGAAAACTAAACAGCAGAAAGAAGAAGAGAAATAACAATTTTAACATAAACCAGTGACACACTCTGTGGCCTGATCAACCCTGGCAGGGCCTCCTTGGATGAGGGTGTCTAGTGATAATGGCCGAAACGCCCGATGAATCCAAAGTCTACTACTGACGATGTGTTCCAAATTTTAATATGATAAGATAGATCTCTAATTTCTAAACCAAACCAACGAAGAAAAAAATGGCAGATTAGCCGGTGTAAAAGACCAAAAGTTGAGGCACACTAGATGTGTGCCGCTGGTAAAGTTTCTGGGCTGCCTTTCCTAATAACAGCCATCCCTCAAGATTCTCTCCATTTAAAGCGATGCATTATCAGGGATTGTAACATCTAGTCCTTTTACTGAATCTGTAAGGGGCAACACAGATGCTATTTATAATAATTTGGCAGTTGTCTATCCTAAATAATTTAGACCTTTTTGCTCTTTATCACACTATTTATGTACAAAATCGACATGATGCAACAGATAGACTATTGAATCAGTAAACATTAGGACTGATATTCACAATGATTTAAGTGCATTCCTGATAATTTTTAACTGTCTTTGTTGACCACTGCAGTGTGTTGAATATATATAAAAATGATTTATTCAGCAGTGTTTACCTCTTTCCTATTCCTGCAGCCTGCTCCTCAAATAAGATGATCTGTGACAGGGGCATGGCGATGCAGCATTCCTGCAGACAGTAAAGGCAAAAGGAGCCATCATATCAGCAATAGGCACCAGCTGGCACACAAGGTAGGCACACAAGGTAGTTAGGGTGTATACTGTTGCTCCCTTACATGATTTTTGATATCCCTCCAGATTAAACGATGGGTGCTCAGCAAGGCAACTCCGAGATCCATCTTAGCCTTTACAATGACACGAAAGACTTGACGTTATATACTTGCGTAGCTTTTCGAGTTACAAACACTCCCCACGGTACACATGTAACCACATAAAGCAACAACTCTTCATCAGCATCTGACGAATATGGTTTTGTAACAGTAATATGGTATAAGTTTTAGCCACCGTGTTGTTGTACCAGGCTATTAAATCACAAAGCTAAACGATACCTTATCATCACCGTCATACAGTCTGACACCTCGCTGCTGGATCACTAAAGTTTCGTTTATTTCTAGAAGCCCATTTGACCACGAAAACCGGTCCATTTTTAAGAAAAACAAGAACAATTCAGGTCGCACTTCACTTCTTCTTCGCTAAGACTCATCTTATGTTTTCTTCCTGTATGCTGTTCAAAATTCGCCTGCGACAAAAACCAAAATAGATATTATAATATAAGCTAAAGTCAATTGAACTCACAAACATATTGTTTATACATTAACTCTCTTCATTGGTGATGTTACCCCAGTTAACTGTAGCTTTGATATTTTTTCTCTAACACTTTTGCTACACGCTGTATTTTTATCTAGCTACCTCTAAGGGGTCCTTTCAGTGTTGACGTTCACAGCGCCAGCTGTCAGGAGCTAGCAGGACTGCTATCTTCCCGGGTTAATTTGAGATTTTAAAATATATATTTTGACATTTTTTCACTCCTATTTAATAGATCATCAAAAAATTTAACGATGATTGAATGAAAACACGCGCAAATATTTGTTTCGGGGTGTCTAGTTGTTTCTCTAGTCGCGCTGTCCTCCGAGTCAAGTTAGCTGTAGCCCGCTAGCTTGTTGTTAGCTGCGGGCAAATCTGGTACAGACGGGTTCTGCTCTGCAGACTGCTCCTCTTCTTTGGAAGTCATTGTTGTATTGTATGTAACGATCATGCAATTTTTAAGTAGTCCGCTGCGAATATTTATTGCTTTAAATTTCGACGAATTAATAGTATAAGTGAGTAACTTTGGTCATTAAAATAAAAGTCATCTGAATGAATTTGACATCATTTGACTTAATCTGCTGTATCATAATCAGTCTGTTTATTTAAGTTCAGCTTTTTGGTAGTATTCATTGTTAAAGAGTCTAACGTTTGTTTAAGTCAACAAACATGGATAAGAAATCATTTGACATTGTATTGGATGAGATAAGAAAGGTAAGAAGCGGCTAATGTCAAAATATCTTATTTATTTTGGAATCGTTTAAGCTTCTAGCTTGCTCTCTCGTCATCCTGTTTCCGTAGTGCGTCTTGACCGATCAGCGCATCAGAGCCATTGAGCAGGTGCATGGCTATTTCTCCAGTAAGCAGGTAAATGTTTTACAAGCTTCCTCCATATTTAATAGCCCCAGCTATCCTCATGTGATAAAAGATTAGATTAATTAAGATTTGATTAATCAATCACAAAGCAAAACGATACCTCGAATTATAGATTACTTACTGTATAACCCGTGTTGCATGATCGTTTGTTTACAGTTGTTACAAGATGAATTGCATGATTATTTATTAAAAAAGAGGATGATTGCAAAGAACTCATATTTCAGAATAAACACACACACACACACATATCTATATATATATATAGATATATATAAACACTTTTTTAATGCTTCTGCACTAATACTATCCTGAAAAATCCACAGGTGATGGAAATATTGAAGTATTTCTCATGGGCTGAACCACAGATCAAAGCTGTTAAAGCTCTGCAGCATGTAAGTAAACCACTGATTTATTTTTATTTATTTGTTCGATTGGGGCCCCAGTTTTATTTTCTCTATTTATATTGTGTGAGATAATCAACTACAACGTTAAAGAAATATTAAGACTACCTGCCTAATATTGTGTAGGTCAACCTTCCACCAGCAAAATGGCTCTGAACCTTAGGGACATGGACACGGGACCTCTGGGGGTTTCCTGTTGTGTACAGGGACAGCGGATTCGTTGGGTCCTGATGGTTTCGGGGTGGGGCCTCTGTGGATCAGGGTTGTTCCTACAAATCTTCCTGATGTTCGTTTGGGATCATGGAAGTTTGAAGGCCAGGTCAATGTCAGCAAATCTTTGTCATGCTCTTCGAGTTGTTCCTGAGCATTTGTTTTTCGGGGTTTAACGGTGCATTGTCCTACTGGGGGAGGCCCCTGTCGTTGGGGAGAGCCATTGCCATAGGGGGGTGTGCTTAGTCTGCAGCAACATGGGTGGTATGTGTCAAAGTAATATTTACATAAATAGCTGGTCACAGAATTGAACTGTAGCAATAGTTAAATTATGGTATTTTTATACACTTTCATAATTGTTTGTAATCTGTATCACAGATGTATCTGTGATTAATATAAACAAGTGCAGCAAATACTATGAACGTTCCTCAAATATGCTTTCTACTCTGTTGCCTTTAGAAAATGGTTGCAATCCCCACAACAGAAGTCGCAAATATCTTGAACTGCTTCACGTTCTCAAAAGACAGACTGATTGTCTTGGAACTGATAGCTTTGTGAGTACATTTTTACAAATGTGTCCAGTAGGTTAAACAACTCATTTTAAACACTGTAACTCAGATGTTGCGTTTAAATCTTAGTGATTTGTACAGTTGTTGACTAACTGTTATCCCTTTAAATATTACTCTTCCCATTCAGAAACATTTCAGATGCTCAGAATTATCGGCCAGTGGAGGATCTCTTTCGTATACACTTGTCTGAGAAGAAGCGTGCCCGCAGGATCCTGGAACAGGCAAGTTCAACTTTAAAAAAATCAGGAGATGATAAACTGTTGGCTGTTGTTTAGGAAGAAGTAATTCATGTAATAAAAAACTAAAGATAAGCTTTTAAACTAAGAGTGTTATTGTGTTATTTTCCATTAGTTTGCATATTTTAATGTACACACACACATACAACATTTAAAATAATAATATTTCTCTCTTATTAGGTCTGTAAGGTTGGCTGCAAGGCTCCCATAGCAATGATCTCCTCCTGTGGAATAATACCAGGAAATCCATATCCTAAAGGCAAACCCAGCTTGGTCACTGGGTCATTTCCTGTAAGTATGAGGTTTGTTGAAGGATACCCAAGTTCTGAACTAACAGACTTTACATACAACTAACATTGCAAATAAAATTTGATTTTTTGATTTAAATTGAAGTAAACAACAAAATGATGCATTTCTGGATGTCCTTATCTGTTTTAAATGGGCCTAGTCATTTGAAATAATATAATTTTGTTTTATGGTAACAGGGAAACCCACCGGTAAAAAAGGAAGGCGAGAAGAAAGAAGACCCCTCTAACAATATGGAGGGGAAAGGAATTGCTTCCCGAATTATAGGACCATTCAAACCTGTAAGCATGAATGTCAAACATAGACTATAATGATGTTATAAAAAATAATTTGCTTCACTTGTTAACCATTGATCATACAAAGGATGTTTTTTCTTATTTTCCTTGATTCTTCCTCACATTCCGACTTTATGTATTCCAGTTATACAGAACTTGCTGATCACCTAAGTGTTTTATATCTTTGTGATCCTTTTTTTTAAGTTCCCCTCAACCTACAATCCTCATCGACCTGTTCCTTACCCAATACCACCGTGTCGACCCCACGCCACCATTGCACCAAGTAAGAAACACCACAGAAGCAACACACTTCCACCTCTGGTTTCCTTTGCCTTTCCCTATACAACCTATCAGTTATTGAAAAGGTGGATACCAAGCTCCAAGACAATTCACTTAATACTGATGCCTAAAGAGGTGCACTTAACCATGTTTTATTATTGCCATCTGGGATTGGTTTGGGTGCAGTAAGTAGTGGGGTGTGTGATTCTTTTATGTGTATGAATGTGTGGTGGACACGCTTAATATTTACAACTGCTGCTTAGGTGCATACAACAACGCAGGCCTTGTTTCTATGGGAGGGGTTATAACAACCAACGTACCCCCACCCCCCTACAACTCCACCCACAAAGTAGCAGGTATGACCCAATGACAGCAACCATGTACGTGTGAGTGTGAGAGCAAATAGACACTCGTTGAAGCTTGCTGCCTAACACACTGGCATGCTGCTTACCTGTGCTTCTCCAGTTTAATGGCTTTATCAGGTAAAGATGTCTTTCCCACTTCTCTTGGGAACACTGAGTGACCAGAAATAAAGTCCACTGTGATTTTAATTTAAACCATCCATTTAGATTAGTCGGAGAACATTTTATTGTTGTTTTCCCCATTCACTTCCAGTATTACAGCATTTCTGATACATTTAACTTGATAGTTCTTCTTATAATAAATGTGGAGGACTAAACTGAAAAATGTACCAAATTACCTTTCAGTGCAAGTGATGCAGTAGCACAGTACAACACTACAAAGCACCCAGCACGTGTACCAGACAAATGAGAAGTAGTTTCAATGGGAAAAAAAAATCAGTGGTTTTCTACTGTTTTTTCTCTTGTAGATATTTTGGTGTTCTGGTCAGTCAGTGTAGATGTATGTTTTTGATCACTTGTGGGGTTGGGATTTGGGTTGACTAGACTGGGAATAACTTCAAACTAATGTCACTTGTTTTCTTTCTGGATTCATGCTTTGTGCTGGCATTTAACACGCATCGCTTGGAATAACTTGTTTTCCAAATGCAGCGTCTTATCACTTTTCACAATTGAAATACATCTTTTGAAGGCCTTTGGGGAGATTTGTGATCTTAAATGCAAAGATTTATTATAGCCAGAATGTTCAGATAAAAACAATTTTAGTATGTCCCAGTGTGTTTATATAAACCTTTCCCCAAAGGTAAAAAGAAGACATATTTTGATCTTGAAAATTGTTTTAAATTTCAATTTAATGAGCTGCATGTATGAATGCTCTATATGCAAGTTTATTGGCTCTTTGTTGGGCTTTCCTGCCTACATCCTGGAGTAAAATATGTTTGTAAACAGCATTACTAATAAAAAACATTTAAAAAATAAATAAAATGCAACATTTTTTTTCTATTTAAGTCCATGCATGTCAGATAATAGTAGTCATTAGTTCCCACATTTAGCTAACTATAATCTCCTTCTTTACAGGTTACAATAAACCAGGCAATCCACAGAACACCACACCTGGAATTAACAGCGGGCCACTCCTCATTCCTCATGGGTCCACACCAGTCCCAAACCAGGCCTCTCCTGCTCCTCCCACTACCCCCATCACGCCAGTTTTCCCAGGAATGGTGCCCTCTCACAACCTTAACGCCCCCTCTCCCTCACCTGCTCCATCCCCATCTGTAATCAAAGCAGGACCACAGACTCCCACTGGTCATGCTACACCTACACCCTCATCTGTCATTAAAGCGCACACCCCATCAGGCACACCTTGTGGAACTCCTGTCCCTGGCAGTGGGGGCTTCTCCCCTTCCCCTTTTCACGCAATTTCCCGACCAGGCACCCCTGCTACTTCACGCAGTGCCCCAGACTCCCTGTCTCAGACGAACTCCAGTCAGCAGAAGGTTTATTCTCAGTCCACAGAACACCAGTCAGGATCACCCTTCCCTGGCATACACCCACAAGCAGGTAACTCTTCTGGGTCAGTGATCCGAAGTTACACCCCATCTGGACCGCAGTCTCTTCCCCCTGGACGTTCCACTCCAGTAATTCCGAGCTGTTCCACCCCAGGTCCCAGTCCTAAACCTTCCCCTGCTCATTCTGCACAGGCTCAGGCAGTTGTGGCTGGAGCCCTGAACAGACACAGTGCGGGTAGTAGCAGTGGCAGTAATAGCCCTGTACCCTCTGCTTTCAAAGGTACCTCTCGCTCTGGCACACCAAGCTCTGCACAGGCTGCTCTAGCACGTCCCTACGGCCTCTCACACCCTTCAGGCTCTCCTCAAGTCTCTCTCCCTAGTCCCGTTGGTCTCACTGGCCTACAAGCGCTGTCTTCCAGCAATGCACCCTCTCATTACCCGGGCCTGTCACCTTTTCCCTCCCTTTCTTCATCTCTGCCTCCTTCAACTGTCCCCTCATCCATGCCAACAATGTCCCCAACTACCAAGATTTCTAACCATCCACCAACAACCATCTACTCTGGCTTGGCTCCAAATGCTCCTCCAAGTGCAGCCTCTCCTTTTGGTCTAGGCCTCACCTCTGCTCCCTCTATATTCCCAGGCCTTCCACCTGGGGCTAGCCCAACTGCCTTCCCTGGACTTGGTGTGTCAGGGGGACATGGCGCTGGGAGCCCTGTTTTAACTTCATTTATTGGACTACCAGGGGCCACTCCATCTACAGTGGCATCAGTGGCACCACTGCAGGCGGCAGCAGCAGCAGCAGCAGCAGCAGTCGGAGTTCCATCATCTTCACCAGTTTTACCAGGCTTTGCATCTGCCTTCAGCTCCAATTTCCAGCCTGGGTATGTGTCCTCTTTACTAGCCAGTATACAGAAACTGAGCTGTGTATGCCATAATCTGCTCTATGTGTGACAATACAGCATTGACTTCCTGATATTAAACCGAGTTTGAATGCCAAACGCTTACCTATTATAGTATTCATGTATTGTTACTCTAGCTGTAGTAATGAAAGGGAAAAGTAGACTGCATTCAGAATTTGGATAAGATGACACCATGTGACACAGATTTCCAGTTGCTTATAAAATAGCTGGAAAAAAGGGCATGGTAAATCATAACTACTTTCCACTTTGTTGTTGTCTGATAACCCAACAGTTCATTTAGATAGTGCAAAGAGCACGTGGAGTGCAAGCATTAGACTTTGGTTTGTGTTGTCTCAAATAGTCCTTCAGCAGCATTGCTCAGCTGTTTACTCCATCATATGTAGTGTGATATGTTTTCCCTGAACAAGTAATGCAAGCAGAAGTTTTCCTTTTGTTAAACTCGAAGGGGACAAACTGTCTTGTAGGAGGAATTAAATGAGCCACCACATTATTTAGTAACAACAAGTATAATAATATGCACATACATATCAAGTGTCATATCATAAGCTGCCTTTATGTTGCTAGTATAATTCTTACATTCTTATGAAAAATAGTCTTAGAATTGGCTGGATACTAACACCATGCACACAGACTTAAAGGAGAGTCTTCGCTGGTTGCTTGGCAACAGCTCAGCTGTACAGCAGTACATGGACTTTGTGAAACAATGTTTTTAAATGTCAGCTCGTGTACACATTAAAAAAGGACAGATAACATGCAGGTGGTGTTATTGTTTATTATGTGCCATTTTTAAGACCATGCATGCGCATATTTCAGGTTGAGCGGTGGACTCCAGCCTCCAGGCAGTAGCGGGTTTCCTGGCTTACTGTCGTTCCAGGTGCCAGGCTTCTCTCCCTCTGCCTCCCCCGCTGCACTCGGTGGCCTCCACAACCCAGCTGTGCAGTCTGCCCTGCTGCAGGTAAATACGCACAAAACCACACACACACAAATGTTCTGACCAAGTTTAAAAAAACAAAAAGAACTGAATATTATGTTGTTGTAAACACTGATTTTCTTATCTTGTTCCAGCCTCATCCCCCTTCTGCTTTGGAGAACTTCACTACTCAACCTAACAGCTTCACCAACTACCCTGCAGGCCCAGGACACACCTTCCCTATCCAATCGGGGCTGCACCAACCGTTGGGCTGGCCGTGAAACCTACAATAGTTGTGAAACATTGAGTAAAAAAGTAACACTGACTCCTGCCACACCTCTTAGCAGGTGATACAATTTCTATTTGTCCTTGAACCCCAGACGAGCACATGACAGTTAATCACTGTGTATGTTGGAACAGGAGTGAAATGGGTCAAATAGTATGTGGGGGAAAAGGCATAATTGTAATATCATTCATAGTGAAGCATTGTAAATATTAATTGTGAAAGTTGTTAGTTTGACAGGTAGACTGTGAGTGATTTCATTATTAGCCTGACTTGCCTGTTTTTAATCAAACTTAGAACATTTATAAATGAATAATGAATTATAGAGTATTAGAAAAGTCCACATAACATTATGTAATAAATTGACCTCAGTCCTGAGCCACAGTAGTATTTCATTTCCAATTACAGAGCAAATGAAATGCTAATGAATTTGATTGACAGGCATAAGATATAGTATTGTAACATGATTTTTTTTATTTGTATTTTTTGATGACTTGATGTCCCCGTTATGCTCATTTCTAATCTAAAAATTTACAGCACAGTGGTTTTCTTTAACATGTGAGAATGTTAAGTTTGTCTCAGTTTTTTCTTCTTCTAAAAACATCAGGTTTTTAGCAGTACACTTTGGGCTGTTTTAAATTGGTAATGAGGGGGTGCTTCACCAATTCTTGTTTGTTCAGTTATGTAACACAAAAATAGGTAAATGAGAACAGTTTTATTTACAGTTAAGCTGCATTAAAATAAAGTTACTGTGAGCACAGTGTGTAGAAAAGGGGCAGACAGATCCAATTTTGTAATTTTAGCGACAGAAACAACTTCTTTTTTTTCTGCTGGTGTTGGGACATTGCCACCACCTCAGTTGCTGGGAGCGCATGAAGATTCTTGATGCTTTTGTAGCTGACAACATTTTAAGGGTATTTTACCCTTAAAAGGGTATTTTACCCTTAAAATGGGCTGAAGCGCATTGTAAGGACTCTGTCTACATCTCGGTTTCAAATTGGGTGTTTCTAGCACTTCTAAACTTCATTTGGAGAAGGCTTTCGTAAAGAATAAATAGGAAAAACCTCACAAAGCATAGCAGGGGAACATACTAAAGTATGCAAACCAGAAATGAATGTGCTGTGTCAGGGGTTAGTTTGTAGTACATACAAAAACTTGCATTTGGCAGCTCTACACAAGTGTGTGGTTTTTTTTTTTTCATTCTTTTCTTTTCAGTGAACATATTTGTGACTGCAATTTTCTGTGATTCTCATGTTTACAAAGTTTATTTCTCATATGTGACACTGCTGGGACTGCTACTACAACATTTATCCAGAATAAGGATATGCAGGCATTTTTTTTTTTGACATTGTGACTTTTATTATTATATTCTGTAGTTTAACAGATTGAAAGCTGTACTTTTCCCCCTCTTTACTCCTTAGTAGTTCTCTATTCTACTGGGATTATCTCAATGACAATGACCTTTGTCTTGAGTAATAGATGTTTTGTATGCTACACAGTTTTTATTTTATTTTTTGCCCTTTTTAAAAAATGTTTCCAGTGAACTGCTGGTTACTGTATCTGTAGTCTATGTGATGCCATTACTGTCGACATCTCTTGAATAAAAATACTGGAGCTGGACAAAATAATGGAAACAAAGTTTATTTTAACCATAAAGCTACACGTATACATCAACTCAATTTTGAAGATTCACTTAACTACAAATTCTAAATGACTGCATCTATTTAATATCCACTTTGGTTCCTAACCTTGATTTGAATGGTTTTACAACCTGCGTACGTTCCACTTACCCCACCATATACAAAGCTTATCACAAGCGTCGCTATTGCTCAACACACAAAGTCATGTGTCCATTAGTCATGTGGGTATACATGTATAATTGATGGGAAAAATTTTTTTCCATTTGAGTTCTTTGATCAGAATATGTTTGCTAATTATAAAAAAAAAAAAACTTTTTTGTGATTTTTATTTTGTACAGTTTAGCTTTTTGTAAAAGTATTAAACACTTTTTAAGTCGGTGCAATTAGGATTATTCATCTAAACCTGTATGCATATATTTATACATGTTTGTCTGATACATATATGTATACATATATATAATTTTCTAGGGAATTACAGTAGTAAAAAAGGGTTATTCCTCCAATGGATCTTCAGCAGTAAAGCTGGCTGGCTGATTTTTTTCCTACATAGTGAAGAAAAAAAACAAATTTGGGCCCCTGACAGATGTTCATCAAAGTTGATGGAAACTCTCACTGCCATTGTCACATTTGGAAAATAGGGCTAAGTTAAGTTCCACTGTGTCACGCCCAGGGAGTCTGTGGTTAGTCGATTTTACTTCAGTGAAAAAGTCTTGAGACACCCCTCCTGTCTTTAAGTTTGCTCTTTGAGAATGACATCGCTGGTTCAAGACTATTACTTTGTGCTTTTACAACTGCATTATCTTTTTCTTAGATTCAAACTAAAGAAAAGGGAGGACATTATGTGCTTTTGCGACCACAGAAAGTCTGGCTTGCTGGAAGCAAAATATAATGAAGGGGTGCCTCAAGACTTTTGCACAATACTGTTTTACTTTACAACATTTCACAAAATCTGTTTTCAACATCAGGCTTTAACTGGTTCCTCATTCTAGTAGTAAGGGAAATAAAGGAATGCAGGACATTTCTATTTGACAGAAGCATGGTGGGGAAAGTATTAAAATGTAATTATAGCTTAATTATATTATTTCCAGCTTACATCTTATTATAAATTAAATTTTAACTGTAAATACAAATTGTATCTTATTTTATCTAAATGATTAGTTTCTTTGCTATCTATCCGTCTCTCTTAAAATTAAATAAAACCCAAAGACCTTTAGTGTTAAACTTAAAGCATTAAGAAATAAAAAATAATGAAAATACAAAATTATAATAAAGTTGTTTTTAAATGTAAACATCATAGCAGAAATAAAAGTTTATAGTATAAGTTTATAGTTTGTAGTATAATACTGTAAAATACTGTATATCTACAGTATTTTAGATTCTTCATTTTTTTAGGCCGATGAGCTGAATTTCTGTTTCCCATGTGGTTCATACATGTCACGTGGATTTTTATTTTCTTCTTCTTCTTCTTTTTTACAAGTGCTATCTATAATTTTACAGCCTCTAAGATTATCCATTTACCTGCAAGAATCCTGTTACTTTGGCGATGATTGACCCTGAATCAGAGCCACGCCCACACCTTGGGCCACATTGTATTGCAGCAGCGCTTCTTTAAAAGGCAGGCGGACTTGCTCTAGTTCAGGCACACTTCAACAAACTCTCTCTAAACGCACTTCCTACTAACCACTCTCAGTTTTACCAGCATATGGAAATGGAAGACCAGATGGAAAGCCAGAAGAGGAGAGGAATGAGCAAAGAGGACTTGATATGTAAGCTGACTTTCAATATCATTATTATTATTACTTTGTTTTTTAAGGGTTCGATATCCTGTTACTGACTGTGTTAAGTAAGCTATTACTATTACTACTACTACTTCAATCGAGAACAGAGTTATATCCTTCTCCAACAAGGCACAATGTTATTGTTGGCCAACAATTACATGTAAAATATCATCCTTGTTCTGTGAGTCATTTTAGTATCAGTTTTATATCTGTATAGTCGGTGTGGAGATGGAAAGCAGCTAAAGAGACTAGGGGTATAGTATGACTCTATCGTCATAGTGACAGAAATCACATGCCACCAAGACAAACAGTCCCAAAGCATGTGACTTTGAGTGTTTGTGTGCCTCCTTTTTTATGTGTGTGTGCACTGGTGAAAAGAGAGCGCTGTCATGTTCGCATGTATGGAAATGTCCTTTATGTGGTCGTTGATAAGGGGTTGTTTCCATATCACTTTTTTCCCCATTGTTTTTATTATCACCAGTCTGTCGGACAAGATAATGCCAAACGGATAGCTGTGTGGGCAGCATTTCTATTTTTGACGTAGGTAAAATATTACCTGGGTGCAAAGATCGGTTAGTGTACTGAGCCAGCTAGGATTCCTTAGCTAAATGTCTTAGCTAAGTTTCTACAACTCAACTAAAAGTATGCTTATTATTTTTTCTCTAAAATGAAATATACAGACATTAAAAATAGGCACAATGAAAGCTGTGATTCAATTAAAATGACCGTCTTGTATCCTTTTTATAATATAGAACTTCTAAATAATAGCCATAGAACATATGAAACAACTGAGGTGGGTTTGCAAGGTGGATTAAAACTCCTGTAGATTTCAGCACAGTGGTCTGAGTCTCACAGCAACACATTCAAACCACAGGAAGCTGTTTCCTGTTAATGATCGATGTCTCCTTGTTTGAAAGCATAAACAACACCTCCTTTTTTTCTTTTTCTTTTTACCACAGAAAAGATACCACAGAGCATAAAAGCAACATAAAGGTCATCTCTTTATATTAAAGTATACTTAAGATCATCCTATAGTAGCCCTGTTTAGTGATTCACATTGGAGTCATTTTGTAATGCCTTTATTGTAAACCATATAAAGAGGCTCAAATGCTGTTATTAGAGGTGTAACCCATTACACATAGCACAGGGACCCCTCCCAAATCAAAACATTTTAAAAAAGGAGATGATATTGCATGACTAAACATTTGTGTAAACTGTGAGATGGAAAACTGAGTGTGAGTGTAATTGTCTCAAGGAAAATATGAATTACAACTGTGTAAACAGGCCTTTTTATTTGCCCGTGCCTGCGCTCTGCTTTCCACCCACGCACTTTTGCATTGTGTGGCGGCCTACTTGGCAGATGAGGGTTAAAAGCCGTCCCTCAGGTGTCCTGTGTGGTAGATACAAAAAGCCAAAAGATTTCACCTCCAGTTCCAAAGGGATCCACAATAAATTTAAGCAGGTTACTCATCTGGGACATTCTGTACCTATATGTCTCAGATAAGGTTTTTTTTTGCCTTGTTACAATTCCAGGCGCTCATTTTATTTTTATTATTCCCAATGAAAACCAGCTCACATATAAAATAAGCAGATAAATTAGCCATAAAACTGAGACTTACGCTTCAACATTACAACATTTCTCTGATGCTGCTTAATAATCCAGCATAAAGTTAAACATCATTGTTTAATGGCCATGTCACAAAATCGCAGAGAAAGACTGTACACCATGAGTCGTGAACACACTGACCCTTCTCTGTTTTTAATGGTTTCTTTTCACAAACAAAGCAGAAATCCCAAGATTGTGTTGCGTGAGTAAATATTTCAGTGTGTGCACAGAGCATGGGAGAGTGTTTTCATGTGTACGCTAACAGTTTAGCTCTCTGTGTATCTGTGTTTGCTCTGGGATGGAAATCTGAGGAGAAATACCCAGATAGGTATCACGATAACAAGGAAAATATTTATTTTAATGGTTGACACGGACCTTTTGTTTATACCCAACATTTAAGATAAGCTGGAAATGTGAGGAGCAGTCCAACAATAAGACCATTATGAACTCTGGGAAAATATTAATTACAATTGTTGTCACGTAATCCAGTTTTGAATAGTTTGTTGATCTTTTAGCAGCTGAAGCTTGAGAGCTTGAAGAAGATCTTTGTGTACCTCATTGAATCAGATCCAATTTTCTATGTAAGCGTGATTAGAGCTAATACTTAACTTAAATAACAAGGTAACTTTCCTCTCCATCCACGTATGGGTGTCAAAGTGTGCCAAACACATTTAAACACATGCCGTCTCTTTGTTTTTCTCTCTCTTTAGCCGAACGCACAGGATCTTTGGGAGCGTGTGGCTGGATCATAGTTATACTCGCTGGCCTATTCACAGTTCTGCTCTTCCCCATAACGATCTGGTTTTGTCTGAAGGTGAGCGAGATAACTAAATAAGCACAGTGGGCTGAGGAGCTGAAACCACAGCTTCCTTTGCTGCTGTTAACATGAACTCAGCTTGTGTTTTTGGTGGTCTTGCAGATCGTTCAGGAGTATGAGCGAGCTGTCATCTTCCGACTGGGCCGCATCACAGACAGGAAGCCTAAAGGACCAGGTAGAAACGCTCAGGGTTTGCACATTTGTTGGGTTTTTAGATAAAAGAATTTGTGTTTACTTTATTTATTTTGTCCACAGGAATTTTCTTTGTTTTGCCATGCACTGACTCCTTTGTGAAAGTGGATCTGCGAACCATTTCATTTGACATCCCACCACAAGAGGTAGGATTGTAGAGGAACAACAAAATGATGTAAAATTGCCCCCTTGCAGCATTATAAAATGACTCATCATGCTGGTATATGTATTTCTTTTATAGATCCTGACCAAAGATTCAGTTACAGTTAGCGTAGATGGCGTGGTCTACTTCCGCGTCAGTGACCCCATCGCATCTGTGGCCAACGTTACCAATGCTGACTTTTCCACCCGCCTACTGGCACAAACCACCCTCAGAAATGTCCTGGGAACCAAGAACCTGGCTGAAGTCTTGTCTGACCGCGAGGGCATCGCTCACAGCATGCAGGTATAAAACCTGAAGCCTGAATGTGTGGTTTTTAGAGGTTTTTCAGAAGCCAGAAAATCCCCTTTAGATGAATCTGAATATGAAAAACCCAGTTCCATTTTATTTTTGGCATCATATTTCTAATACCTAAAAAAAGACTCGGATGTGCGTAGTATCTGCTCTGTTTCCCAAACATACTGTGTATTTACACTGTAAGCTGTAGATGTGATCATTTCGTCTTCTTGACTTTTCCAGTCTAACTTGGATGAAGCCACAGACAACTGGGGGATCAAGGTGGAGCGTGTGGAGATAAAAGACGTGAAGCTGCCGGTTCAGCTGCAGAGGGCCATGGCCGCTGAGGCCGAGGCTGCGCGAGAGGCCAGGGCTAAGGTCTGGAAATGTCACACATGAAATACTTCCTAGTTTTTGAAAGAAAGAGAAGTGCATTGTTTTCACACTTTTGACTTTTAAATGACTTATTTTGCATTTCCTGATCACTCACTCTGTTTTGATCCACGCACAGGTGATCGCAGCAGAGGGTGAGATGAATGCATCCCGTGCCCTGAAAGAGGCTTCCCTTGTGATTGCCGAGTCTCCCTCAGCCCTTCAGCTTCGCTACCTCCAGACTCTCAACACCATCGCGGCAGAGAAGAACTCCACCATTATCTTCCCCCTGCCCATGGATGTCATTTCCCACTTCATGAGGAAGTGAGGTCGCCGGCTTGATGATGCCTCAGCTTGTTGCTCATCGTGAAGCTTGAATCAAACGACTGATTTGCATATATGTGCATAAAAAAACCAAAAAACTGTTGCAAATGCCAAAGAGTAATCACAGAAAATCTTCATGTTTACTTCAAGCTGTGACTTGACTAAACCTGTTGTTATTTGTCCAGAACAATATTCTGATAAACATTTGCAATAAATTGTCTGCAGTTCATTATACAGTGCATGAGTGACTGATTTTTTTGTTATATTTCTGTAAATTGTTTCAAAACTATTGTTTGTTCCTTCTCTGGGATACCTCTTATAAAGCTTTTGCTGCTTCATAATTATTGTGTTTGTAATATTCTGTATAGTTTATATTCTCATCGCTTAACAGACGATGTTATTTCTCTTTTGAATTTATTTGTTAACTACCAAAAGATGCTTTTGTTTCCAAAAATAAAAGTCATTTAAAAAGAAGTAACGTCTTGTGTAGAGAATTATTTTGTGGCGTCTTAAAAGATGAGAAGATTGTTGTTTGAAGAAAAGACAAGTGATGACAAAAAAGATGACAAAGAACTATTAAACTAGCTCTGAATATACAGCAGCTAAACACGCTTTAGTACTACTAAAATGAACACAAGGATTTCCCTCACTTTTCTTAAACATTTTAATACTCTGCTCTCCCCCAAAAAGAACAAATCAAAGGCATCAACATACTGTGCATCACATTACATTGATGAACTATTTCATTCTTCATTTTCTAGGTCTCCTACGCTACAGTTACATTTTTGACAATCACAAATGCTGAGAGGTTAAATAAGAGAAAGGGAGAGCGATAAAACAGCAAAGACAGAAAAGAAAAATAAAACAAAAAACATGCTTCTATTACTCTGTTGGTGCACTAAGACACAGCTCATGTTGTAAATGTATTTACATTCAAACGTACAATCAGTGCCAGAACAAACAGTATTCTGTAAACCTTGTTCCTCTACCAGTTCCAAAATGAGTCTTTGTATAGTTTACACACACAAATTCAAATTTAAGAGCTGAAAGTCGACAAACATTTGCTACGACAGCATTTAAATATTAAAATGGGCGTTTTGCCCCCTAATAAATGGAATAAATTACTCGTGTTTTACGGGGAGGCTCAGCCAAGTGCTACATGTTAAATGGCTGCTACATAGTCGTCAGACAAAAGGTCCTTGTATATTAAACAAAATCACATGAACAAATTGTAAAAAAAGAAGAAAAAAAAAACCCTAAAACGCAGTGGTTAGGTTTTTGACATTCAGCACATAGTAAGATGTCCACAGGACACATTGCAGGGTCACTACAATACCAGTTCATTGTTTAGAAATCAAAGTCCATTCAGTGGTGAAATATTCATTAAATACGACACTGGTAACTTTGCGCTGTCACTTGTAAACAATAATTTTGTTGCATCCACGTTGACTGTAATTTTTTGCAGCTTAAGTAACTTTTTAGGAGAAACCTAAAGAATCTTTCAGTGTCGGTGAATTGTGGTCCTAAAAAAACTGAAAACACAGTGACTTTCTGACTGGCATGTTCTTTTTGACATTCTCAAAAACTGTTAGTATAGGTACAAAATCAGTCACAATTGAGATACTTTTTCCTTTTTCAAACGCCGACATTCGCTCGTTTAAGAACAGTTAACCCTGTGCATGTCTCATACAAAAAAAAAGATCCATGAAAAGAATCCCGCTTTTATTTCCTTTTTTTTTTCAGTCAAAAGTGCTGGTATAGCAAATACAACTTTACTTAAAGGTAATGAAAAACTGGTAACTCAGAAACGCCATATATTTTACATGCTGGTAACATTTTCATCTGTAAGTGAACAGAAGATGAAACCAGGGGCGGTTTTAGAAATGTTAAGAATTGGTGCCCCCCACCCCCCGACGCAGCCCCATCCCCCCCTTTCATGCATCTATTAAACTATTAACAATATTTGATCAGCTTCTAAATCTAACTCATGCTCCCATTAGCGCTGCCAACTTCATCTTTTCTCCTGGGCCTGTTGTATTTACAGTGACCCCTTTTTAACATATAGTCTGAACTGTTTTAGCTTTGTTTTGTTGTTGTTGTTTATTTGTGAGTAAATCTGAGATTATACTGTACACAACTTTGATCTTGGCTTGTTCGAAGCTGGACGAGAGATTAAGACCCTGAGGGGAAGTTAATCTGAAGAGTACAGTACAGGAGGCAGGTATAACATACTGTATGCTATAAAATAATTCTCATTTGTATATATCAGTTGTTGGTTTCTCTGTTGTATTTGATATAAATGAAAAATTATCTTGGGGAATATCTTGGAAATGTATAATGCTGTGTTGAGAAGCTCTCTCTATATTTATATAAAAAAAAAGAAAGGATTTCTAATCTAATTTTAGAAAACAACTCCCTGAACAATATATTCTCGCACACCGGAAATCCAGCGTAGCTCGCAAATGTTTACAACATGATAATCAAAGAATAACAAGTGTTGTTCAGATAAACAAACCAGAAGAATATCTGAAGAAGTTAACAGACCGAGAAAGGACTACGTTACTGTACTACACCACGAAGAGGTAAACAGAGGGTTCGTTTTTGAAAATTTACATAGCTTATAGATACTATATTTTACCATACGACACCATCAACGTACAGTTTTCTGCAGAAGTTTGTGCATCAGTGGGCAAATTACATTCTTTACAGCATGTTGTCTTATAAAAATCTTCAAGGTCTGTTATGTTAACAAAGTTCTGATGCTTTAAAAGTAAGCTAGCTATTAAATAGTAAGATAGATTTTGTGCATGTTGCAATTTTTCTTAAGTTAATGAAACAAGAATCTGGGCATTAGGGTCTGAACAAAACGGTTTCACTTCAAAAACTTTGCAGTCTCCTCAGAGGTGCAAAACTTTTGCAAAAAACTGCATGTGTGAAGACAACCAGTCACATAATATGCAGTATAGCCGCTTTTTCCTCAGGTACATCACGTTCGACTTGTGACCCGTAGGTGATATTTTATAAGTAACTAACGCCATTTATCTTCTTCACACCTCGAGCTTAATAAATAGACAAATCACAGCAATAATAAGTTTCATGTTAAAACTGGAAGACTTTCACAGTACATGCTTGCTAAGTAGCAAAACACATGTAATAAATTAGATAGAAACGTTGCTTTATAAAGAAATCCACAACATTTAAAACAGTGATTCCTGTGCTAGGTTTTCCCCCCTTAGCTTTGAGCTCCGCGGTAGCTGTGTGATTTTTGTTGACGTTGCCGTTGAGCTAGAGACACAACAGACGGCACATTCCCACTGAGGTAAATCCAGAATGGCAGACATAGTTTTTGCAAGTTGACCTGAGGGATCCCAGAAGTGAAGAGTAGCTCATGTGTAGGAAGACCTGGCAAGGTTTTAAAAGACATAAGTTCTTTGTGTTTTGCTGATAAAAATGGCTGGGGTTCCAAGGAGGGCTGTTCCACACAAGTAAATCTGTCAGCTAAAATTAAGTAATTACAAAATTTTAAATACAGTTTGAGGAAGGTAAGAAACATGACTTGTTTTTAGGTGTTTTTTTTAATATACAAACCAATTCTTTATCCAAAGTCCTTTATAAATAAAACATTGGTCGTTCTCTGCTGGTGAGGTTGCAGGACCCAGTTTAAGGCGCTTTGTTAGGGATTTTTTTAGAGATACAATCCAAAAAGAGGAGAAAAATTAATTAATGCATTCATGAAAGTATGGGAAACTAATCCCAATTAGAAATTATAGCTTATTTTACATAGTTGATATATTTGTGTTCTTACCACACCAGAGTATGCGCTGTGGTGCCAGCAGTGTGCTACTTTCCATCTGTAAATGTGCACTGTTGTACTATGTACTGTGCAGGACTCACAACTACCCATGCAGGGGAAGTTTACAGCACTGTTTGTGCCATTATCATACATTATCTACGGCCTACAGGTCAAGACTATTTCAGTAAAAGTGTGGGCTGGGAAAAAGGAACAGAGCTTGCTGTCATTATCACAGTATGTATCCACATTGTGTTTCTGTGTATCATGATACTTTCATATGATGGACACCAACAGCTGTAGAGCCTGATAAAAGTACAGGACTGTGTAACCTCATTGCTTTAGCACTGAGTGTACAGTCTGTCCAGTTTATGCTGTGATGAATGGAAACCACAGGCTTGCAAAAAAACAAACTGAAGGTTGGGAAAGAGAAAATAAAATAAAGGGCAAATTAGTCAGAAGAGAAAATTTAGAAGGGAAAGAACTTATCTCTGCAAAGAGCTGAGAGAAGTATTTGAATTACAGCGACTGCGTGGTGCCCTGTGCGTGGGTGTGACATGGGTGGGGGAGTAATTCTGATTAGTTACTGCCCTGTGTGTGGGTGTGGCTGGTCCTGGTGAGAGATTCTGATTGATAGCAGCAGCTCTGTGGGAGGGAGAGGAGTACTGGGCCTGCTGAGGACAGCCATGGCAGTGAGTGGGGGAGTCACACCCTGCTACAGGTGAAGAGGAAAATAATGGGGATGAGGGAAGTGGTGAGGTAGAGAAGGAGCGGTGGAGTGGGGAGGACGCTGGAGACACGAGAGGGCTGGTCTGGAGACGCCACAGCAACTCCTCGTTGTTCCGACTCAGGCGCTTCTTCTCAGTGCTCTCCTTCTCGACTGACTCGTGGAGGTTTGCGTTCTCCTCAGACAGTTGTCTGCATGGAAAAAGACAAAAGGGGAGGTATTGTTAACTTTAACCTCAAAGGCTGACTCTGAATGTACCTACAGGAGAGGTAGGCATGAAGTAGTGAACGCTGAGCATTAATGTTAATGATGATGACTTGATGCCTGTTACCTGGACAGGGCTAGGTTCTTTTCAATGCGAGCTTTAAGATCTTCATTCTGCTGTTGCAGAACCTGCACTTTTTCCTCGAGGAACACGTTCTTTTGGGCCTGCTCAAAAGCAGAAAACAACCATACCGCAATCTATCATTATACAGACCACACTG
This sequence comes from Pelmatolapia mariae, assembly GCF_036321145.2. Taxonomy (NCBI): domain Eukaryota; kingdom Metazoa; phylum Chordata; class Actinopteri; order Cichliformes; family Cichlidae; genus Pelmatolapia; species Pelmatolapia mariae. Next base: position 19,207,674 of record NC_086236.1, read on the forward strand.
ACCTTTCTGTCTATTCAAAATGGTGTGAATTTGTGGAAAAGGCAGTGTAGAAGATGCTGGTTAAGGTGGCTTATTTGAGCCTACCACTTTCTCCAGGTCAGAGATCTTCTTCTCCTGCTGGTGTATCTGCTGGTTCTTCATTTCCACGACCTCCTTCAAACTCTTGAGGTCTTGCTCGATGTGTTGATATGGCGCTAAAGCATCCTGCCATAAAAGAAGCGCATTTAAAAATAAATGAATGAAAGGGAGTGTTTGAATAAAAGGCACCCAGCGTCTCAGAAGTATGCCAAGTTTCTGTTTGCGCTCTTTGTATATATATGCAGGGTATTTACTCACCACTATCTGTTCATCTGTGCTCCTCCTCAAAGCCTCCTCAAAGCGTTTGGCCTTCTCCCTCAGACTCTGGTTTTGAAAGGTGAGAGTATCCACTTGATCCTGAGAAAATGCACACACAAAAATACAAGATTACACACTGTACCAGTACAAACGTCTAGGTTTAAACCTAAAAAAGATCTTCTTTTTTTTTCAGTATCATACCTGTAGAGAAAGTCTAAGCTTCTCAAAGTCCTCCTCTAGAAGGATCTTCTGTTGCTCGTGAGCTTTCCTTAAGTCTGCGTGCAGATTTACAAGGATGATAAAAGAAGAGAGCTGGTGTGACTCCCTGCAGTGCTTGCATCATATTGTGTTTTATTTTATTAAACAAACCCCACATTCATACCTCTCATAGTACGGGCGTGCTCTTCATGGAGTGTTGCCATGGTGATGTTGTGCATGTCTCTGAGTTCCTGAATGGCTGCCTGATGGCTGACTGTCATCTCTTCGATCTAACGCACAGCCACACACGTGCACGTTAAAGCCAGCTAATGACAGAAACAAACCAGTCTCCTCCCACCGATGCCTTTCTCCTACCTGCTCCTGCTGTTGAGTCCTACACTCCTCCATCTCTGACCGATGCTCCGCCTTCAGGTGCTCTGCCTCTGCTGAGTGACACTTCCTGAGTCCTTCTTCCACAGCAGCCAGCTCTGCCTCCTGTTGCAGTTGCAGCTCCTGCAGCTCTCGCTCAAACGCCACCTCCAGCGCTGCCTTCTCTCTCTGGAGTCTCTCCCAGCGCACTGAGTTTGAGGCTGTGCATGAAGTACATTGTATCTTATTGATATTGCCATCTTGTTACGCGATGAGGTCTACTAATTACACTAGCAGCTATAGAAAGCTTAAAACCAACATTTCTATTTGGAAATCATTAATGCAAATCATTTTATGTTGAAATATAAAATGTAAAAATAAAAAAATCTGCCTTTTACACTGATTACACCTTTACAATTCACTGTATGAACGGCCCAGATATGAATAATAGGTAGTTATAATGGTCTAGTGATTCTAACTAGAATACATAAACTGTGCTTAACAGCCGTACATTACTTTAAGTGATTTGATCAAATGATTCATTCTTACCCATTTCCTCTCTGATCTTTTGCATTTCCAAAGACAACTTCCTTTGATTTTCTTCTGTGGTTTCATTCTGAAAAACAAAAATGAACGTCATTGTTGACACAGTGCACAGCCCAAGTACAAATCAACTGGAATTCTTAAACTCAAATGACCTCAGACTGGCCTTGAATTTGGCCAAAGAGAATAATAAAAGTTTAAATAATGAACAGAAGGCCAATAGTCTATCTTGGAAATTATTTATTTATGGATTTACTGGCCTTTTAACTACAAAAAACTTGTTGACACTGGGTTTGTTTGGCAGATCAATCACATATATAGCTCATTTTAGCTGCAGTACAGACTGCTTTAGTTACATTTAAAAGATTCGACAGAAAAATAAACATGATGGGTAGGTAATAGATTAGTTTTTCATTCATTAACCAACGTAGTGGACAGCATGCTTTTATTTGAAATGTATCCAAAAATCCACACTGCCACAAAAAGCTCTTAATCTTTACCTTAAATAGCAGTAAGGGATTTTTTTACTGCTAGAAAAAAAACATTCTGTTGCTAATCAGAAGCTTTCCAGATGTTATTGCACAGATTAAAGCCTCAAACCATATCAGAGCCCTGACTGTGGTTCACAGATGGCTATAGACATTCACTGTACTTCTCTCATACATGCTGACAATGTTTCGAACAAAAAGTTTCAAATTTGTGTTTTCTTGATGGTGAAAAAATACTATTATGTTGTCTTTAGTAATTTTGGTAGGTTCTGCCTGAGAAAAGGGAAACATATGTGCCTTTGTGACACATAACAAAGTGCCCAAAGATACAATTTCACATTGTTTTTTTGCTAAGTTGTGTGTTATGTTTAGACACCACAGTAGTTTAGGTGTTTTTTTTGTGCGTGAATGATTCATAGGTTAATGTTAAGTGGCTTAAACAAAAGGCCATTCATTAGAAAATGGTCGGGTACATGTACAGGACTGAAAATGAGTGAAAAAGCAGCCAATGATGCCAAAGACCTTCAAAAACCCTACCTATCGCTTAACACCACTTTTAAAAAAAGTACAAGAAAGTCTGGCTTATACAGAACTGTTTACACAGTGCTATATACAATGCTCTAGCTGTAGTTTTTGACTGATGCCAGCAGAGGGAGCTCAAATCCACTCAAAAGTCACACTTGTACTTTCCCTGTCTTGTATATCTGCAGTGTGGACCTGTGATTGCAGCACTCAGACAATGACCATAAAGAAGTCAGACAGTCCCCCGACAGTCTGGCACTGGTATTACTGCCACAGCACCTCAGAGGTTAAAGCATCCCATTACACAGAGAGCTGGATGAAACCAGATCAGTGACACACTGAACTCTGGTACATCCTTTCCACAGTCACACCGTTCAAACTGTTTCTCATCCAGCAGCTCATTGACCATGCTGTGAACACTTCATGCTGTTAAATACTGCATGTGCCCTTAAATTCACGCGTGCGCACTGTGTGCACGTGTGTCATACATATTAGGCTTGGTGTAAACACTAAGACTGCGGTATTATGTTGTAAATCTGCATGGGATGGCAGGTGAACCTTTAAACCTTAATATGGTGATTACAGTAATACTGTGCACAGTATCATTCCAGTTCGCTACCTTGAGGCAATAATGCTGAGTGGTGACTATGAAAGCTTCTAGACCCAGCGAAGTCTTCCTCAGTTCATCTCTAAGAGCTTTCAGCTGTCTCTCCTGCTGTTCGCAGCGTCCCTGCAGCCTCTGAACCTGAAAAGCGACACAGAATAATACCGGAATGAACAGAACGGAGCACGGCCCAAACGGTGCTGCAGAGTTTCTCAGTTACCCACCTCTTCTCTTTGCTTTTCTTTTTCTCTCTCATCCGCTTGCCTCTGTTTCTCTTTCTGTTGAGCCTCCTCTTTCTCTCTCTGCAGGTTCTCCTGCTGTTCTTGCTGTAGCCTCAGGGGGGCCACGCGGCGAGGGGACCCAGAGGGAGCTGAGCCCCGGACTGCTGCTGCACGCAACAAAGACAATCAAATAAGGTTAGAATGAGCGTGTGTGTGTGTGTGTGTGTGTGTGTATGTGTGTGTGCTTGTGTGTGTTTTAAGGAAACTAACAAGACATTAGGGACTCACAAATGTATCAACTGAACATCAGCCAATTAAACATATATACCAAGGCCAAAGTTTATCTGTTCTGTCACATCAGTTTTAGTGTTGAATGAAAGTGACAAAAAGGAGAGACACTTTTAAAACAGTTCAGTAGTTTCCCAGCATAAAGGGGTAACAAACAGGAAGTAAATACACGAAACGAAAAAAATATCCGTAATGGAATCTGGCAATTTTAAACATCAAAATTCAACTGGTGAATCAGTGATCGCATTTTCAGGATAAATGGTAGTAATTTAATTAAATCTTTTTTTTTTTTAATACAGTCTTGAGGTAGTTTCTTGTAATGAGCCATCTAAACTCATGATAAATGTGTAAACTTCTCTCAAATAAGGATTTAACTGCAGCAGTAATATAGAGTATGCTAACGTGGGTGTTTCATTTACAACATGCATATGTAAAGAAACATTTGGGCACATCAAAGTAACGGTGTCTGAAGGGGCACAATCATTAAAACGTAGCTGACACACAAGCAAGGCGATTAACCTGTGTGCCACCTTGTTACAGTGCGAGTGTGTGTGTATACCATAAAATTTACTCTATATTAGCAACAGACTCACAAACCAGCCTGTAGGTGGAAATGTGCTTGCACACAAAATAAAATAAAATAAAATCACCTGCCTCAACCATATAATTCAGGCCTGCTGGAGCATGGGGAGTGGTCTCCATGGCAACACGAGGCTGGGCTTGGGGAGCAGGGTCCCAGGTAATGAGTGCAAAATTGTTTGGAGGGAGGTGGGGGTGGGGAGGGTAAAATACAAAAAAAAAAGAAAGAAAAAAAGAGCAACGAATGGATAGAGTTGAATAGCTGCAGATGAACTGAATAACTGTCTTGATGATTGATGTCTATAACCAGTTTAACCAAATATAACCAAAGGGCTTCAGGTAGAAATGTAACACATTAGTAGGAGTAGCTCTCTGATAAAAATTACAGAAATAAAGACCAAAAGGTAAAAAAAAATGCAGAGATGTTTTGATGCCATCTGTTAAAAAAAAATGCAAGCGTCAGCAATTGTTCCAGAGCTCCAGCTATCTCAATGTCCTTTCTTTGCCTTGACGCCTTATTAGGAATCCCTTTCCTTTATTTTCAGTAAATGCTCTCTGCCTCTTTTTCAGGCACATGTGCACAAGCGTGCATGTGCACACACACCTAGACATGTGCAGGTTCTACTTGAAAGGTTAGAGAGAGGATACTGAATACTAAATGAGCATATATGGATGAGTGTGAAGGCAGCATGCAGATGAGAGCGGAGAGGTGGATGGATGAGAAATAACGATGCAAGAAACAATGAGAAAAGGTAATGGCAGATCTTGCGGAGAGCATAGATGGAGGTGTTTGTCTGTGTGTTTTTAGGGTGTTCTTAAAGATATTAAGGCCGAGATATTCACGAGGTGAATATCAGTTTCACTTTCTCTCGCTAGCATCTTGCTGGGATCGTGTCCAGAGCAACTTCAAGGTGGAACAACAGTCTGCAAATTTCAGTAAACAAGAGCAAAATCAATGATGCTGGGAATTTGAAAGAAGAAAAATGCTTTCATTTTGGGACCGTGTAGGAGTAGACGAGGTCCGAGAAAGCAGCAGTAAAGAAAAAGGTGAACAGCAGCACTAAAGTGAGAAAATAAGTGGCCTGAGGAGATGTGTTTGACTCTGCTAGGAAACATCTGGATTCTCTCCGCAATCCCAAAAGAAAATTACTCTGCTCTTTCCAGACCACATGGATGAAACCACAACATAGAAGAAATTGTTAAATATCACAAATCTCCACCTCAAACTGTGTATAACCACATCTGGGTATTAGAAATATTTGGGGGGCGGGACACCCCAGAGCATACTCATCAGCAGATAAGGCAGCTCTATCAGCAGAGTGAGGTGGAGCTATACAATACATGTTAAGTCTTATTGTTCAGGGTGAATAGTGTACAATTAGTCAGCCACTGGGATTCTGGCACAGGCTTTTTTAATTGCATACAATTTGACTTGCCATCGTAGGACAAGCACAGGTGTCTATATTACCATCAACAGTTTGACCTGTGTGCGAGTCAAACTGTTTGATTTCTAGCACCTCTGTTTTGTATTGTAGACAAAGAAAACCACCATTCCATATATCTGCACTTTGCATAATAACAAAGAGGAAAAACTCACCTGGAGACTGAGGTTTGGGAGGAACCACAGCCAGCCTTTTTGGGGAGGACGGGAGGGAACGTGTGACTTCTGAACTCCGCTGAAACTCCTTCCTGCTCACTGTCACAACACAAGGTGTTGATTAGGCTCCGAATATCACACAGTGACATTTGGCTAGTACAGCATGTCAGATATACACACATGAGTGTCAAATCAACTTTGCCTGCCTGCCTCAATCTTTTTTATTGTACTTTTTTCCATTTCTTGGCTGATTTTCCTCCTCTCCTAACTTTTTTCCAATCTTTCCAGTTACCCCTTCTGCTTTCATCTCCAGCTACATCCCCCCTGCTGTGTAGTATAACTATGTCCCACAGGATTGCGGGTCAAAAAGAAGCTGAGCAGATGTGCTAAAAATCTTCCCTCGTCTATGTGACACTATTGCACTTTGTAGTCAAGACAGGCAACAATTAGGAACTCCCAATGATTTATTAATATTATTTCAAGCCTCAAAAACATTCTCCTGCGTTTCACATTGAATCTTTTGCAGAACTAGTGAATGTAAGAACAAGTGGCTGGATTTGAAACAAGTACACGGGAGCTCAAAATGTAGAAAATTGGGGCGAAAAATTCTAAGCGGAGGAGAAAAAAGAGGTGACGCAAATAAAGAAGTAGGAAGGAAGGAAGTTTCAAGAGGTTAACAGAGAGACTGGTGTGAAGCAGGCAGGAGAGTGGGAGCGAGACCTTGAAAAGAAACTAATTAGACCTGTTACGGGAAAGAAGCCTCTGATCCTGAACAAATCCCCATATAACCCTGGAGGTTTCTTTTGCTCTGCAGCAACACTGTGTGTGCGGTGTTCACTGTGCATGTTTTGGTAAAATCATGCAAATGTGGCTCTCAGAGTGAATCTTTATTGCCACACACTGTCACATCACATCACCGTACTGACTCGAACACACAGTGAGGCTTTGTAGAATCTGAATTTAAATCTGGACGGGCTACTTGAAAATAAAAGGTCAGCAGATGCTTATGATGTGAAGCTGTTTAGGATAGCACAGCTGCATTTCCCATTGCCTACATGGAATACCATGCTAATATGAGCACCTTTTCCAAACAAGTAGAACATGTTCAGACCAAGATACAGATATTTTTTACGTGAAATAACCGTTGTTATTTTTTACAGGCTGAAGCAGAAATACACGTGCTCATGACATGTTACTTCAGTTTTTTTTTTGCTGCTAAAGGTGTTTCTACAAGTTACTTAATCATGGGGGTGTATTTAGTTTTTCCACATACAGTTTCTGCATTTCGGCTTGATTTTTGGTAAATAAATAATAAATAATGACACACTGCATGTGCTGGTGCTCATCTGAGGTTCTATTTATCTCATTGTAGGACCTGATACATAAAACCTTAGAATTCAAAGATGGTGTACCTTCTCTTTTATTGCCATGACTGTACATATGAGTCTGTACTACCCTATAGAGAGCCAAAAAAAGCGTTAATGCAACACTAATATTAAAAAAAAGGGTATGAGTCAGGTTGCCAGGAACTTTCTACATCAATAATTCATAACACACTCTGTATCAGCTCAGGGCACACAGGGTGAAGGATATTTTCTCATCCCCACAACATCTTCTGCATCTGTGATAAGAACCTGTTGGCAACAATAGCGATGTCTGCATTGTTTTGTCTCAAATGTATTTCGCTTATGTCACAGAAGAGAACATGTAGCTCTGTGTCATTTATTCAAGCAGAAACAGGACATTTTTATAACATCGTATAAGTATGGCAGAGTGAAGTGCGATACTATGGGGCGCCTGGTGTTAATTCCATGTATGATAATACAAATACATTTGAAAAAGAACATTGCTGCTGTCAATTCCATCCTCTTATTTCTGGTGGCATTCAATTGGATACTGTACAGTGTGCCTCCTCTAATGTGGATTTCTCATGATATTTTTAATTATTTTAACATATGTGCACAATACGTGCCTGTAAACCACATATGTGACAACAGCGTGAGACAATAGGACACAATCTGTTACTGGAAACATGCATCTCTCTCTTTTGCACACATTCATGGAGAACAAATGTGCATGTAAAATATATATTGCCTACATTTACTAGACAGGGTTTAGGGGTTTTAACTGATGTGTGGTAGTGCAGAAATGTTAGCTGTGCCAAATCACAGAAAAAACAAAAAATTGTTTTCGGTTTTATCAAACCAAGACTCTATGCGCTGTGCGCTATTCCAGGAAAACTACTGACCTCCAGGGGAGCTTCTTGACTGGGGTGGAAGGTAGCGTCGGGGCAGTGCCGGAGTGGAGGGGGGCTGGAGGCTGTTGCTGCGACATGGTGCCCCTCTCTGGTGATCTGTTGATGCAGTGCCAGTTGTCACTCTATGAAGAGGAGGCTCCTCACTCACACTCAGACCTAGAATACAAAAAAACCCCCAACTCATTACCTTCAGAGTTTTCTGCCCTATTTTCTGTATTTCACATCTCTTGCGATCCCATATTATTCCTATAACTGGACAGGGCTATATTCTGACTGCATTTAGGGTCACTGGACCGGGAAATGGTTTCTAACCTCAGGGTCTCACTGCTGCTGCCCCCAATTTCTTGTCCGTTAACCCGGGACATACACTTGTCTTTCATATACCCACACAATCTCAAACACACACACATACAGGGATTTGTTTACACAGGGACACATCGACAGGCATACAATACTTGGAACATGTATACTTGCAGTGATTACTGCTCTTCCTGACTCTTAATGGAGCTCTAATCTATTGAAAAACTGGCAGATAGTTTACACACTCTCTCTCGCACGGCATAAATCCTGCTCATCTCCTCGTTCCTGATCAATAGTGACACAAGAGATTACCGGCAATTCTCAAGCTTCAACATTTTTCCATCAAACAGGGATTAAGAATTGGTTTTAAAGCTGATTGAAAGAAGCTATGAAATTATCATTAAGCCATTTAGCACAACTTGTACCTCACTGTAACGCAAGTTGGTTGCTTAACAACACAGGGAAAAAATCCTGTTAGAATGTATCTATCAATACTTTCCTTTGACCAGCCGCAAGCCCATAGTGACTGCAAACTTGCTTTGCTATTTGCTGCATGAATATTGTGTAAATATAAAAACAGCAATATTATATGTAATATTCCACAATCAGCTATAAGTGGAATTATTACAAGCATTAAGCATTAAGAGTCCAAAGATTATAATTATAATTGTTTAGTGTGTACTCTGCAATCCAAATTTTCTAATGACCAATATATTTTATTTCCTAATTTTAATTTAATTGTTTCATTACAGTTCCATCCATCTATTTTCTTATCTGCTTGTGTAAATTAGAGTTATTTAGAGGTGTTTAACTGGGTGAGAAGCAGGGCACAACCTGGACAGGTCACCAGTCCATCACTGCAAACTCTCACATCCACGCCTACAGCCAATTTAGAGTCACCAGTTAACCTAACTAGCATGTCTTATTGTTCACTGATTTGTCAGCACACAGTTGACATATGTTGCATTCCCCAAGCTTCCATATTATCCCAGAGCTCCTCTGGGAGTTCATTACTAAGGCTGCTGACAGTCTGACAGCATTTCTTTCTCATTAACCAGCTGAAGATATGGTCAGTTTATCTCATTCAAATCTAATCTTGGAGAGAGGAGTGGACTACGTTCACAGAGCTCTGTGGCTCAACCTGTCAGCATCCTTTATATTAGAGGTTTAAAAGATGAAAACCTAGCCTAGAACATTTAAACTGAGTTGACATAGATCAATTGGCTGGCCGATATAAACAGAGATGAGCTCATTCGTCAGAGGTCAAATATGGACAAATGAACTCCCGGAGTACAGAGACGAAGAGAAAACGATGATGTGGGGAATACAAAACTGGGGAATGCTGTGAAAGAGAAGATGGCGACTAATTTGAGGGCTTAGAGAAGGAGAAAAGGGGGGATGCATTTCATTATCAAGCTGATATGCATCACTGATTGGCTAATTGCCAGCTGATGATGGATAACAGAGAAAGAAAGAGGGAAAAGGCTGGATGCATGGAATTAGGAGGAAGGCAACAAAAGGATATAAAAAGACCTACAAGGAGCAATAATTGGTGCTGCAATGGAGCCAGCAGCAAGCTTAGTATTTTATACAGACGGATGAAAAATAGCAAAGAAACGAAAAAGGGACCATGAATAAGAGGAAACAGCTGAGGACAAAAGACAGCAGGCTTTTGTGGCTCAGCGGGAGCCCATTTTATTGGATGGATTTGTTCCTCATAGCTAAACCAAGACCAGCAGAACTGACCTGACTTTTTGGTTTTCAGTGGTATTCACTGGCAAAAACGACATTTTAATTTGAAAGTAAAATAGTCAAATGCTTCGTTCTCACTGCGACATGAACTCTTTGGTGTTTTTCACATTCACATTTATAGCAAGAAACTGATCAAGCCCATCCACGTTGAAAGTAACCCAGGGGAAATGCATCCAGGTGCAAACATGCATACGCAGGCGCTGATGTAGGAGCTTGCAGTGCAGCGCGCAGTGCTGACATGACAAATCAATAGCCCCCCCTTTTTTTCCCTGAAAAACACCTACCACCCAACAAAAAGGCGAATGATGTATTATGAATTATATAAAAAGAAGAACCATGCGGTAACAGATTCTTTGAGATATTTGTAAGATAACTAATGAAGCAGGTAAAGGGGTTACATTGGTCCTGTTTTAAGTCAGGGCAAGCACGGCGGTGGTTAGCACTGTTGCCTCACACCAAGAAGATCGTGACTTTGATTCCACCATATTTCCTTCACGCTCTTGAACGGATTCACCAGCTCTCTCCCAAAGACAAATAACCTAGTTGGGTTAGGTTAACTGTTGATTCTAAATTGTCTAAATTGCTCATAGGTGTGAATGTGAGTGCATATTGTTGTCTGTCTCTCTGTGTTAGCCCTGCGACCTGTCCAGGGTGTACTCTGCCGTTCATCATATGTTAACTGGGATAGGCTCCTGCGACCCTGATAAGAACAAGTCGAAGAGTATAGATGTTTTAAGTTGTGGTTTATGAGCATTTCTCGTTAATACCTACTGAGCTGGAGGTACTCCGTCCTGTATATAAATAGATGAAGCAGCCTCACCATGCGTAAATATTTAATTTAAAATCACTACACTCAAACTTGTACTTGAAGAACAAAAGAAGTACAAAAAGTATTCATGATGACACAATGAACAGATATCATCATTTCCCTGTTAATATTATTATGTTTAACTCATGATTAAGTTAATGTTAATTAATGCGGTTACTGTGCGTTTTAATCAATAAATCCATTCCTTTATTTTCTCTCGCTTATTTTTGTTTAACAACAAAAGTACAAATACCTTAAGACAGAGATTACACCCTGTGCCTTAAAATGACTGAGTTTCTGCATTTGTGCATTTTTTCATCACACATGCTATAGTACAGAAGAAATAATCATAAAAACAAACAGCTATAAATTAATTCACAAAGTTAAAAGTAACAGATCCAGGTTTGCTTGCATGCTGCTTTTGTACTGTGATTTAAGACAAACTTATCGTGTAAGTGATGAGTAATGTTTCCCTGTTAAATAAACATTTAGACAACACATGTATGGATATAACTGGAATTTGAAGTCAGTGTGTAAACCTACTGAAAATGTCTTCCATTTATACACCGACTTTTAAGCCTAACCCTAATTTAGCTTTTTTTAATTAGACCACATGTTCTCACAGACAGATGTCAGTTTCCTTTAACACTGTTCAGTGCGAAAGACAGCGTGTGTAATGGAGCTTGAAACTCATATTCATCAGAGGCCATAATTTGTTCTGCTTATTAATGGCTTCCTGCTGATTCCTTCCTTCAGCTGGTTTTAAAGGTGGAATAAATGAAATTCAGAACTGTCAAAAAAAAAATAAAAATAAATAAATATAGCCACATAAGGAAGGGAATTTGACTCCATCGACTCTATCCAGTGTTTGTAGATGAACCAGTAAAAGAATATCTGGAAGAAAAGCTATCTAGATAAAATCACATTAATAATATGAAATATTAAAAACTGGTCAACAAGTAGATTAACTTGAATACTGGGTTTCCAAAGCATGCTAACATGTAAGTGGCCAGTCTCCCGCAGAGGTCTTGCTTAACAGAGTAAGATGAATAAAACATAGAATAAGATATAGATTTGATATTCAATATTCAGGTTACATTATTCCTTTTAATTGAAAGTGCAACCTGGAATTGACGAAGGAGGTTGATTGGTTCAAAATTAGAAAGTGTGGCTTTAAATGTGCTCCAAACTGAAATTTATCTCAAGCTACCTTAACTTAAAACTTTAAGTTTAGATTGTCACCAAAGGTCTTCTCATAGTAACTAAAAAACAGTTTGCAAATGCACGGAATTGTACATCCCACAATTCTCAGTTTTATATCAGGGAATAAAACGCTACAATGATGTGTGATGTTCTTGAAAGTCATGGTAAGGTTATATCTGAATATATAAATATCAAATTAATAACCCCACAGAGCAAAGGCATGGGTTGTAGACAGTCGAATTAAATGATAACACAGGAGCTGACGGCAGCAGCCTCGGGCCTCCTTTCCTCTCTTAGGACACAGATGCCAAGAGATTAAAAGTTCATTCCAGCTAAAAGGACAGCGTTTCTCCTCTCATGGTCAACAAGAGAGAGATGCTCCTCTATGATAAGGAGCACTGACTGAAAGCAGTCAAATGGCAATTTAAAGTTCAGTCTTAAGAAATGACCTCAGAGTTAGGCTGGAGGAAAAGCATTTTCTCTTGAATAAATATAACACTGCTGTTAGGCTCTTGATCAGTCTTGAAGAAAGAAGATTTATGAAAATTCAAAGCAGGAGAGAATAAGCGAAAGATTTAGGATGGAGAGAGGAGGCAGTAGGAGACCATCTGTTAACCACAGTCTGGGTTCAAAGTGACAGCCAGAATCATCCCTGCTGAAGTGTTCTTAAGCCGAGCCATTTGCTCTGCATTTCTTTCAGCTTCTGGTCACAGTCTTGGACAAAAACGGTCATTTCACTCACTGAGGCAACAGCACGAGAAGTGAGCACAGGCAGTCAGCACTATTTTAGCAGTACTCAGACTCTGTCTCCAGGTGCTAAGCCTTTTACAGAATAAGTTAATGAAAATGCATTTACCAGCATGGTCCCGCTTCTTCTTTAAACTACACCCGCCTGTTAGTTATTGACACTTTTTAGGATAATATCAAGCTCCCTGTTTAGGTTTCTGAAAGAACAAAGCAAAAAATAAATATTCATTTATTCATTTTACAAGCTTACATTTTTCAGCCACAAAATTACATATAACAAGTGTGACGACATTATTTATGTGTCTATAAAAGAGGTTGCCTTTGAGGCTGTAAAATAAAAAAATAATAAAAAGGCAAAAACTAGTAAATAAAAAAGAGGAAAAGAAACGATATTGGCTGACAACATGAAACTTTCTAATAAAACTCAAACAAAACGTAGCTTGTGTTAGCAGCTATTTTATTATTCCAAAATCTTTTCAAAAATGTTTGATGTCCTGCAATTATCTCATTAAAAAAGATATTTCCTGGAGTTATTTGTTTCTTCTAAGAGATGCATCAGTGAAAAACTTGCCCAAAGTGTAAAATAGCAATAAGAGCTCCTCAGCGGGGAGAGAACGATGGACAGGGGTTCTGTCTCTTGATTAATATGCATGCATCTTTGTCAGTCTAAAGCATCTTTTAAGCTCATAAAGCTCGATTAACACAGAGCTGGATGAAATAGAGTGGGAGTTTAGCAGTTAATAAACAGCCCCGTCGAGCCCATCCTCACCGTTAGAGCACTGCCGCTTCAATAAGCCTCTGCCATGTTAGTTTTTTCTCTCCTCTACCACAGAATGGCAGCCATATCTAATTGGCCCATCTAATGTTCTCCTCCACCAGCGTGTGTGTGTATGCTTGTGTGTGTATTGACGATTGCTTATAAGTGTGTGCGCACATGCACCACAGAAACCATCTGTTCACAGTGAGCGAGCATGAGTCAGAGACTAGATCTGAGCCATGGCATCTGGGGTATGGCATTCACTCTCCTCTCTATGCAGATCTCCGCACGCCTTGCTTTCCGCTCCTTTTTCCCCTGTCTTCCTTCCTCTCTCCCCTTAGCTCATTTTGACTCATTGAATTTGCTTTCACCGCTGCATCTCCCTTCAGCTCTTCTCCTCTCAGCTCCCTGCTCGCTCCAGCCCGCCCTTCGTTTGATTTCTTACAATATTTTATTATCGCAAGACAAGACAAATAGAGCTGATAATACACAGTTTGTTTTGGCGATTGAGTTTCTGTCATGGAGTCGGTGTTGCTCAAAGGCACAGGCTTAATCAACTTTCTTCTGCTGGAATCTTCTCTCAGCTATGAAACAGAGTCTGTCAATCACAGAGGAATTAACAGCACACACCCCTCTTGCATGTGCGGATGCAAGAGGGGTGTGTTCAGTGCAAAAGCACGCACACACACAGACACACACACACACGAAACATCTTGGGAGATGTCAGCCACTGGGCTAAAGCATGGATTGAATTAATGGCTAATCAATGCCATGTAGAGTAAGCTACGGGCCTCTAGATACTAGACTAACTCATACATATTTCCATGTGTACTTATATACAAACCGCTGATAAGAATCAATTATGGTCAAAGCAGTTTAGCCTAGTATTAGCTTAGTGTGTGGATGTTATGTGTTCCTATGCAGAAAAATGCCCTAATTCCAATTAGCTCTAATAGTATCTAGCCATGCAAATAATTTTCATTAATTTCCCCAGTTTCCTCATGCTGTATGACTCTTTTTTTCATCCCACTCTAATAATAAAGTTGAATGGCTTATAGTTGAACAAGCCATCAGCTATTTTTACTGAAGCTACTATCTACACTACTCCTGCACCGTACACACACACACACACACAACCCACTGAGCTGGAGGATGAACTACAACAGTGGGAAGTATAAACTCCAGGGACTTTCCTCTAACCCACTTTACTAGTGCCCTGCAATCATTTCCCAAACGCGTTACTCCTTAATGATTTCTTCTATCAGTATCATCCAGAGCACTAACGGAGTCCGTTTTGCTTGTTGATCAATGGGGAATGCTTCTCTCTGCACAAGTAGGTACTAGGTTGCTGGAGCTCCCCTGACATCCTTGACAGAAGGATGTGAGAATGCATCTGTCAGTCTTTCTGTTCTTTGATCGAAGCTGGAGCGTGGTGAGATGGGGCAAAGATCCCAGAGCAGAAGAGGAAAATCAGGTATTGCAAACCTCTCTCTACAAATGAGTTTGTGCAGAAACACGGACCAGTCTTTCAGAAAGTGCCGTGAGCTATATAAAGATTTCTAAAAGCGTTTTTTGGGGGGTAAAACTGACAATATTTAAATTTCAAATTGAGGAAAGGCTTAGGTTTAAATGAAACGTCAGTCTTCCTGTATTTTGACAGCTTTAATATATTATTGAAAAAATCCATATTAGCTAAATCTCTGACTAATGTTTGATACAGTTGTGGTCAGATGTTTATATACACTCATCATGTGCATAAATGTCACGGTAATTACACAAGTTTGAATTTATTATGGATTTTCTCTAAACCACACAGGGTCAAAAGTATACATACACTCACTTAAACCTTAAAAAATGTTTAATAAGCATGCCTACTAATGTCTCATTAGTGATCATGACTGACTGCATGGCTGACTTTGGCAGGACTCGTTGGATTGGATTGAGCACACAGAGTAATAGGAAGATCTAATATTGAGAACTGTAGATTTACACAAGTTGTGAAGGTCTCTTGGAGTCATTTCTACGCAAATGCAGCTTCCAGCATCATCAGTTCAAACAACTGTGTTTAAGTACGAGTTATCTGCATGTATCACAACTTCGTCAAGGTCTGGAACAAGACACAAATTGTCACCCTGAGGTGAGAAGCATTGCTTAGGATGTTTGGGAACAACCCAGAAACTGACAAGGCTGAAGTCTGCAATGAACTGGGAAGTGCTACAACACCTACATTCCTTTACACAGTAAAGCAAGTTTTACATTGCCATGGACAACTGAACCCAACTGAAGTTTGTAGCTGCCCACATAAACAAACCAGATGCCGGAGAAAGGTTTTATGGCCAGAGGAGACAAAGATTAAGCTATTTATTTACAAGAACTAGAAGGTATGTTTGAAGGACAAAAGTGAGGCATTCAACTCTAAGAACACTGCAGAAACTGTCAAGTACAGATGATAGAATAATGACAAAGGAGGACTACCCTCAGATTCTTCAGCTTCACCTCAAATCAGCAGCTAGATGTTTGGAACATGGACACAATTGGATATTTCAACAGGACAATGATCTCACACACACATGAAACTGGTTTGAAATCGATAAATCAGGTTAACAATAAGCTTCTGAAATGGCCTTCCCAAAGACCTGACCTCAACCCTTTTGAAAATATACTACAAGCTTTTTGATGACTACCAAAAGTGTCTGATCAAGGTGCAACTTGCTAAGGACTAATTAACCAAATATTAGTGAGGGTGTATGTATTTTTTTATTTATATATGTATATTTATAATTTTGATCATGTGGACTAGAGAAACTCCTAAATACATTTATTGTTGTGGTTTTAAACTCATTATACATATAAATGTATGGCAACTCACCCTAATCCCGCAAAGAGAAGAGCTAGTATGACTGTGAAAGTTATCCCCCCAAGAATTTTCCAAAGAAAAGTAAGACAAAAAGACATCAGAAAACCTTGTGTTTAAAGCTCATCAAGTGCTCACACAGCAGGAAAGAAAAAGGAGGATCTGCAGTGAAGCCCGGTTTAGTCTGGGGGGGTTCAAAAAGGGCCAAGAGTTCAAATACTTCACTGATAAAGGTCACAAGCACCATGCAGAGTCAAAAGTGGAAATAAATGTTTCTGCTCTCCCCTTCTGTCTCCCGCACTGTCTGCCACGTACAAACACACCAACAGACACACACATAAAACTTAACATCAAAGGACCTTAATCTTCCTCCTCTCACGTCTATCATCCTCTATTCCATTTTAGCTTCACCTCACGCTGCAGCCGTTCAACAGCAGGAAGAGGAATATTCTGCTGCAGGCACTACTTTTAAAAATTTCTAGTCTTCTCTGTTGTCCTGGCAGGTGCTGCTACACTTTCTGAGTATATTTGATGTATAAAGGTTTAACTGCCTAAGGAGTTTTGACCAACAGGTGATTGGCTACTGCACATTAATACTGAGAGCTTTTTAAATAGACAATGTGCCAGCAAGAAAGATCATGTCACATTGTGTTTGTTCTTCTCTGATTTAGTAGTACAAGTATATCATTACAGTATCTGAAGAGCTGCAGTGTGTCCTGATGTAATGAATGTTTGCTCAGCAGAAATATCTTAAATCAAATTTCACTTATGTGCGACATTATTTGAAATATTTTATTTTAAGAAAATAAACTGTAAAAAATGAAGGTTTTATATAAAATGAAGGACGTAAATTGATTACTTTTGATCATTATCTTATTAGAGCACTTAATTATGAACAAATTTTACCGTCTAGGTGTTGATTTGAGGTGAAGTTGAAGGATTTGGAGGTAGTCCTAATTCATTGTTCCATCCACTTTGTGCAATGCACCAGTGCCATGGTGAGAAAACAACCCATTATTTGTTCACTGTGGAAATTGATGCTGATGAATCAGCAGTTTCCAGTTCATAACAGGCTTGAGTTTTGATGGTTGTTACTGAACATCCTAACCAGTTTTCTCCCATCTACGGGTGACAGTTTGGGTCTTCTCCCAGACCTTTGCCAAGTTGTTTAAATTGAGGATGCTGAGATGTATAGTTGCTTCGAAATAGCTCCAAAAGACAATAAATATTCATGAATAAAGGATTCTTAAAATCACTGATTTCAGCTTGACACACATACACGTGCCCCCACTCTTAGTCAGTAATGGTGCTACTTCCTTCATCAATACACACAAACTTTAAAACAATAAAAACATTTTTTTCTCCTGAAGCACATAGGCTTTTCAAAAATAAAACCTCCCTATTTATGCAGCTTTGTTTAAAAAAAAAAAAAAGATAAACACATTCTGCTTTGGAAACCCAGAGGGATTCCTCTTTTCCCTGTTGCACTGCAGAGAGCCGTTCCCTCAGTACTGCACAGTTTGTGTTCACTTTTTAACCAATGGCAGAGAAAAGACAAGGATGAAAAAAAGTATGAGCACAAGGGGGGAAATGGGGGAAAGGAGCGATGACATAACAGGGGGCCTGACGTGCGTGAGAGCGAGGCGCTTACGTCAACTGTAACTGGGAGAGGAAGAGCAAGCATTTCCTATGTAGGTCACATTAAATACACATGCAGCCATCACAAAATTCAGCCAACTATCTAACCAGTCTGCCAAGCAGCACTGGGATCACAACTGTAAATTCTTCCAGGCCCCTGCTACTGTGAAAATGAAAGCTATTCACACAAGCATTGCTGTTATCTCTGCTAATGCTGACAGAATCTGCAGCACAGACCCAGTTACAGTAAGAGCCTGTAAAATTACTGGTAAGTCTGGGTAACGATGATGTGTGCTGTGTCGTTTTGACAAACACTAAGCGTAAGAATGGAAAGACCAATGTGGCCTGTGCACAAACCTATTGGTGATAAAACACAAATGCGAATTGACTGCACTAAACTGACTTATCACAGTACCCAACAGTTACACACTGCACTGCTAGTGACTATAATCTGATTTTTCTTGGGTGTCCTCGTGTGTTATGGAAGATGTGCTCTTTGAATCTGTGTCTCTGCAGACGGTAATTACATTGATATTGTGTGTGAAAATTCAGAGTGAAGGATAAATTGCAGGAGGGGTGGAACTCAAAGAGAAAGCAAACTGTAACATAATGCATGTGGGTGGGGGCTGTTTATGCAAACTATATTCATGAGGGAAAACACAGTGGAAGGCAACAAAAGCGCTAAAGTGCTTATCACTCTTAATGTATCATAATCTGGTGATAAAGTCGGCATTAAAGTTAACAGGCAGGCATTCGCATGACGTGAACGTGGCATCATAGAAAAGCAGAAGCGTGCATGGAAGGGTCTCTATCTCACGCGTGGTAATGGTGGTGTCAACAGATTTGAGCTGACTCACGGTGAGCTGTTCTGCAGGGGTCACTCTGTGTGCTGTCAGCAGAATGGGCTGAGGAGACAGAGGACACGCTGGAGCTCCGGACGAAGCCAAACGCTGCCAGGCGGCTGGCAGGGAGGCGGCTGGAGCTGAAGCCTGGGGGGCGAAGACCCGACTGACTTGCTTTGGGGAGCAGAGACCTGGAGGCCGCTGCAGCCTGGGGCTGGGCTGCTGCTGTCGTAGTAGCAGGTGGGGTGGCAGTCTGGTCATCTGAGAATCAAGCATAAATCATGTTATCTCACGTGTAATACTGTGAATGCTAAAAAACTAATCAAGACATATGCAATTAGCCACAGCTGAACTGAGAAAAAAAGTACTTCACTACATTTCATCATATCTGGCTCTTTACTGCATTTATGCTCCTTTTGTCTAAGTTGCAACAAATGAATCCTGATATACAGGAAAGTAATTTTGTGTATAGATGTCTCTGTGTGTGCATGTATGTGTGTGTGTGTACTATTTGTGAGTACTTATTGACTAAACTCATTAGCCAAAATATATACAAGAAGCTCAACAGTTGTGATGTTTATCCCCCTGTGAATCATTCATTATCCTGTGTTGACTAAGCTCTCAGTGGGCACCAGGAAGTTCATCATGCTTTGACTATGACTGCTGTGCCAAGTAAATATAATAAGTATACACACAACAACCTGTGAACAGCTGTGTTTGGCTCTGCTGGTGATTGCAGACTGGGCTACTGGCCAGCGGTTTCTCAAATGCCAGCGCTATCATGGTATTCAATGTGACACTCACAGATTAGGTCATTGTTAATATATCTATCTAACCCATAACCTTACTGGCTTATTATCAGTAACCCTTCAAAGTTATCTGGAACACTAAAAGCAGTCATTTTCAGACTTGAAAGGTATGGAAGGTAAATTTAAAAAAAGAGAAACTATTGTTATTGAAGGACAAAAGGAAAATGTTTGGAATCAAAGAGAGAAATTGAGGTTAAAAAGGTAATCACAGCCTCATAGAGGAAGCTATTGTCAGGGAACGATTGTGAGAAATCCTCTCTTTGCTGTAATCTATGGTTTCCAATGGCAATACAGATGAAATGTGAAGGCATGAACAACAAAGGCTACACACAAATATACACACAATGGGCAGTGGGCAAATCCCCAGGCCATGGATAAAAGCTCCATCTTGGCTGCACTAGCCTGCAGAACAAGGTCTAGATCCTGGGTGGAAGAGGAGCTTTATCCCCTGCTGGCTACAGAGATAAGGTAGGCAGCCCTCATTTCCTCTCCATTTGGCACAGCTGCATGTGCCAGTGCATGCTATGGGGGCAACCACATCATGAGGACAAGAGAAAGAAAGAAAAACTTTGTGAAGGAGAAATAAAACACTGTTGGAACAGGAAAAACCGGGAGAAAAATTAAAAAAGCTTCCAGTCTAGCTCCCTTCCAGCATCATCAATGCTGCTGCTCACGAGGGATCACTCCCTCGATCCTTAGCGCCCGTCTGTGTGCCATGCGGTCTGTTCATTAGATTGGAGCTTGCTCCTCTAGAGTGAGAAGGTCAGGATCATTCAAGATAAATGGTCTCATTTCTATTCTAACCTCCCAACCCCCACTCCTCTGTACTCATTCAGTCTGAGAGACAAGGGAGAGAAGTGAGCTTGGCAATCATCAACTATAGCCTAAATACCACAGCGGCAGACTGCTTGTGAATATAGAAAGCAGTAACCGGTGTCTTTATTCCACATATCTCAAAGTTCTCTGTGATAAAGTCACTATCAAAGGTCCTTAGGGTCCTAAGGCCATAATTGTTTTCCCTTAGAAAGTTTTGCCAATGTTAAAGATGTGAGTAAAACCATATTTCCGTCCACCGCCTTTGAATGAAAGCAAGGACATTAAGTAATTTAGGCTAGAAAAATTCAATGGGATAGGCAGCTGGGAAAGGTGCAACAATCACCAGTCTTTTAGAGTCAGGTCAAGGTGAGACACAAAAACCTGCACCGATTACCTCCACTGAGTCTTAAATTCCATGTAAATGTAACACCTGAGTTTATTACAATCTCCTAAGCAGAACATGCACAAAGCATCACTGCTTTTAGAGTAGATGTGAGTTTCATCATGAAGAAGCTTTGGTTGCTACAGCACATATGAGAAGAAGGTCCTTATTATAAATACAATACAGTATTCAGATGTATCTATATAGTAATTAAGTAAGTAGTTTGAGTAGCTTGACAGCTACACAATAACTTTATAGCATAACTTCTATAATCTGTGTGATACAGAGAGATTTCCTCTTCCCTCAGATGTTGTTATTCACAGCGATGAATGAACTAAAAGGGGGGGGGGGGGGGGGGGGGGGAATTTATAGTTAGGGTTTTCTCAGGAGACTGATGAGAAAAAAGGACAAACTCAAATAATTTCAGCATTTCAGGTGCCGTTTATCCACGCAGCATGCAAAGGGCATGGAGGATTCCAGAAGGAAGATAGTGACATCACTTAAGTGTTAATTGCTTTGTACTTCAGAGGGCCAAGCAACATGTAGTTGCTATGCATATGTATTAATAAGGATTATGATAAGGAAGCCCAGTACATCATGAAACTATGCTGATCAACTGTGCATGTTCAGTTTTGGGTATGTATGTATCTATTTTGTGTATATATGTATATATTAAAGTACGCATGTACATGTACAAAATCTCTCTGGATGTTATCAGTTTGTGTCTGCGTTGGCACCCTCAGCTACAGAGCAAATCAAACATGCATGGGAGTGATAAATGACACAGCCTGCCAGCAGTGTGCAGGATGATGAGAAAATTTTAGACTCCAATATTGCATTAACGGTTGAGCTGTGACTTAAATCTGAGTTCGGCAGCCAGAGATGCTATCTGAACCCTCAGAATTGGAAATTTTTTATGCGCGAAGAGGAAAATGTGAGCAAGTAGTTATTTATTTATTTGATTTTGGTGATGGCAGTGTACTGGTTTGGAACGAGTCCGCTCGTAGTGTCTGTAAAAGATTCCCAATCAGATCAAGCAAAATTAATCTCAGAGAACGCATTTTAATGAGCTGCCTTCATCTTGGGCCAAGTTGATAGTGGGAGGAAAGGGTCCCAAAACTGCTTGGTGCAGCAGAGGAGAAGAAAGGTAATGCAGCATAAATTTTGGGTTGCTGAAATAGAATCTAACATGAGCTCAGATGACTCAAAAGAGGTCATTTACAGTTGCTATCCTTGCTGCTTTCTGTGTGGAAAATTCAGATCTGGTCGAATGTTTAATTTACCTGTGTTATCTGGGTCTTCCTGATTAGTTGCTGGGGTGACAGGTTGGACGGGCTGGCTGAAGACTTGTGTTGACCTCTGACCTTGACTAGGTCCTCTGCCCTTGGCCGAGATCGTAGCCGTTCTGGTGACAGCTCCCAGTCCCAGACGCAGACCTCTGCCAGACCGCAGAAGACTGCCACTCCCTCCCGCCTGAGCAGCCGTCCTGCTCTGCAGAGCGTCCTCAGCGGAGCAGCCTTTCAAGCTGACGGATCTTCCAACCTAGAAATCAAAATCACCAAATGGAGTCAAATGCCATCAAAATAACTGACATGCTGTGTTTTTAGGAGTTCTGAAGCCATTTCTGTGCAGTTAAATCACATAAGAGCTTTCCATTTCTCATTGCAGCATTTCAAGTATGGGCCACACTTAAATTCTAGATTAAGGTAATAACAGTGTTTTCTTTTGTGTTTTTAACTTGTGTTTGTGTGTGACTATAAAACCCCCTTCAGACTTTCACCCATGTTTGTTAACAACAATCTCTGGATACTGTGGCAGCTTTAATTTTGTGCAAAAATGCAACGCACCCTGTAATCTAATAGCAGCACCATGCTGATTATTGAAAAAAAGGTATTTCTATCCTCAGATTGGAACTCTGGTGCATGCTTCTTTTTCTTATATTGTGAGTAGAAGCAATCAAGTCTGATGAAAAATGGAACCCAGCAAATCAGATGTTATTAACTCTAAATGAAAATGTAACAGAGTCCTGCAGGGAAACTGGAAGCTGTGGAATAAATTTGAAATGTTGACACTCAACAGTGTTACTGTGTTCTAGGCAAAATGCTAACACACATGCATTGTCATGTGAAGCACTGAAAACTAACTCGTCCCCCGCGGACTTTGCACTTCAACAAGCATTAAATATTCATTTCCCCATGTTTGTGTTTGACTGCGTATATAAGTATGAATGCAAAATGAATTTATTTAATCAGTATCAATAAGAAATAGGTTTAGAAGCAATAGTGAAGGTCCTCTGAGAGTGATCATAAAATGCAAAAGGCCCTCCAAGGTTTGGAGGCCTATCTCCCCCCACCACTTCCCCTGCCGGTGGCAGACGCCCTCAGACATCAATGCGTTGGTGGTTCTTTGTGTCCTGGGGTGGGCGTCCGGGTACACACCGGCTCACTCCTTGGTGGCTGCTTATCGGGGCCTGGAACCTGGGGCTCGCTCGGGCCACTTCGGGGGTGGGGTGCCCTCGGCCTCTCGGCCTGGGGCTCGGTCACTCAGGCACAGCTGGCTGCCGGCGGAGCTCACGGGCACGTCACTGCAACCCCCCCTGGCTTCTGCTCCGCGGCTGCTGAGTGACCCCTCATCTGGGACTCTCCTCAGCTCTTTCTGGGACAGTGGCGCGGCTGCCCCTCTGTTGGTCTTCCTTGGTCTCTTGTGTTCTGGGGGCCTCTGGATGTCTGGAGTATTGATCTCCTCCATACCTGCTTCATGCCCTGGAGGATGGGACTGTGGCCCCCCACACCCCCTAGCAGATCATTACATTAAGGAACCTTTTAAATACAAGCGCGCTCATGCTCACAGGTGTACACACAGGTGATCACACACACAAACTACACCCTTTTTGGCTCCTACCTCAAAGCACACTGTGCGCTGTCGATCTTACGTGCTGCACAATAATGTTTAATATTAAGTATTTAGCGTTATATTCCCATATATCATTGTGATGTTGTTTATTCTATTACTCTCGTTTTCTTCTGCTTGTTTTCTTTTTTCTTTCCCAACAGGTGATCCAGGTGATCGATATATGTATTTGTTGTCTGCTTATTTTGTTGGTTTTTGTTTTTTGCCCTTTATCCCCGTCCCTCTTCTTCGCTGTTTTTTTTTTCTTCCCCCTCTTTCTTTCTCCCTTTTCTTTTCCCCTGTCCCGTATCTAGCAAGTAAAAAAAATAAATAAATAAATAAAATAAAATAAACAATAAAAGGTAAATCAAATGGACCATTATGGCAAGGCTGGGATGGTCCATTTGGTAAAGTAAATCCATTGGGCATCTTTCTTCGCCTTTAGACAATAATTCTGATGGCAAAAGAACCAAACGGGACAGGTTTACAAAAATAGAAAAAAAAAAAAAAGGCCTGTTATCAATTATACATGGTTTACTGGTAGAATCTAGGCCTATCAGCACGATGGAAGCATTAACGTGCTTAGTCAATAAACTGTGCGTAAGAGTAGTAATAAAAGAAAAACTTTAAATCACATCTCTACAGTAAACAGGACTCACCTCTGATGGTGTCCCATAGAAGATGTCTGCCTTGCTGCCCAGTTTTGGAGGTGCTGTGTGGCTATGGGCGTGTACGGGTGGAACAGTGTTTGTGTGTCCAGGAGCCCTTATACTCCTATTCAGTATTCCTGATGGAAAAATGTTTGTCTGCATCTCCTGGCGGTACTTATCATAAAGCAGATTGGAGGCACAAAGAACTGGGGCTCCTCGGTTTTCTGGATCAGGCCTTGGGGGCTCTTTAGGTGTGTCTTTAAAAGATGTGGGTGATTGGCTGTGGGTGCATGCTGACAGCCTGGATGGTAGAGAGGATACCTGATACGGTCCATCAGAAGCCTGAGGCTTAAACTGAGGATTCTTTCGGACGTAGGTAATGATTTTGGGGCGAACTCCTTTAGGTTTCAGTTTAGGTGATGGCGAGCTGTCTTTGGGGGAGTTGTTGTTGTTGTTAGAGCTGGGGGAGCTTTGCTGGTTGTTAAGAGGCGCTTTGGGGATTCCACTTGTGCTTATATTAGTTTTGACTGGTGCTCTCAAGCAACTGTTGCCATAGCCCTGAGCTGATGTTGATACAGCAGGGATGTGTCGAACCACTCCAGAGACATTCCTAGAAACGAGGTACATGGAGGGTTGCCTGCATGGTGAGCCCTGGGGTGTCCTGAGAGGGGAGTGTGGAGGAGTTGATGACCTGGATTCAACCCCAGTTCTGTTGGGACTAGAGCAATTCCTTCTGTATGTAAGCTGAGTCTGGGGTCTCTTCTCTAAGGTGGAAGGGTTTGAGGGATTGGAACTGTGGCGTGCACTTGTAGCTGGCTGTTTTTCCGCTGGTGGAGTCTCCCTTTGGGATGTCTGGCTGGGTTGCCTCAGCTGGGAGACTCCAGATGTGTTGTACAGGTGGGAGAAATCCGATGGTTCACGTAAAGATGTTTTTGTAAACTTTCTGTTTGACCCATTACTGTGTGGATCTGCAGAGAGGTTAAGAGGAGACGGTTGCCCTGTCTCAGTTTGCTGAGTGTTGGAGTCTGCACTCCTCGCTCTTCCCATCTCCGTCTGACAGAGGGGTCTCACAAGCTGTTGGCGACGCGGTGGCAGCACCCTCTCCTCAAATCCAGCCTTTCTCCTTTGGCCCAGCCCTCCATCAGAGGACAAGCCATTTCTATGACTTCTCTCATCTTTTCTCTGATCCTGGTATGAGAATGCTGGGTTAAGGGTCTCCTGAGGATGCATCGGTGGGGAGTTCTGATTGGCATCTACAGGCACTGTCCTTCTTCTGTTCTGGGCTGAGGTAGTGTTTTGGGCATTGTGATAAGGGTTGGTCTTCGACAGAGAGGTGAGAGAAGTTTCTCCATCACCATCCAGAGCACTAGACAGGCTTCCACTGAGGGAAACAGCTGACAGGCTGGAGACGAACACATTCGTCTCAGACTTAGACTCCTTCAGACCTCCCTTCCATCTTTCTCTGCCTGACCTGGTGTCCTGTTTCTCTGCTGTCACACATGTGTCTAGCTCCTCAGTGCTATGACAGGCGATCCTTTTCTGAACCTCTTTGCCTCTCTGAATTTTACTCTCCACTCTGTTGCTGTCATTGTCATTTCTCCTCATGCCGGTAGAAGCAGAGCTGGCTGTTGAACTCGATGATATTGACATGGCACCTTCATCTTTTCCATCTTTCATGCTTCCACAATCATCTTCCTCCTCATTCTCCTCCTGATTCCTGCTTCCCAGGTAAGTATGTATCTCCTGACGTGCCAAAAGCTCATAGTCTCGGAGCTCAGACTCCACGCATTGCTGCTCTGATCCCCAAAACTCTAACTTTTCTGGGGAGTCGCTCTGAGAGACCAAGGGAGGAATAGAGCTTGTGCCGTATCCTGTGTCCTCATACAAACCTCTTCTTTCTTGATCACTGATTGAGGATAACTGATTGGCGTTGTCATCTCCAGACTGAGTGAACTGGATCTGGGTTTTATTTCCAATCTTTTCTCCTCTGTCAACACTGACCCTCAGGCCTTGGATACTAGTTGGATTGCTCATGTTGAATTGATTTTTGTCACACTCAAAGACACCTGCAGGGTACTGAGGCCATTTATGGAGCTACAAAAGTTACTTCCTTCACTGCCTTTTCTCTTCAGGGTCTGATGACGGCTCTTTTGAATAAGCCAGGGACAAAATGTCATCTCATGAAACCTTTCTCACTTTACCTCTCTTATTTTGCATTTACGGCGAGTTAAAAAGCTGTCTCTGATGGTTTTTCACCACGATGAAGGTCTTTCAATCTGAAATAAAAGACAACAAAGGGAACTGTCAGAAAAAAAGCATCAAGTACGCCTAATAAGCAGCCATTCTGCAGTTCCCCCACAGAGTCACTTAATTTTTTTTAATATTCAGCCTGCTCTGGGTAGCAGCAATTATGAAATCAGCTGTGTACAGCAAACCATTTTCTGCTCTTAATGTGTGACTCATATCAGTGGATGGCCATTTGAAAAAAACTGGTTGCCTGTGAGAGAAGAATCACTGGAAGTATAACAAGAAAATTACAGTTTTAATACTACCTTGTTTCTTTTTTTTAGAGGCATCAGAGAATTTACAAGTAGAGGAGAACTCTTGCCTCCCACTTAGAGATTTCTTGTTCTATAGTGGGTGGTTGCAAGACAGTCTAGCATAAATGGGGCCTATGGAGCTGGTGCCATGTAACATGCACACAATTACAGCAATTTGCAAGTTTTATTGTGTGTTCAAAAAGAACTTGGAGGTTTTAACTTATCATTTTTATGAGAATTAGATATTAGTTCTCTAAGTAATAATGTTCAATCCCCATTTTAATTTCAGGCATCACCAAAGTCATTCTAGACCCAAGTCTGGCCACTTGGCAGCCATCTTGAAATGCCTCCAGGTACTTATTTTAAAACATTATCCAAATTATCTTTAGGTTCAATGGTTTCAATGGACATTTTGTCCCAGTAGTTATACTTCTACCAGCAAATTCTCCCTTAAATTTCTGTGAGTGCCATGTCTCCTCCTTATAAACGAATCATTTGGAAACTGGTGCAATTGATATTGGCAAAATTGGGTTCTTTGTAAGTAAAGCTCGACATACTGGCAGCTCCAGTTTATTGGAGTTGGTTTTTAAAATAGGCAATAAATGAAAATGTAAAAAGTAAAGAAGACGCAGGAGAAACACCGTTCAACCATGTTATTGTGTTGACGTTGCACAGTTTGTTGTCCACAGGGTACCCTGCAAATCCTTGTTGGCAACAGCAATTTGGAACCCACAAACAGCCAAGTGATCTAAGTCAGGCAGAGCATACATGTAATGTACATAATGCAATCGATGACTTGTTGTTACAACAAAACAAGACTATTCTCAAACTGCATTGTCACATCTATTTATGTTTTGCGTGTCTGAAAGAAAAAATAATGGCCCATATATCTGATTTTTAAATCACTAAATATCAGTATTGGTCTTGAAAATCCTATACTGTTCAGCAAGTGTAAATTATTATTTATTTTGAATAATGAGCTCCAATTCATCATAACCATTAATGGCTACCTCAATTGCATCCAATTTGGCTACATACATTGTAAAATGAAGTGAACAGGTCACCTACAACAGCAGTCCCCAACCCCCGGGGCACCGATACCGATCTGTCAGTTGTTTGGTACCGCGCCGCAAGAGTTGAGGCTCGGGTGTGAAATATAGGTTTTTCATGGATTTTATCATTATTTTTTAATCGTTTTTATCATTGACTTGGTTTCCCTGGGTCTTTTCCCGTGTTATCAGAATCAGAATCATGTTTATTGGCCAAGTATATGTGCAGACATATACAAGGAATTTGGTTCCGGTAGATGGTGGCTCTCAAGCACAGCAATGTAAATCACACACACACACACACACACACACACACACACACACACACACACACACACACACACACACACACACACACACACACATACACACACACACACACGTGTCTATATATACATTACACATGCATACACATACATACACAAAGCTGTGTAAACCAACTGTAAATAACTAATCTAAACTTATATACATAAAATACTGAAATGAAATGAGGTGGAATGAATACTACAGAATGTACATAAGGTGCAGTTGCAGTCTGGCAGTGGGAGCAGTGTGACAGGTCAACTATTTAGAAGGGAGATGGCGAGGGGAAAGAAACTGTTCCTGTGTCGGGTGGTTCTGGTCTGCAGGCTTCTGTACCATCTGCCAGAGGGCAGCAGATCAAAAAGTCTGTGTCCAGGGTGTGAGGGGTCTGTGATGATTTTCCCTGCCCGTTTCCTGGTTCTTGAGAGGTACAGATCCTGGATGGAGGGCAGGGGGGCGCCGATGATCCTTTCTGCTGCCCGTACAGTCCGCTGCAGTCTGCTCCTGTCCTGTTTAGTGGCTGCACCATACCAGACTGTGATGGAGGAGCACAGGACAGACTCAATGACCGCAGTGTAGAACTGGATTAGCAGCTCCTGTGGAAGTCTGTACTTCCCCAGTTGTCTCAGGAAGTACATCCTCTGCTGGGTCTTTTTGAGGATGGAGTTGATGTTGGTCTCCCACTTCAGGTCCTGGGAGATGGTGGTACCCAGGAACTTGAAGATCTTCACAGTCGACACAGGGCTGTCTGATATGGTAAGGGGGGGCAGAGTTGAGGGATATGAATAAATCTTCTTTTTTTGGTACAGGTGTTGTATTTATCCGCGACACCTTAAAGGCCGGTCAGTGAAAATATTGTCTGACATAAACCGGTCCGTGGAGCAAAAAAGGTTGGGGATTGCTACTCTACAAGAGAGAGAGAGACAGAGACATGTCCAGAGGTGGTGAAACTAAGTAAGTACTTCACCTAAGTACAGTGTTACGTTCATTTGTCTAGGGGTGCTACGCCAGTATCTTTTGGATGCAAGTGTTGCATTTTGTACTCTATTTTCTAATATGTACAATTAGAAAATAGAGCTGTTAGCTCAACAATGAGCTAACAGATAACACTACCCAGCTATGTATAATTAGTTAAAACCAATATCCACCTGCGACACTGAAGTGACAGATGTATTTTGAATCGATAATTTACATAAAATTTAAATAATTCTGTATAATGGGATTTTTACATTGTGTATTTTATGTGTATTTTGAGGCTAAAACATTGTGTGTTTCACTGAATTGAGCACCAAAATTTTTGTTTCACTATTTTGAAAAACATTTATTTTAAATAAATTTTTTCCAAGGAGCTGGTGGTGGAAGGAGTCAGCACAGAGACTACAAGCCCATTATCATCAATGGAGCTCCAGTGGAGAGGGTGCAGTCCTTCAAGTATCTCAGTGTCCTCAGACCTGACATGGTCTGTCCACATTCAAGTCCAGACCAAAAAGGCTAGGCAGCGCCTGTATTACCTCCGACAACTGAGGAAGTTCAGGGTCTCGCCAGAGATCCTCAGGACTTTCTATACAGGCGCTGTGGAGGGGATCCTCACACAGAACATCACATCCTGGTTTGGGAACAGCTGTGTTAAGGACCAAAAAGCTCTTCAGAGAGTGATCCGTACAGCAGAACGCTGCTGCAGGATTGCTCTCCCTCCGCTTCACGAAACCTACACCAGGAGATGCCGGACTAGAGCAGCGCAGATACTAAAGGACCCGTCCCATCCTGGCAACAAACTGTTCCAGCTTCTGCAATCCGGTAGAAGGTTCTGCATCATCCGGTCAAGGACAGAGAGACTCAAGAGGAGCTTCTATCCCCAATCCATCCGGGCCCTAAACCATAATATCCGCCTTGTGGCGAATAAAGAATCTTGAATTTTATGTAAAACAGCATCCATAAAGCGCATCACTGAGGTAATAGTAATGTTCTTACTGTAATCAGCAAGAGTACAGGGAGAGTTACTGTAGATGCTCACTTTAGTTATGAGAGATATGTGAAGAGAGAAGTACAGCGTGTTTGCATGTAAGTGAAGGAATCACCCTGGGGATGGTTGATGAAGGCAAGTAAGAGGAAGGCAGAAAGGGTGAGAAGTGATTTGTAATGAGCTTTTTTTCCTCAAGAGACAATGTGAAATAGAAAGCAAGATGAGAACTGGGTGAAAAGACTTGCAATAAAAGCTTTTCCGATCATTAAGTTTTTATAGAACGTACAACACAAGCAAGCAGTGTCTCCAATATGTTCAAAGGCAGGCATCATCCTAACATGAAAAAGATGAAAATTAGGTGCAGGGGTCGTTAATGGCGAGGACCAGAAACAGCAGCTCAGAAGGGATAAATCCATGCGGTATGTCTGATCACTACAGGAGGGTTTCCACTCTCCTCTCAGCATGTTTTCTGTAGCCAGTGGATGTAGTTAATGGTATGATTGGACTGTACACAACAACAGCACGTCCTGCTGCATTTAAAATCTGCAGTCTCTAAAACTGTGTTTTAAATATTTGTGTTAGCCTTTAATACACAAATGAGATCGTAGAGCTGAAACATATTACTACACATTATTACAAGATGAGCTAAACAAGCGGTATAAAACACGCACACACACACACACACTCAAACGCTCTCGGAATAAAGACTTCCGGGTGTCTCCTTAAATTTCTCCATAATTATACGAGAGTTCTACAAGGAATTCTCTTTCTGCCTTGAACCAGAAGCATTAAAACCATTGAATATTAATGGTTTCAGCTCCCTTGCCCTTCAGGGAAAGCATCTTTTGCTCACTTGTTTTGTAGGCCTGTTTCCTGCATCATAGAGAAAATTTATACAAAACAATCGTCAGATTTCAATCACCTGCTATCAAAACTGTCTGGATCAATTCATCTGTCTGTGCAGTCAAAGAATGAAGTAAAATACATGTCTTAAACCATCACACTGAATGTTTGAGTAGCAAAGTATGAATAGCTCTCCCACCTTCTAGTTATATGTGCAGCAGGGGTGTCTGTTCTCATTAGCGAGTGGCTTTTCCACGTGCCCTGTGACAGCTCTCACTGCCTGTGGCACGTTTGATATTCCACAAAACCTAGAGAGCTAAATTCTTTCTAAATGTAAAGGACAGGGGAAACATTCACATGTAAGTTCAATTTCCTACAGGTTTTCTTAAAAGTAATTTGGAGATACCATCACAGTTAACCTAATATTCAATTTTTTTAAAAGCATGAATAAATAAAAGCAATAAAAGTCGGCTTTAGCAAACTAAAATGAGGTCATTTTTTAAAAAAAAGTTATAAAATCTTAAACTCTTTTATTGAGATTGTGGTAAAGTAAACACCCCCCCCCCCCCCCCCCCCACACACACACACACACACACACACACTAGTATCCTGTGTGGGAACACATGGAAATTCATTGTGCCTGACAAACCGAACATGGAGGATAATCCACACAATGTCTGCTCCCCTCTGCCTGTGTGTACCCTGCTCATATTTACCCTTGATTGGCACACACAATCAAATAATTAGCTAATTGCTCACACAGAGGCGGGGACAGAGACGGATAGGAGGGAAGGAAAGTGGCAGAGAGCTGTGTTACAGGGTGAGAGAATTCCCTGAGAAGACATGTGTGGCAGATCAATTTTGGCACTGATGTAGTGCTGCAGCTTGTGCTGATGACAGCACTCTCGGGAGGCTGGATGCTGAGCTCGGTCACAGTGGCTGAACCAGAATAAGCTGCATTTCACCTAACTGAGAAAATCCAAAACAAAAAACAATCCGGCAAAACTCTAATCATAACTTGAAAAATAATAGAATCAAATAGAATAATAGAAACTGGTGGATGATAGTAAAAAAAAAAAAAGAAGAAAAATCTGAAACATGAAAAGAAAAAAAAAAAACTCAGCTGCCTTTCCTCGTTATTAGGCTATTTTCATGTCGCACACGCTCAGATCCTCTAAGTAAAGAAGATCACATGCGAGGGAGTGTTGGTTGAAGGCGTGTCGGTTGGCAGGAATATGAATTATGCAATTACAAAATCTAACAAATATGAAAAATCTCTTTGATCACCCAGCTCGGAGCAAAGGAAAAACTGCAAATAAGAAAAACTAAGTGGACAGGGTACTATGCATTATATAAGAGTAGTTATGAGTTATAAATGCATCAAGCACCCCTGGCAAAGCCAAACCCTTATTTACATTATACAACCAAAGCCTGCCTCCACTTGCCCGCCACACGTATATATAAAAACCACATAAATGCATGTTAATTTATAATGTTATTATAATCTTTATCTTCATATATAGTGAAATGGCAAAAATTGCTGTTCAGAAAGACCAAACAAATGAATACAAACATATATTCATTCTGCCTATTTGAAGCTACATACTCATTGTAGAAGACAAAGTAATTAATTACAGGCGCTATTAATGTCAGTGTTTGATGAACACCTATTTTTACATTTGTATTCCAGTGACACTGCAGTAAAAGTTATTTAGAAAAAATTATTTACAAAAATATTGTACAGGTAACATATGTAAAGGCGACAACTTACATGTAAACATGTAACGTACACGTTATATTGCCATTGATAAGCTCTACACATAATATAAATGTCATTTGTAATGATTTGAGTGACCTAAATTGAATTATCACAAACTTTTATGATACCTGTACTGACAATATATATATATATATATATGTATATATATATATATATATATATATATATATATATATATATTAGGGGTGCAACGATACTCGTATCGATATTGAACCGTTCGATACAGTGCTTTCGGTTCGGTACGCATGTGTATCGAACAATACAAAATTTTTAATTTATTTTATCAACTTTTCTTCTGACGATGCTGTCTGTGTTGAGAGCTCAGTGGATCTGCGTTCGACTACTCCGACTAGGCTGCACTGTCGAGCGCAGATCCACTGAGCGCAGTGCAAGCTAGCAAGACAGAAGCTAAGCTCGTTGCAGCATGGCAAATTGAACCTCCCCCACCCTCATTCAGATCTGGCCTTTGGAACTATTTTGGTCTTCATGTGAAGTATGACCCTGAAGGTAAGCGCGCCATGGACAAAAGTAAAACAGTATGTCGGATGTGCCACGCAATGCTCAATTACATGGGTGGGAACTACTGCGTTAGTGCAGTTTGCTCGTTAACGTGTTGACGCCGTCCAGCCCCACGCACGGGGCGATCAGCGGTAACTCGTTAACGGAGATTTGCCGTGTTGTGGCGTTAACGTCATTTCAGATTAACGCTGACAGCACTAGTGGGAACACAATGAATATGACTGCACATTTACTCCGACATCATCCTAGTGCAAAGACAAGTGGAAGCAGACAAAAACAACAAGCACGCATGCTACAGACTTTACCCGAGTCATTTAGACAGCCGTTAGCACATGATTCTCCTTATGGGGACCTGATATGTTTAATATGCTGCTGAGAATATACCCCAGAAGAAGCGTATAGTATAGCTTTTATTTTGGAAAGAGCCATTTCTCTGTAATAAACTCTCTTTTCCAAAGATGAGGGATTTCTCCATGAGATATTTATTTTTTTATTACTTTGTCGTTTCAGCAACATTAAATTTAAAAACTGTACTTTTGAGTTAAAATATATATTTATAATTTTAATAAATGACAAATTAAAAAAGCATGAACATTTTTTTGTATCGAAAAAATATCGAACCGTGACACCAAAGTATCGAACCGAACCGAACCGTGAATTTTGTGTATCGTTGCACCCCTAATATATATATATATATATATATATATATATATAATAAAAGGTTTATATAGTCTCCAGATTGTTTAACACATATAGGAGGAGTTAGGGAACAAATATACATATGCTATAGTATTTTTTTTAACATTTATTTTCCTTTTATCCAAATTGAATAAATAGGGTAAGCTGCTTGAGGATAACATTGTAACCTGTGCCACATCATTCAGATTTAGATGTTAAGAAGAAAGGCAGGCTTTGTTTCACCTAACTGTAAGAGGTACATGTTGAGCTAAGTATTCAGACTGAGCTCATCTGGGAAATAACAGATGTAGGCATAACCCAACAAAGCTGCTATTGGATGCAGATAATACATTTCCTCATGCTGGAATTTACCACAAGTGAAAAAGGTCAGTCACACAATAAAGATCTGAAGGTCACCTTTATGCTTTTACATTCCTATGCATTCTACTGTGCATCAATTTCACATGTAAAGTCACACCTACATGCAACTGTTGCTAGAGGCGCATTCAGCCACAAGCACACACAGCGCATACAAAATACACACAGTACTAAACATAAATGAGCGAAGGTGCAATCATATCCCTGCAAAAAGGTGGAAAGGTGCATCGCTTAAGTGATGGGAGCGTGGGCTGTGATATGGGTATATCTTGGCAGTGCTTAAATTTGGAGAATGACACTTGTACTTGTGATTTTTCACTGGGCTCCTAACCCACGAAGTGCTGCGTTTAAGACGGAAAGCTCTTTTTAGAAGGTGAAAGACGAGAGGTTTTTAACAATACATGACAAGGGTCTCAAGGAAACTCGAAAGTGGTGTTGAGTTAAGAAAAGATGGAGGCTTTCCTTAACCTTCCGTTTTTGTCTCCAAGCAGGAATGAGTCTGTGTGGGTGAGAGACTGAGACACAGACCTGAGGTGAGAGAAATGAGACATGCAAATAGATACAGAAAAGAGAGTTGTTGTTGGAGCACACAAGTGTTCTAATTAGTGCTCATTTGGCCCTCTATAGGATGCACTACAGAGCCCCTTTTCTGAAGCGACTTACTGATAAAAGCCCAAGAGAGCATATCAGTTAACAAAAATCAGTTACAAGATTTAATACTAATTGGTACTGGTCATGTTGCTGAAACTGGGAGTTGTTGTTTTTTTCGTTTTCTCTTTTAATCTCTCGACTGTGGGTACACATAAGTAAATCTCCTGACAAAAGTAAAGCCAGGCTGTAGGAGCCTGTGTGTCTAGTTGTTGTTTTGCTTGCTTTGCTTCTATATTTCTCTTCTACACTGGTGTCTGCTCAACCTTGATCGTTTACACCTGCATCTACACTCCAATCAGTTTGTCTAAGCTGTGACTCAAATAGTCTGCATTCACACAAGTGTGTTCACTAGAAATGCACCAACTGCAATTTTCTTCAGTTTTTTTCTAAGTGTGACCCACTGATGCCTTTTTTTTTTTGTCAATTTTCTTCCTAAGCATTAAAATTGACAGTATGAATTCAACTTTTCTTTAATGCAAAATCTGATTATCATAATGAAAGAAATTAAAATGTACAATTTTCCTTCGACTGCAATACGTTACAGGGTTCCTGTACAATAATCTTTAGCTGACGTATTACCTTACCAAACAGAAGTCGATGAAACAGATTTCTGTAATAAAATAAATGTTATTTCTTTTATTATGCCATTTTTTCTAGCATGTTTACATACACTCAATACAAAAAGAACATCAACCTTTTTCTCTTTTTCACTAGTCTCCATAGTTTTTCTTGTAACCGCTTTGATCTTTTGCTCATACCGAGGCTGCTGTCTTCTGGTTGGCTCTGACATCTGCATAGCTTTACCTGTAGCCACATCACTAAAATAGCCATTTTTAGCCGGGGTGAGGATTAAGTATTTTACTCTGTGACTGTGAGCGGGTGCATGGCCGTTTGCCTGTGAAACCTGTGCTTGTGTTGTGCAGGCATGAAACAGACCAGCATGAAATTACACATGAGTGAGGCTGACCGGGCAGTCACCAGTCTGGGACGAGAACGCTGGAATTTGTCCAGTTCCGCTCCCTGACTGGTCGATCGGTGCATCTCTGCTGTTCACTCAATCAAGTATTGTTACATGAAGTGAGCACACATAAACGTCACAAAGTTAACTCTTGGCTACGCAATGGAAAGACAGGGTTCCAAACAATGTCAGCCAATAATAGCATCAATGATGATGTCAGCGATTGCTAAATACGATTTTTTTCAGCCATCTAAAGCACATGTCATGTTGGTGTAATGGTGTTTAATGTTGCGTGTATGTCAAATTTAATCTTGACTGTAGAAAAACGTTATTTTATGTGTGCTCAGAGGCACAGAAAGATGTAGAAGTTCAGAAGTGCAACAGCTAGCCAAATTAACCTGTTGAAATTCACATACTCCACAACTAAGTATGCAGTAGATCGTGTACTACATGAAACAATGGAAGTACTTGACTTGACACACTAATAGCTATTTCCTGGCCACATTAGCCACTCTTTATTTTAGTTTTGCCTATCTACCAGCTTTTTTTTTTAATCTCCACTCCATCAGTAGAGCTCAAATTAAAGTAACCATCTAACTGTGCTCTAACCTCTCACTTACAATTACAAATTGAATTGTTCAATATGTTGCTATAAGGCATTTCTAATGAATATTTGACTTATAGAGAGAATGCTGTGTTTTGGGTTTTTTCAACGGGATGAAGAAAACTGTGACTCTAAAGACACTAATGTCTTGCAATAGCAAGAGTGGTGAAGATTCAGCCTCCTCTCTTCAGTCCTCTACTTCCTCTCAGGTCAAAATATGAGCCAAAATATGTGAGAGGGTTTTACAGATTTCAAGAAGGGTAGGGGCTGCCAGTCTTGGATTCATTCAGGGGATCAAAGTTGAGTGCCGCAAAGAATTTTTTCCAGATAAAAAAAAAACATGAAATTTCAAAGGAATATGCCCCGGCATCTTATATATTCTTCTTTGAAAGCAAGTAAGGAAATTTGATGGACATATCTTTTTGTTCTTCTGTTGCTGAGCTGCTTTACATTTTCTGTATCGCATGAACGCATGTGACAGTACAAAGGCAGTCACCTGTGTAGACACATCAACACGAGCCTACGAGCCTTCCCCCTCAGTGTCTTTGTTGCTGGTCCAGCAGCACATGTGGCTATTACAGAAGCCATTTGTCTTTGGCACTTTGCTTTATTCCTCTCCTCCCCCACTGGAGAGCAGACAGGTTTTACAGCTCTGTGGTCCCAAGGGGAAACCCAGGAACACACACATATATTCATTGCCCCATGCCCTATCGCTCTTTCATCCGCACATACCTCTGCTGAGATGTAAATTCCATCACATTGCAATATTAGCAAAAGGGGAACAAACTCAAATGGACAAAGCGACGACATAATTTATGACTCCTGATTGTTCCTGCATTTGAAAATTGGATTGTGCAAGGATTTGCATTAAAATGCAGTGGAGCGTTTATCCTTAAAATCTTTTTTTGTCTCTCTCTCTAATTCAGTCCATGCTGTGTCTTTGCATACATGCAATTAATCACCAATGACATCACCCTTGTGTGTCCTTGTACAATGAACATGTTGGAGAGTGTGAACTTGTGAAAAGCCGTGTTCTAGAGCCGTGGATAGATGTAAGACATAAAAACTATCATATTTGTGGTAATTTGGTGGGGGCGGAGGATATTGTCTTTATATTGCATTCCTTAACGTAATCATCCAGCAGGATAAAGCTTAGCGAAAAAACCTATTCAGAAATTAGCTAAGAATTAGTCATCCATTCCTTCCTTTTCAACCCCACTACCGCCACCTCATCGCTGTCTGCGAACCACACAGACAGAAATAGGAGTGAAATAAGCTAAATGCTCCATTTTCACAAGACACAATAGATAGCCTGCAGATAGAATTTCACAAGTGATGATTCACTGAAGTATGCTCGACTGTTTATATGTGTGAACCGAGCAATAACCCAGTATGCACATAGCAAAGGGATTACCATCATAACAGAAACAGCGAGGCAAACAGGAGTGCAAAAATAACCAGAAATAGTCTTCTCCAGCTGCTTGATTGTTGTTTTGCACCGATTTTCTTTATAGCTGTGCTTACAGACATGCTCCTCATCAACCAGCGTCGCCTCGCTGACAGAATTTAGCTCACAACACTGAGCTCAGCGATGTCCCTTCAGTTCTTTAGTGTTATGCCTTTCTCAACAACTCTGTCTCTTTTGCTCCCCTCTTCTCTTTCATCCCAATAATACAGAGTTAATAAGGGCAGGGTGAGGTAATCAATCTCATTTTCATCCTTATAGATAGCACATCAGCAGGCTACATCTGCCCAAATGATTTCCTCTCAGCTCATCCCCCCACTCTACTCCTACAGTTGGACACCTTTTTGTATCCCGGGGGAGGGGAATAAGTCTATATCACAGGGGAATCGGTAACAGGATTTCTACAGGATCTTGAGTCATAGTGGGTGGTCATATATGAGTGAATAAGGGAGAATGAGAATATCAGATGATCTCCAATAAAAGCTGGTTTATTCCCTTATTTCGGGCAGGCAGGCGACGTTTGGCGCCTGCTATGAAATCAGCAGCAGATCACAATATGCCAGAAATTAGATTTATTAGGTGAAACCAAATGAAAAACGGTCAAACGCTGGCACGGGTTCACGTGCACATCCATCCATCAAAACGTGTTCGCACGCTAGGTTTGTCCCATTGTTGCCAACACGGGAGGCAGAACAAAAACAAAAGGAAACTTCTCATCCGAAAAACCCCATAAAGCACCAAGGTGATCACCGAGTGCATGCAAAATGAAAGATCATCAAACACGAGAATCACCTTCACACACAACAGCTCACACTCAGGCAGTGACTATCGCTGCAGCAGGGGCAGACAAAGAAACAGCTCCTAACTGGGGGGGAAATGAGGCTTAAAAAAACAAAAACAAAACAAAAGGTCTGCATGCATCCACACATCTATTTATGGGATTTGCCATCTCCTTATTTATTTATTTTTTTTAGCTTTGCTTTTTATGCAAAAATACGGGATGACTCTCCACTAAATCGGACACGGTCCCGCTTCGCTGTCTATTTCACCAGGCTATGCAGTCGGTAATGCCGGACTGGGATAAAGTGAGGGCAGACAATAATAATAAACTTTATGGTGCAACGTGATCTACATGGTTAAACTACAATTTTACATTTTACATTTTTTTTAATGTAAGAATGGGACACATAAAAGCAAGACCAATGCAACAAAAGCCAACTTAAGATGAAATGAAAGAAAAAGGCAGGAAACCTGAGGAAAAAATAAATAAATAAAAACGACAACAAAGCTGAGTCTTTTCTGGATATTCAACCTGAACCATCGGGTTAAAAGCAGCAACTACGTGTTATTAAAACACGTGTTTACAAAGGTCCAGACAAGGGTTTATTGAGGTAAGGAGAGCAGAAAAGAGGGTGTTTGTCCATACTGGCTGCTTGCTGGTAGCACCACCGCATTGTTATTAGTAAAGCCCCTCCACCCACTAGCCTCACTCCTGTCGCAGAAAAAAAAATGTTAACTCTTCCATAGCTGGCTGTGCGAAACTGTATGAGGCGGGACAAAGAGGAGTTCATTTCAAATGCAAAGCGGTGCAATGATAGTGCAATTCTCCGTGGGACTGTGAGGATGCCACAAGCTCACCAAGACTCGCAGATATACACAGTCAGACATAAAGCAGGAGAGGCGAGACGGCCCAGACAAAGAGAAGCTGAGAGCAACTTAGACAAGCTGAGTCACTTGTGTTTATTTTGAGAGAATATAGAAACAGAAAATGATGCTGCGGAGTGCCGAGGGGGTGCAAAGGAGCGGGGATGTGACGGATTCTGGTTAGTATTGTGCTGTGCAAGCGTATGTGCAATGTGCAAGTGGTAAACCCCTGGGGTGTGGGGGAGGGAGAGCTGCCCAAGGATCAGTGAGAAGTGAGCAAAGAATAGGGCGAGATGAGGGTTTATTGGGAGGGGCAATTATGCAAAAAGGGGGAAAAAAAGGCAACAAGCTTTCTTTAAGTGTTTTCATACATTCAGTAATGGAAAGCTAGAAAGTACAACACAGGACAAAAACTCCTCGGGAGGAGAATTCACTTGTGCTGCTGTTCTGGGAGTGGATTTTATTTGGGGGGAGTAAGTCTAAAAAAAGAACATAGACGCACACTGTTGAGAAGTTTCATAAAACATTAATGAGGTAGACCTAACCAAGGATAACTACAGCTACTACGGTTTTTTCTATCACACACATGCTTTTAAGTTCATTGACACAATTGTATAAAGTTTCTTAATAACGTGTGTAGCTCAATAGCATAATATGAGACAAATCTACAAATAAGATACATTTAAAATAAAAAAGCAAAATCAGGTGAGCTTCTCTGAAACTGACTGACACAAGTGAATAAAGGTCTTTCATGTCTGCTCCTGGTGGGACACGGAAAACTGTATGTGTGTGTGTGCATGTGTGTGTGTGTCATGAGGGGAGGCGTGCCTCTCTTTTCACCCTGTAATGTCTTGCCTGCGACTGCAGGGGAGGAGCTACAATAAGCTCAATGCCACCTTCCAGACAAAAGCAGCGTGAATTCGAGAATGCGTGTGCTGATGCTCGGTTCACACATAATGCACATGCGTGTGTACGTGCACTTGCAAGTGCAGAGCGTCTTGCGTCCAAAGTGTGGAGGATTCTTACAATTGTGTTATTAAAATAACTGCAACCTTTTCTATCATTTTCTTACATTAACCCTATTTCACCACTATTGGGAAACCACTGTTATATTTATTAATAGACCACAATCATCCAAGCAAAAATGTTAAAAAAAAAAGAAAAGGCAAAAATGTTTCAAAATAATTAAAGCCTTGCACTTGTGACATATTATTCAAAGGCACACTGACCAACTTTAATGTCCTTCTCAGCTTCAGTTCACTTCCCGTCTCAATTTCTCCCTCTCTCCCTTCCTTCCTCCTCCTTCTCCTCCGTTCTGTCCTATTAAATGACCTTGAAGGTCATACCGGTGTGCTACATTCATAGGCTTTTCTGTACCTGCAGAAACAAACACACACACACACACACACACACACACACACACACACACACACACACACACACGGTATAGGCACCCGGAACCTCACGCTTAGACAAAACACACAAAGTCAGACACGCACTCACACACAGCCGGCAGTGGTATTCCTGGCAGAGATCTGATAAATTGATCGCTCTTCAGACCTAGCAGAGGTCAGATGTAATGAATCAATCACACATGCATCAGCATTGAGAGCAGCAACTAGAGCAGTCAGTGTACAGCCAAGGCCGTAAGATCTGCTTTCCTGCTTTGATGCAGTGTCAACCTCCACGTTAACATGATCGGGAGGGATTGATGAGATTTAGCAAAAAGGAGTTGAAGATCCATAAATGTGCGAAGTCTCTGATACTGAGATCAATAGTGGCAGCAGACAATTTCAATAAATGCTGAAAACATCACTTATTTTTACATAGAAACTGTCAGATTAGAGGCACATTGTTTTCATACTTCAGTAGTGCAGGCAAATTCTGAACTTGCAAACTAGAACGTATTTGAAAAAAGTACAAGAACTTCAGCCGAGCAGCTGAAAAAGGAGGATTCACCCCAACAAAGACACCGCTATCCAACTGCCTCAAGGACAATCCAATCATCCGACACCGGTCAATTGAAACAACAGCGTGAAATCCCTCAGTCACTTTTAATTGTTCCATCCGTTGTTTTCTTTTGTCAGGTCTCAAGTCTCCAACAATGAGACTGAGAAAATGGGAAGTGTTGCAAAAGGAACTGAAGTATCAATACAGCCTCTGTGCCGTGGATTCCTTGAAAGCAGTCAAGATACTGAAGAATTAGTGTTTGCATGAGTGTGCAGCAGTGTCACTCGTGGACTTAGAAATGAAAAGTTATTAATCATACTATCAGACTTCAAACTTTTGTATTATAAATGTACATTTGTCCACTTTCACTGGTAAAAAGCTTAAGCCTGAGCGGGCAAACACGACAAGAAATTTAAAATATTGCAGCTTTTCCAGCTATCAGTTAACAAGAATTATATGTAATGTATTAGAAAGCTGTGAGAGTCTTTGCTTTTGAAGTCTATAAACACTCTGCACAAAAACAGCTTATCGATAAACAACATTTGGCGAGAAATGAAAACAAAATCCTTCAAACTCAAGTCCATGTCATCTCTCAGTGCAGTGGATCTGGTTTAAATCCTAAAATCTATACTGGATCATTAGCAGCACCCGCAGAGACTTGACCTGCTCCATCCATCTCCATCGCACCGTCTCTTCCTTCTGACCTCACTTTCTCTCCAACACTGTGGCTCAACTTCGAGGTTACAGCTATTTATATGTAGAGTCGAGCTAAATTCCCTCGCACATTGCCGTGATGCGGGCCTAGTCAAAAACAAACTGTATTTATGGTGCTGGTCGAACCGAGTCCGGCAGCAAGACCTGAAATCCGACGAGCAAAATAAGTGCGACACTTTTTCGGGAAATCAGTGCTGGCCCTCCAAGCAAAATAAGCACAGGGTGTTTACAGTCGTGCGACTTACCTGCAGCTTTCTCTGTTGCTGATTCATTGAAGAATGTCGGTGAAAACGCAGGAGTTGCCAACGCGTCTCTCCACTCCCTCCTCACTCTCTCTGGCTGCCAGAAACGACGCACGGAGAGAGAGAGAGAAAAAGCGAGGTACTGCGGACAGCAGGAGGAGGAGGGAACTGGAGGAGGAGCGGTGCTGATGCTGCAGCCGACACCTGGCTGAGCATCCTTCTGCTCAGACGCCCGGGCTTTTTTAACACATGTGCGCCCTCTGCTGGAACACGTGGGAAGCAGCTCTTCCCACGTGGTGGGATTCCAATATGACCGCGACTGGATTTTGAAAAGCTGAATTACAAGTCCTACTGTGCTATAAATTCAAAAATCATTTAAGCATTACAGACATATGGAGTCTACATACTGACACTGGTACCAAAATAGCAGGGTATGTGTAGGATTTGTGTGTGTCTGTGTGTGAAGAGGTATATACAATTAGGTTCATAGGTTTTTGGAAAATAACAAATTTTCCAAGATTTTAAATCAGGCAAGCGGGCCTAACATTGCTGCTGCGATCGAATTCAAAATGACCTAAAATATCTCAGTTGTGAATAAAAGATTCTGTTTTTTATTTATAGTTTACACAGCGTCCAAACTGTTTTAGAATTGGATATTTAATTTACTGCTCATTTCCTGTATTTCAGTATTTTATGTTCATCTCTTTCATACTGTTGTAGGTCCATACATAGTTTTTTCCTAAGTACTGAGATTTGGCACAACATGTAGATTCCTTTGAGTTAAATTCCTTTTATAAAATTACGGGAAGTGCTTTGACTATAAAACTGTATTTGAAGAACTACAAATGCAGTGAAACTATGGCATGTGAGAAAAGTTAAAGATCGGCCATCTATAGTTAATTAAAGAAATCAATTGTATCCACAGCCATAATTATAGCTTCCCTGCTGCTGGCCCTGGGCTCATTAGATCCAGTGAAGGAATATCTTAATGCTTCAGGTTATCAAGACATTTTAGACAAGTCTCTGCTTTCGTCTTTGTGGGAACAGTTTAGGGTTTAGGGAACACAGTATTTAGATCCCGCTTCCACTTTGCACAAAGCAAGATTCATATAGTTGGATGTGTTTATTGTGGAAGAACTTGACTGGCGAACACAGAGCCTTGTCCTCAGTCCCATTAAACATTTTTGGGATGAACTAGCAGAAAAACTCAAAATGTCCAACATCAGTGTCTGACCTCACAAATGTTCTTTTGGATTAATGGCCAAAATTTTCCACAGACGCATTCTTGCAGAAAGTCTTCCCAGGAGAGTGGAAGTTGTTACATTTAGCTACAAAAGTCGACTACATTTAGAACTCTTGTCATCAAAGCTCTTGCAGGTGTAATGTGTAGTTTTGTCTATATAGTTCATCTGAAATAATCACCCACTGCTAAGTAGATTAACATTTTTATGCCTCCGGTCAATATCAAGATGTTTTGAAAAACAGACGCACTGAAAAGTGGTTGGAAACGATGCCGGCAATCATGCACTGCTTCACTGCTTCTTTCATTCAAAATGCAAGCATAATTTTGATAGTGAAAACCATGTTTAAAGAAATAAAACATGAAGCCAGTCATTTTGATCATACAATCAAAATTTTATTAAGTTCAGTTTGTGTGTGTCACATATTTTAATGACAGTGGTGTAAAACTCAGCCAAATAGTATCCAATTACATTTGTAAAAACTCAGCATGGGTATTAAAACACATCAATAAACAGGAGAAAACATGTAAAATGAATGGTGGACATATAACTTCCTCAAAAGAGACATCTCATTTGATTAGAAAAAATAAACAAGTGGTA
Source organism: Pelmatolapia mariae (assembly GCF_036321145.2). NCBI lineage: Eukaryota > Metazoa > Chordata > Actinopteri > Cichliformes > Cichlidae > Pelmatolapia > Pelmatolapia mariae. The sequence continues at coordinate 19,252,245 of NC_086236.1, forward strand.
AAAATTTGGCCTCTCTTATTTTGTATTAGAAAATACATGCTACAAACCACAAATGCAAAGATACAGCAGCCAGCACTGTGAAAATCCACTGTCACTTAAAGTTGGAGGACATGAACTGAAAACCTGAAACTGTCATTGCTTTCATCCTAAACATGTACAAAGATTGAGAAGTTAGATTTACTGCCATTACCAATGGGAGAGCTAACACAATGCACAAGTTAAACAACTTGAAATATTCCTGTTAAGAACTTGACCGCACCGCTTCCTCGGACTCTCAGACTGAGGAACAATCAACAATGTGTTGTCTACACTCCTGGAACATTAGTTTGTGTATTACATTCTGCGTTGCAGATCTTTGCTTTACAATGTTTCATGATTGCTGCTTGAGAAAACATAGATACAAACAAACATACCACTGCATTAAAACTGTACTGTTAAACCACAACTGAACATGAGGACCAAGTTTTGGACCTCAAAAGGCATCAATGAAAAATTTTCACATATAGAAACGGTAAAGCACAGCGAACTGCAGCTGCTTTTATACATCCAGACAATGACCTGACCACAGATTTCTGCTAGTGAAGAATTATGTCACAGATAAGCCAAGTGTAATGTGAGAGCTTGTAATGGAGCAATGTTAGAACAGCATCTTAAAAATATTCTTGTAGTTACATAAGAACTGGGAGATTTTAGAGAACTTAGGCATTTGTACCAACCTGTATTTTATACTTACAATTGTTATCTGATGATAAGACTTCCGCACATACACTTAGGTCCATAAGTATTTGGACAATGACACACTTTATTTGTGTGTTTGTTTTTTCGTAATTTAGCCTTTGTGGACCACCACACAATGATGGATTTTAAATAAAAAAAACAACAAAATAAACAGCTGCCAAATCAATAATCTGTTACAAGAAGGAACACAAGGGCCAGCTAAGCAACACCAGAAAGCGTAGGAAACCACAGGAGACAACTAAAGTGGATGATCGCAGAATTCTTTTCTTGGTTCAAAAAGTCAAGAACACTCTTTAGGAGGTAGTTAGTTGCCTTCATGAATGGAAATAGAGTCATTTTAAAAGAGGATTCAATCTGCTGGTTAAACTCAACAAGAGACAGGCCAGATTAGACTTTGCCAGAAATACGTCTAAAAGAACCTGCACGGATGAAGCCAAGATTAACTTGTACCAGAATAATGGGAAAAGGATAGTGAAGCAGGAAAAAACAACTCATGATCCAAAGCATAACACATCATCTGTCAAACACGGTGGAGTCAGTGTTGTGGCATGAGCATGTATGGCTGCCAATGGAACCAGTTTACTAGAGTTTATCGATGATGATTCAGCTGCTGATATAAGTAGCAGGATGAACTGTGAAGCATGCAGGGCTGTACTCTATGTTCCAATTCAATCCAGTTGTACAATGGACACTTCGCAGTGGAAACTGGATAATGACCAAACACATTCTGCAAAAGCAACTTTCTCGAGGCAAAGAAAGGCTATGTTCTTTAGTGGCCATATCAGTTATCTCAAGCCAACAGAGGATGGTTTACACTTTCAGAAGAAAAAACTGAACTAATTTCTAGATGTCAGACCATCACTGACTGTAAAAGATTTTTGCCCAGTTATTAAAAGCAACCCTTGTTAATTTCTCCAGGTTTTTTTCTTTTTTTGCCCCTGATAATTAAATTCAGACCTATGTATAAACACTTTGAATTAAAGTCTGCACTTCCCTTGATTCACATCTTGATCATTTGATTTAAAATCTCTTCTGGTACAGAACGGAGGCAAAAGCACTAAAAAAATGTGTCATTGTCCAACAAAAACTCATGAACCTAACTAATGAACTTTTGATACAACAAACAAACATCAACAAAAACTACAACAAAAATCCATCCTTCACTGATCATTGAAGACCTTTCTGGCACCCACACATTGGCTTTTGTACATATTCCTGCTGTCAAAAATGTGGCTCAGACACAGGTTGTAGACGTAAGTACAACCCAATATGAAAAGAAACAGAGACTATGCCCCCCCAACCTCTTTAACACAATGATGTATTCTGTATCTCCAACATAAGCCCTAATTCCTGATAGGCGAGTCATAACTGGCACTTGAATCTGAACCTTATTGCAAAATACAGAACATGTTAGTTATGGCTTTATAAGTCTTTTTTTGAGTGTTCTTTCATCAGTTGTCTGCGTTCTCCCTGCAGCTAAAGAAGTAAGTCAGAAGTTTGTGAATTTTAGGTATGAGGTATTTATCTTTACCTTCCCTAAAAGAAAGTTCTGCCAGTGAGCTGACACAGACTGACTGCTGGCTATCAAGGATGCATGTCTTGGAAGCAGCATGATCTGATGATGGAGATTTGTAATTTCCTACAAATCTCCATCATTCTCTTCCCTTACATCAATGCCATTGGACAGAAAGGCTTCCTTTTCTGGTGATGCTGACTTGTGGTTCAGGCCTAAGCCCTTCATCTCTGTGTCCGGAGTCGAATGAGCTGCAGCTGACAGGGTGCTGTGACGGATACCATAGCCAAAATAGATCGCGAAACCTGGAAAGGCAAAAAGAACTTAACTTTACTTGTGGGATTAAATTAGTTTAAAAGCTATTTTGTTGGCAGTTTGGTTTTTATGGATGTTATGGAATCCCAGCTTTCCAATGCAAATACAGCTGCTGAACTTTTCAGTCTAAAAACATGTACCTTTTTAATAACATCTACATTTTTGCAACCAACTGACAAAGTATGTTTACTCATGTTTTGCAAATGTTTCAGATCAGTCTGCAAACACATTGCAATGTCAAGTCAAAGCAGCTAGCCCATTTCAATCCGCTAAAGCAAGCAAAATAGTCAGCTGGGTGTGTGAGACTTTTCAGCGTCATCCAGGTAAGTGTAGTGAGCAGAATTCTTGCAGTTAAAAAAAGAATGATGAGTGTAAATACCTATGGCCATCCAGATTGAGAATTTAACCCAAGTGCGTTCTTCAAGCTGCATCATCAGGTAGATATTGACAAACATGCTGATCACTGGAATGAAGGGCAGCATGGGCACCTGGGAGACAAATACCACAAAAGGAGAAAGCGTAAAAGTATCCATTAAAACTTAGCAAGCGTGAACTCTCAGGGGGCAGAGGTAGTGCCGAAAGATCTCAAATCAAACCTTGAAGGAGAGTTTAGTTTGATTCTGGGGCTGTCTCCAGATGATGAAGACCACGAAAAGACACATCATGAAGATGACGCTGAGGGCTACCAAGTTCCACGAAGCAAGATCTCCATAAGATGCCAGAACACTGAATGCCAGCATCAGCATTCCTTCGAAATGAAAGAAATGTTATTATCTTATGTGTGATACTTCACAAGTGCAATGTGATTTTTAACAGTGAAGATACTGGAAATGAATCCATCACCTACATTCAAGGCGAGCACACTTGTTGGGTTGTTTACCAAAGATCTAATACCTTCATTTTATTGACTAAGCAAATAAATTTTATTTCTACAGCACATTTAAAACTGAAGTGCTTTACACTAAAATGAAACAGAATAAATACGTTTCCAAAAGCTTGCAACAAAAAGCTTCAGCTTAGACTTAAAAATAGTCACAGTTGATGATAGTCTAAGGTCTTTATACTTGATTTCCTTACATTATTTGTATGATTTTATTGCCATTTTAAGGCAGTCCTGGTTTAATAACATACCGAGGAGAAAGACACAGACGTTGACAGTGAAGCCTGACAGTTTGGATGGTGCGGGATTGTCTGGGAACAGCAAGGTTTTGAAGCTGAGCCTCTCTTCCATACCGGGCAGGATGTTGCCCTCATTCAACTCCATCTCCTCCTGGCTACTGACAATCTGGTAACCCATGCTAGGCCGGTACCTGAAATAACAAGAACAAACACCCATAATGAAGTGTTCAGACATAGCAGTTGTACGCTGTGTTCCTGCCACTTAAAATAGTTGCTAGCACCGGTGATAAAGCTGGTAATACTGCAACATTAGCAGCTGCTTATGAGCAATGTCAATGCTGCGTATGTTTGAAATTGCTTCCAATAGTTTTATTGGCTAGCATAAACAACTATAAACATGTTCAGACCGTGTCAAAGGTAAATTCTTCAAGCTGATATCTTCTCACCAACCTGAGCACCAGGATACAGGCAGCCACTAATGTGTAGGCTAGCAGCGTTCCTATCGACATCAGGTCCACCAGGTCCTTCAGCTCGAACATTAACACCATGAAAACTTCACAGTACAAGGAGACAAAAAATAAAAATTAAAAGTGATAGGATCAAAAGTGCTTGTTTGATCCTATCAATTATTTTCCATACTTGTCTTAGAAGAATAAATTAAGATGTGTCTAACATTCAGCTAAAATTCAGCATGCTTATATAGTTACTGTGAGCATAGTAGTATGCTGAGCATAAGCTCAAATGATGCCACTGAGTACAGCCTCATAAAGATGCTAGCTTGAATATACATACAAAGTACAAAGTGTGGGTCATGGCCCTCTGGTGTTCCAAAGCTTTACCACACACATAAGAAATCTTTGCTACAAAAAAAAAGTATAATTTATAATTATATGAGTTTAAAATTTGCTTGAAATTTCACAACTACAATCTTCTTAAGGTGCTGTATTGTTCTCCTGTTACACTGCAGGGTAAAAATAGCATTATGGAGAGAAACCAGCAACCACCTGGTGACAAAGTCATTCCATTTCATTTATATGGTGCTCTTATTTTTTTGTTCTATTTTTTACATGGGACAAAATCTCATATCACGTCACTGGTGGGGAAAGATAAAAAATGAAGCAGTGGCTAAGAAGGGAAAGAAGTTAATAGTAAATCAATCTCAACAAAACAAATCAAGAAAAGATCATTAAAAACCTGTTGATTAAAGTTTTGATTAAAGGTTTGCATGTTTTCAGTTTTAAAAAGGGCCCCATTTGGGAATGGATAAGGTATAGGCTGGAGGTGGCAAAAATTCCCATAGGTCGGAAAATCAGATATCGATAAAAGGGATTGGTAGCTGCCTCTATTAAAAAAAAGTTACAAAAAGTTTTGAAACTTAAATTAATCTTTCCAAAAAGTCTCTGCTTTGTTCTTTTTCTCTTCAATTCAAACCTGACCTTCTATGACTGCCTCTCTCAAGTCCCTCTACTCAAATACAGGAATTTGCGTCTTTATTTAACGCCCCCCTTTATCTTACCAGATATAGCCCCGGCAGCAACGGTAGATGTTACGGGAGATTTTCTCTCGCTGATGTTGGCCAAGAAGGAGAAGAGCAGGCCATCCTGCGCCATGGCAAAGATGATACGAGGTAGGGGGAACATGGAACCCAACAGACTGGGGTAAAGGTGGGCGGGGCATCGTATTGTGATGGCAGTGGTTTGGTGTAACGTGAGGGACAAGGGGAAAAGAAGAATTAGGAAAGGTCAGTGAGCGCCAAGGGAGGATTCAGAGAAAGTGGACGGATGTGGGTGGTAAGATCTGGGGGTTAAAGAACGTGCTGCAGCATGCCAGACTGGCAACACTGTTGAAGAACAACATGCTGGGACAAGGATACTCTGATGTCAGCATGCAAAATTTTCCCCCTGTATGACTGCATGTTTTGCACATGCTGTTACTCTCAGTTTCAGTCCACGTACCATGCGGTTTAGTTTGGATTAGTGCTGGTGCACATCTCCTTCTCAAGATGCAAGTTAGAAAATATGTCTCAAGTTTCCCAATAGAAAAAACAATGGAAGACTTATAGTACAGACACAATAACCTTGACTCCCTCAGCCAACTAAACAGAGACCTGACTATGTAAAACACTTAATGACTTTTTAATGCTGAGTGATGAATTCTAACAGAATATGTAAAAAGACTAGAACAGAAGAAGAAAGACTAAAACATTTATCCCTGTGTAGCTCAGACTCAGCAGCATGAAAAGTTGCTTAAGTAAAAGTGCTCTTTTTGTGGCACGCGTGTTAGTATCTCACCTGCCAGAGAGGAAGTGACAAAAGTTGCATTTAGTGGGGTTTTGGTGCAGGAGTTGACCCTGGCCAAGGACTTTGATAACAGCCCATCATCAGCCATAGCCATGATCACACGAGGAACAGGGTACAGACAACCCAGCAGGCTAACATGGGGGGAGGGGGTACCAAAATATAAAGTATCCACACGAGCAACCATGTGAAACATGCATAAGCAAAGACAACAGCACACATATGCAAGGAACATTACATTCAACATAGATACAGCAGATTAAGACAAAATAAAAAATAAAAAACCAGAACACAAGATACTTAAATATGCTGTGCATACATTTTAAGTTAGGAATGCATATGCAACACTTTGTAATATGTAAATAACAATTTAGTGCAATGCTTTGCAGATCTTATGCACCCATATTTTATTCACAATAAAACATGAAAAAAAATCAATGTTTAAACTGAGAAAATGTACCATTATAACAAAAATATTAGCTCATTTTTATATTTAATATTAGCTGAATTTAATATGTCTTAGTAAAGATGGGACAGGGCCATGTTGTTTACAACTGTGTGGCATCCTCTCTTCTTTTAACAACAGTCTCGAAACATTAGAGAACTGAGGAGATCAGCTGCTGAACCTTTGAAAGAGGAATGTTATCTCACTCTTATCTGATATAGGACTTGAGCTGTTCAACAGCCCTGGGTCTTGTTTATCGTATTTTTCACTACACGTTTATTTTCAATTCATTTTATTCGTTTTATTTTTATAGCACCAATTCATAAAAACAGCACCTCAAGACTCTTTATATTGAAAGATATGGACCTTACAATAATACCAAGTGCTTGCTCAAATACCTTTCAGCAAGCACTTCTAAGTGTTTCAATAAGTGGTTTAACACAGTCTTGCTGAGATATGCAAGGCTTTTCCTGAGCATATGTCGCTATAAAACCTTTAATGTACTAATGCACTAATGCATCCCCTTAAAATCAGAGATGCATACTTTTGGACACAGCAATGACAACATGCATAGTCTCTCTCCTCACTAGTCCAGAGGACACGGTGTCCAAGTTTACCTAAGAGAATTTCAAATTGCATTTCACTGGACCACAGCTTTGGCCCAGAGAAGACTGCATTTCTAGATCATGTTCATAAATAGTTTCTTCTCTGCATGATAGAGCTTTAACCTGCATTTGTGAATCATGCCTGGTTTTAATGCGGTGTTGCCTGAGGGGCCGAAGCTCATGGGCTTCCAATATAGATTTCTGGCTATTGCCTTTCATGCAGCGGTTAACCATATAACATAATATCAAAATGTTCTTTTTCAGCCGTTTGTTTTATCTAATTTTTATCATGAAATAGTAAAATACTCAGTTTAAACATTTGATATGTTTTCTATGTTCTATCATGAATAAAATATTGGTTGATTGTTGCTATTATTAATTGCTAAATATAACATATATGGACCATCATTTTAAGTGATTAGAAACTAAATGTTAGCAAAAAAATGTCACCTGTGTTGCCTTTCTGAGTCCCTGTTACATAATCGCCTTCACACACTGATGGTGCAGCTATATTCTCAGCAGCATTTTTTATTTTTAGTTAAGGCATCAAATGCTTTCAGAAGTTAAATATACACTCTCGCTCAGGAACACAAACATAAATATATGTGTGTGTGTGTGTGTGTGTGTGTGTGTGTGTGTGTGTGTGTGTGTGTGTGTGTGTGTAGTTATCTGAGACAGAACCGTGTACACAACTGTGCATTTAAAATGAATGATAGTGTTTGTTTACGCTCCAGAAAGCAGATGTAGTTTACATTCTGAGCTTGCTAATCCTGAAATAGGGGAAATTCTGGATTTTCTGTTCCAAAAAAATGGTAGCTTAAACTCTGAGTTAGTTACTGACTCCTGCCCTCCTGCTGCAGCTGTAGCAGTTGAGTGACAGTGTTTCATTTCCCCATTCAAACATCTATATTTTGATAGGATTCCAGTTAGATTTTTTAAAGGAAAATTGCAGTTGGCTAATGATGACTGAGTGGACAATAAATGCCATTGTCCACAAGGAACAAATTTATATTCCTCAGCCTAATAGAATACCTGCTGGTATTCACAGTTGCTTATCTTAGAGTTAATCAGTTCAAAGTTTACTCAAAACAAGATCTAGTACATGTGCATTGTGCTTCTAAGTTCAAATCTCTTACCTTGTAGACAGAGCGCAAAGAGAGCCTACAGCTACGGCATATTTCGCGCCCCCCCAGCCCACATAATTAAAAGCTGTAGGCAGAGGGCTGTTGCTGTCCAGCAGGTAGTATGGCATCATGAGGGTGAGAGCACCAGAAACGCTGAAGTAGATCACAAAGCAGATGAGCAATGAGGATACGATACCAAAAGGAATGGCTCGCTGGGGGTTCTTCACCTCTTCACCTAGGACATATATAATATATAGACACAGTTAAGAACCAAGATATGCAAATCTGCTTCTGTATGACGTCAACGGGTGCAGAAATATCTTCAGGTAATGTGTCATTTTTTGCTTATATTTATATTTGAAAAACATTGGCAGAAGACAGAAATTCTTACTTTCAGCGTTTGAACGTGAGGCAGAAAAGTGAATATGTGAAAATTCAGTGGAGCGAAAACACAGAACACAAACTCTACTGTTGGATGGAAGATGGATGGATATTTAGATTTTGGAGGAGTTTTATGCTTTCATATGAGAATTGCGCATTGTCCATTTGAATGCAGGGTGCAGGCACTGTATTCAGAAAGGTAACATAATTTACAGAAGTGCTGCAGTTGCATCGAGAAGTGCATGCAAGATTTTATGGAAATTAATAGAATGTTAAGTGGTTGACTGAACCTGTAAATAGCAGTGAAATTACTTTACCTTCTTAGTTATTTCCTAAATTGCCCCATCGTCTGCTATACAGCTATGTCTTTGTTACTAGCCACTCCCAGTTCATTGCAAGGTTTGAAGATATTGGCTTATTTTTTCAGGGGAGTCACCATGCTGAGAGGCCTAACTGCTCAGCTGCAGGTGATTATGTAGGAAGGCCTTGCTGTGTAATAAAACCACATTACAGTGATGGAGCGAGTGCATAAGACGCACAGTTACGTGTCAAAGCAGGCCCAAAGTACTGTAAAATGAAAGAGCTCTGAAACGTGACGGAGACAGCTGCTGTGTGGATGATGTGTGTGTGTGTGTGTGTTTGTGTGTGTCTGTGTGTGTGTGTCAGGGGGAAATGGAGTATGGCTTCATGCCAACTTAACTCTTACTGCCATACACACATGCAAAAAGATCATTGTGAGTTTGTGTTATGTCTGACAATCGTAATTTAAGGCTAACTGGTCAGCTTGCCAGCCAGTTACAATTCAGGAAACTTATGGGTGGAAAAAACCTTGTAACATGTATGAAGAAACAAGCCTGTTCACAAACTCTGCAAAACTCAGGGAAAAACCTCTTGAATGCCCTCTTCCAAAACCCTGTTTGTTCCCCCCTAACCTGGGTAGCAGTCTTTTGGCCTTCAGCCAATAGCAGAAGTGAGCCAAACGCAGTAAAGTGCATCTTTAATTTCTCTCTTGCCCCCTGTTATGTAATACTTCTGGATGTTTAGGAAAGCTCGGGGCTGAAATGGTTCCAAAAAGATTGAGTTACATTCCCCCTCTCTCCCTGAAAATGGAAACACACCCATGAGGCCGTCAAAGGGATATGTATGTGAAACTGTGAGACGTGGAGCAGAGGGAGTCAAAAACAGAGGGTCGAAAGAGTTTGTGTTTTCAGGTCAGATCAGCACTAACCTGTGGTAGCAATGCAGTCAAATCCCACAAACCCATAGAAACAGGTAGCGGCTCCTGACAGGACACCGGTGAATCCAAATGGCATGAAGCCGCCGACTCCTAAACTCTCTGCGCTTGGCAGGACGTCTGTCACACTAAACCAGAGGAATATAAATAATATGAAATATAGTTCTAAAAGAATGTCATCCAGATAAAAAAAAATAGAGTAACAGAGAAAGTTAAAGTGAAAGATTCAGCATTGAATATGTCCTTACTTGGTGCTGTTTGTTGTATAACTTGCATGTAGGATCTCTTCAGGGTCTAGCTGCCAGTTTTTAATAGTGCCTTTGACGAATCCAGAGATCACCATGAACACCAAGACTAGGACATTGATACAAGTGAAGACCTTGTTCACCATTGCTGATTCTTTGACCCCAAACGCCAGCAGACCTTAGAATTGCAAAGGACAAAGAAAGGGAAAATGAAAAATGTCTTGGGAAAATGTGTTAAGTGTAATATTAAATATCTTCTACGGTATATGTCTTCTTACTTGTAAGAATGATTATGATGAAAGCACCAAATATGTCAGGATACTCTGCCAGTGCTCCTGGTACATTCAGGGCCATGTACTGTCTGCAGAACTGCCCTATGGGGTTCCCTATCAACTCATCAAAGGTGGCGCTCCATGCACGAGCCACGCTGGAGGCACCTGAGACGAAGAAAAAAACATTCTTGAAGACAAATTTCTTCCTATACATGACCTTAAACTAGACAAAACAGAAACAATAAAGCAGTGCTGCTTTATGCTTACCAATGACGTAGGAGAGAATGAGATTCCATCCAGTGATGAAGGCCCACAGCTCCCCTACAGTCACATAGGAGTACAGATAAGCCGAGCCTGTTTTGGGAACACGGGCTCCAAACTCAGCGTAGCAAAGCCCGGCTAACACTGAGGCTATGGCTGCTATCAGGAATGACAGCACAATAGCAGGACCTGTGGAAGGCGGTGGGAATCATATGATTAAAAACTTTCAGGTTTTTCCTCATTACACATGTTTTCACTATCAAAAGTAATGTCACTTGCCAGAATTCTCTCTTGCAACAGCACCAGCGAGCACATAAACACCAGCACCCAATGTACTGCCCACACCAAGGGCTACCAGGTCAAAGGTGTTGAGACATCGGCACAAACGGGAGTCCTCGGAGTTAGAGTTTACCACCTTCACCCTCATCAGCTGCTTCCTGAAAGTGGAAGCAGCGTGCAGAAGGCTCTTTATAACCATGGCTCACACTCTGGTCTCAGCAATAGTCAGTGTAGAGGGTTTTTAGGGGTTCAGAGGTCACAACCTAAAGATGAAAGACAGTAAGTTTAAAAAACACACTTAGTTTTTCATCTCCCCTATTTCAACAAAGGACTCAGAATCATTTCTGACAATAGCTAAGGAAGCTCATTATAGTGCGTTACTCATTGCAGAAAATAAACTAAAAGTATCTGCCAGGATTGTTACTGTTTAGCCCATGTTTGGATCATACAGCTAATTCATTTGCACAAGATAAACACAAGTAACAGAGAGTAGCAGCACGACAAGTGTCCAGACACCTTGTGAGAATACACTGACCTAAGGATATGAACATTGAGAAGTGATGTGGACAGTGCAATAGTTTTGCCACAGCTCACGGAAACTTCCACCCAAGGACAAGCTGATGTGACAACACTGTCGTCTCATTTACCTCTGAGAATAATCAGGCTCACATTCAATTTTCCAGCCTAGCACATCACATGTTAACTATGAATTACACTGTATAAAAATGTCTAATAAATGAGCTTGTATCCAAACCAAGCAAAATTACACACATATATCTAAAGCCGACTTAGACGACGCTGTAAAATATAACATATGTAAATACAAATATAATATTACACGCAACCAGCCACATTTTAGGGAATAAATGAAAATAACTGCTCAGTACAAAAAACACTGTACAGATATTTTCATGTCACTGAACTAAAAACCAATCTCAGCAGATCTAAAAAAATAAAAAATAAAAAATAAAATAGAATCTTTGAAAAAAGGCAAGAAAATACAATAACTCATATTTACATTAAACAAATGGGGAAAATTTAGTAATGTGCCGGCACAATGAAATTATTCTATTCCTTGTTGCATCAAGCTGTCCACCATTATCAAACTGAAACTGCTACAGAAGTCACACCTGCAGCAGTGTTGTAGAGGTCACTATAGTTTGCATGTTGTCAGTGATTATAAATGATGATACACGTTCAATGGTAAGCTCGATGGCCATTCATTAGATTTTCATAGGTGACTGCCTCTTCTATTTTCCACTATTAAGGGCTTAGATAATGAACATATGCCTTTTGATTAGATGCACACCAATTGGTCCTTTATTAGTTAAATGAGAAAATCAAATGTTAATACTTTCCTGGTAGATTCTGACATTTACAGACCAAACAGTTGATAGAGAATATAATCAAAAATAAAGATAAGTGTTAGTTCCAGCCTTCAATTACAGAATTGATATATCTGATTCATATACTGCATGACATGAAAAAATAGCATTTTATCAAAGTAAAATGTGACTTCAGGTTGCCATTTCTCCTTAATGAGACCCAAAAAGGGCTACTGCTGTCAGACAATCTGCATGCCATGTAGTACCCCTACATTATTTCACTCATTCAGCAAATGAAAGTGAATGGTTAACATGTATAGACATGCAGAAAAGTAACAATACGCAAGTAAAAGTTAAGAAATGATATGCTTTATTCATCTTAAGAACAACCATTGTACAAATAATCTATTAAAATCCTGGACTAAACCAGAAGCACTAATACTGCATACTGCTTTGATTTTCACAGCATCACACATGCTGCATCTGTCTATGATCTTGGAAGCTCATAAATACAAATTTGTAATAAAAATCCAATTTAGTGAAAAGATTTTAAAAAATGTTCTGGCGCAGTCATAAAGTCCTTGCAGAAAAAAATAAACAAACCAATGAAAGTGACCTATATATATCACACAACCCCTGACTGACTTGAGTATACGGGTCAGTCTGGGGTCACAACTTTTTTTCGATTTTGTTCAAATTGAATGAAATCTTATCATTCAAAACAAACTAAAATACACCTTCTGAACATTATGTCAAAGTAACCTGTTCGTTGTGAAGGCAGAAAAAGACAGAACAGAGTACTTACTCAAACACACCTACAGGTACACTTCAGCGCTCGACCTAACAACTCCTGATGAAATGATGAGTGACGACAGAAGGATTAAACTGTGCATTTGTTAACTTTTCTTTAAGCTGCTGTGAAGCCTGTGGGGCTTTGGACAGTAGGCGATCTGAAATAGAATCTAGAAGAATCACATGGCTTGGCTATTCCAAGCAGCGGGCACGCATGCACACACGTGCAGACTTAATTCCTGCAGACGTCGGATGACCGTGCAAATCTTAATAAATGCATTTCTACCAGAAGAACTCTTGTTGTACATAGACTAATATAACAGCAGCATTGTAGTTGCATATTACATTTATAACAGTATGCAATATAAAGTATGGTTCCTTGTAAGACACATTAAAAAGTATTTGGCAGAGTACTTTGGATAATATGTTAAAGACGTGGAAGGGAAGAACTGAACAGAAAAGGGGTGTGAGCCCTTTCAACCAATGAAGTTAGACCATAAATATGACACTTCTGGACATTTGGAAAATGGATGCTTTGAAGAAGACCTAATAGTCATTCCATAAATAGCCTTAGTTGTTATTGTAGAGTCTTTACCTTACAATATAAAGTTCCTTGAGGTGACTGAGGTGACTGAGCTTGGAAAGAAAAGCGTCTGGACTTCTTTAAGTTTCTTGAAGCTGTTTCACTTCTCATCGGAGGAGCTTTTTCAGTTCTAAGAGCAATTGGTCTAGAATCCCAGATTTTTAACCCCTATTGGGAGTGTCACTAAGACGGTCCTGGACACTTAAAAATCTGTCAAATTTGATATCTGGGGTGTGGGGTAAAAATTACTTAACTGAAGCTTTAAAAGAGCTTAATGTGATTGGTAGGCCTGAAAATTGCCTTTAATGAAATAATAGATAAATGAATACATAAAAAATAAAGTATTCAGGAACACCACAAACAAAATGGGCAAGTGGGGTGTGTTAACCTTAATAGACAGAGCATGAGAAAACAGTGAGCAAAAGTATCCAAGGCAGTAATCAAATATAAAAGCACAAACATTGAGCAGTCACCTCTGTCGATCATTGAAAACAATCAAAGCGGCCCCTGGGAATGCTAATTGAGCTTTCTCAGTAGCAGATGAATGATTCTGTGTCCAAAAACAGCTGGAAAAATACCAGAAGTGAAGAACTGTTAATAAGTAAAAGAGTCAACTGGTATCTGTTTAAAAAAAACAACAACCCCCCCACAAAACCTTGTTGACATGATGTCTATGCCCCAAGTATTTTGATTAGAGGAGAATGATTAATGGTTTGAAACTGGCAGTGTTTTTAGTTGGCAGTGAGTGAGGATTACTGTGTTTTCAGATAACCTCTGATTACAATCCAATTCCAAAAACATTAAGTGATCAAGATAAGAGGGATAGTGTTTTTAGGCTGAAAATTGCCCAATAAAGGGTTAAGTAATCTAGATAATTAGTCATGCAGGGAGGAGTGTAAGTTTTATGCTCTCTGCATTTCAGTTCAGCTACATGACAATGATTATTGAAAGAGGTTAGGAGTTCACTGGGATTCGGTAGGGCTGTTGTAACAGGAAAAGACTTACTGACAAGAGCATCATTGAATTTATTTGCAGTAAAGTCAGTGGTAGAGACAAGATAGGCTGAAGTTTAAAAAAAAAAAGCTTTGTGGTCTGATGAAAATTTATCCTCTACATCTAAGTTCTCTAGACTTTGATCAGGTCAGGAATGTAACCTTATGAATGAGTGGATGCTTTAACAGACTATAGTTATGATTCAACTTTTTCTAGTTATACATACATGCTGTATGTAGGACAACACGTGTGAATGTTTAAACAGCTAGAATGAGTACCCTGACACCCTTTGACAGAGAAACAGAGAAAAGTGCAGAAAATGATGTGCTGTGTTTTTTTGTTTTGTTTTGTTTTGTTTTGGCAAATCTATATATTAAAAAGCACGACAAGCTAAAGAGTTCAAATGCAGCAAAACTGCCAAGGGAAACAAAGGACACTTAACACACTTTTTATAAAAATCAACACCTCTCTCACAACTTTGAGGAAGACTGGTGGCTAAATTTAGTCATACTGGCTTTACCATAAAGAAGTCCAAGTAAACTGAGATATTAAATTAATTTAAAATCATGAGTCATTAGGTGACACCACCTTTAAATAAAGTAACAAAAAACAAAAAACTTTGTCAGGTCAATAATAATAATAATAATAATAATAATGATGATGATGATGATGATGATAATAATACAGGATTTAACTAAATAGGTTTATTTTTGACAATGACAGCTTCTATTCATCTGTACAGTACACTGAATGGCTGAGCACAGGTGCTAAATTCATTCAGTCCAGTGTGGAGGGCATTAGCATGGAAGAGGATGGATTATTTATTTAGTCATCTATTTTCCTGTTTTCTTCATTTCATTGGAGGAAGAAATGTAAGTGTAGATATGGGACCAGACATTCCAGACTAGATTTAAATAATACAAAGGTCGAAATTGGACATTTTGTGCTATTCTGCTTTAAAACTACTAGCTAACTATAAGTGTGGGTAAGAATTAACTACAGGCCCAATGTTTCCTGTGCTGGCTTCTGTTAATGAATTTGAAACTTTTATCTGATAAAATAAAGACATTTCTGTCTGAACGTAGCATGCCACTGTGGAAATAGCTAACGCTAGCAATGCTGGATAAAGTTAATGCTGTCAGCTTGATAAGGGCTAACACAGAGGTGGTAGAGGAAAAAAAGCGTAGCATTAACTATGGGACTGTGCTGGTATTAAATTTAGTAGCATTAGCTTTGCAAAGGTTAGGCTGCGCCAGCAGGCCTGCTGTTGTTTTCCATAGCCGTTAGCAATAACATCTTAAGCGCACAGGCTGCTAACTACATGTATAAAACTAGCTACAACTAGTTGTTTGACTGTATTTTAACCATGCAAATATTTGCATGAAACAATATCAGCCTTTATTTATGGACATGTATGCTAATGGTGCCCAGCTGCCCAATGAAGAAGCTTTATTTCGCACAAACGTAGACAGGGGCGGCGCATGGAGCTGCGTAAAAGACAGGGTCCCTCTTCTCGGCTTCCTGCACACCTTTCTCCATCAACTAAATCTGCTAAAGCGGCAGGTTTGATTAGAACTAGAAAGTTTTTCTGCAACATCCTCAAGAAGGCAGCTCTGGAAGAAGCGTTTGGGGGGACTGGGGGCAAACAAGGTAAATTTTCTAAACTGACATCTGTAGCTTCAGTAAGTTTTTGAGAGCAAATTTAAGAACCTACTTTTTTCCATAACACTGGAGTTATCAACTAGCTGTTGCAAACTCCATGACAAGTGTGTATGTTTCAGTGTACTGAAGAGGATCAAATAATTTACTCTAAGTACTACAGTAAAGGCAATGGCTGAGCTGCCTACTGAGCCGGTTTTCCCTGGACCACCACCTGCCAACAATGGGCAGGTGCCTCAGGGGGCTTCTTCTCCAAGAAGGTAAGAATGACATCTCTCTCCCTCCTTCCTCTGTTTGTCTCCTCCCTTAAAAGAGCATCTCACAGGCAGTTCCTTCAGCTTCCCTGATGCTCGCCTCTCTTCTGTATTGACATTTTAATAGTTCATTCTTAACACGATGTCTGACCCGGTATGTTGCAAAATCGTTGCTATATATTATTTAGAGCACGGGGACATTTGCAGGTGTTTTGGCTTGATGTGAATACTCAGTAAATATTACAAACAGAATACCGCATCGGCATTCCGTTTGCTGCAATCGCAAAAATGCGCACATGGCAGGGGGAAGTTTTTCGTGGTAGCTGTTAATAGAATCATTTATATACAAGGAGGAGGAAAAGTTTGTTAAAAAAAAATACTATTTCACTATATAAACGTGAAGTCAGTGTCTACCAGCTGGCCTGTATAATGTGTGGAAAGACACAAAAATGGAGTTATCCGCAGTTTAATTAAGACAGGGTTTTTAGGCCATGTGCGTAAATGCGCACCAGGCTGTGTGAGGCTGTGGGCAGTATTAACATCAGTTTTTTGGATGTTATATTCGGACATTAATCTAGCACCATAACAAAGTAACATTAACGAGTGCATTTTGACAAACATTTAGATAATTATATATAATAGGGCTGATCGAGGGAAGTAACTTGAAAATGTCTCTGTGTGCGCGCACAGCGGGGAAAAGATAGCTTTCCCAGCTGTCAAAATTTCTGTAGACATTCTGTCTATTCTGTCTAAAAGTCTGATAACCAATCAGCTCGCTGAACAAGTGGATTTGGCTGCATGTAAAACAGGCTGCGTGAAGAACCGCGATCGGGATTCGTCTCTCCCTCCTTCTGAAGCTCCAGATTTTCAGTTCAGTTCGGCTCCATCATCAAAATCCTAGTATTACTAAAGAATAGAAATATGTGGCAATATGTGGCTCCCTTAAACAATAATGGTGAATAAATGGACATTCTTAGTGGTACCTGATGCGCTTTTTTGTCACAAGCACATCAGGTACAAAAAAGACAAGTTTTTTAAATATTTTTTTAAAATGTTTAAGTTTGTTAAATGTAGTACAAGGTGGTGAAGTCTTTTTTAAAAATCCTTTTTTGATGATTCAATGCAAAAAAAGAAAGGTTTGAGATCACTTTATACAAGTACAGTGTATCCTTGTATGTCTGTGTACACATCGACAGTGCTATGAAAAAGTATTGGCCCTTTTCTGATTTCTCAGACCATCAAACAAATTTTATTATTAGACAAAAACCCCAAATAAATGCAAATTGCAGTTTTTAAAAAATGATTTAATTTATTAAGAGCCAAAAATATCCAGAATTTCCTTCCTGTAAAACAGTAATTGTAAAAAAGTAACTGGTTGTTCCACACTTGGCAACAGGAACTGCAATCAACTATCAACTGCTCTAACGTGAAATAATAATAACTTCACTGTCGAGGAATTTCGGCCACTCGTCTTTGCAGAATTGATTTTGAGTTCGCTATGATGGAGGCTTTTCCTGTATAAACAGCCTGTTTAAGGTCTCACCATAGCATCTCATTGTGATTTAAGAATTTGACTAGACCACTCCAAAACCTTCCTTTTGTTTATGTGTGTGTGTGTGTGTGTGTGTGTGTGTGTGTGTTTCTTTTATTTTTTTTAAGCATTCAGAAGTGAACTTGCTGATGCGTATCTCAGATACCCAGGAAAATACTCAGTACTGTTTTACCAGTGTCCCACAGGGAAAATATTTAACCTGTCCTGCAACAACAGAAGTAATGTCAAAGAAATCATTTCTTGAAAAATGTAACTTGTTAACTTTCAGTTAGATTTAACAAAATAAGCACCTATTTAAGATAATAATTAAGTTAATTTAAGAGGTTTTATTCATTTTACAAGTTATTTCAGTACAGATTGTGAAGGTAAAATATATTTGAGAACCTCCTAACAAACAGAGGGTACAACAAACAACACAATACCTAACACATGGAAATAATTAAATTATTGTAGGAGAAGAAATTAAGATAAAAGCTACAAATGAAAGTTGGATGTGGTATTAGTAACAGATGCAGCCACTTCAAATGCCCGCCTCATTCCTGACAGGACCATGACCTGTCCCAAGCAGCATTTATGAAAACCAGTGGTAATGTCTTGTACATCCACCAGGGGGCACTAATGGAAGTTGATTCACTTCCAACTTTCTACACATGTATCAATGCATTTTTTAAATTTAAATATGAAAATCAAAATATGAATGCAAACTGATTACTGGTTGGTCCTGTCAGAGAAGAGTGTATTTTAGATGTGGTACAATAATAATTACATATATTAGCTAGTTATGTAGTCTTATAATATATGGATTGCATCATTTTTAAATGCAGTAAATTGCTTGCTGTTAACCACCTGTTTTATTTTTTTAATTCTCCTTCCCCACGCTGCACATTTCTGATGAATCACTGCGGTAATTTTAACAACTTTTACAGACAGGTAAAAAGAGGGCAGACCGTCATTAGCATCGCAGCAGATACCTTTGTCACACATTAGGTGATTTATCAAACAGCTCTCTGAACCCCCACAGAAGGGCAGCAACTTCCAAACCCCACCCAAATATCCTGTCAGTGCCGGTTGTGATTTTAAAACATGTAAACGGTGTTCCAGGAATCATTGATAGAAAGTATTTATAGAACACTGTTATAAAAATAGTCACCTTCTTTGTATTTTCCCGAACTATATGACAAAGTTCAGATGAGGGATTTTTGCTTTTCTCATTTTAGTGCTTGTTGTTAAGCTGCCGCGCTTCATTTGCATATCGTCACCACTTAATGATGTGAAACACAGACAATCAGCACCCTCCCCCCCCCGCTCTGCCTGTCTGTGAAGCCTTCTTATTCAATGCCAATTATGTGTTTTGTCCTTCAATAAAAGTATTTTTAGATTACTTACATTACTGTTAAAATCCCGTTTTAAAAGTATGCAGTCCAGAGTACGTTACTGTTGTTAATACATTTGCAAACTTTGTGACATCATGGTAAATTTATACCAGAGTATAAAACTATGCAGAAGTCATTTCAACTTGCAATGATCTGACAAACCAGAACATGCCTGTTTAGTGTATTAAGGTCAGAGAAGGTCAGTCACAGAAACAGTTTTCAGCGCAGCGTTCATGAAAACCCTGACATCAGAATGTCAGTCTTTTTTTTATCTTGTGGTAACTGTGAGAGCATGTGCTGTCCTCCTTGAAACAAATTGAAGGTTTCAACAGAAAGAACAAAAACTCACTATCAAGTGGGAAAATCTTAAATATATGGAATTCACATAGTAGTATAGACTCCATTTTTTGCCAGTCTTCTAATGCCCCGCTTTCAGGAAGGCACCATGAGGTTGCTTCGTTTGTTTGCTCAAATTTTCAAAGACCCAGCCCAGCCCTCATAAACAACCTAAACAGCTGATAAGAGTTACACACCTACACACACCTATCAAGTTAACACAGGTGGAATACACCTGGTTGCAAGGTTAAAACAGAACTTGAAGAAACATTTCACCCTAAGGTACAAAACAATTATAAGGCAAAGACCTTTATAAAAATAATACTGAGAAAATCATTGGACTGAAATTGGCAATATTGAGTGGCTGTATCTGTATACTAAGCTAAACTAGTTATATTAAAATAAAGACAATATAAAAAACAAACGGCTAACTGTGAAAGATTGAACTGGTCACTGTCCGCATTTTAAAACGGACCTCACAGCTGGCTACAACAACATAAGAACCTCAGTTTAAAAATAGTGTCAAAGTAGAAAAGTTAAAGTCATCTTTTCCACATCTAATTTTATTAAAAACAATATAGTTTTTGTTTTTATAGTCTCTCTAGATAGCACAAGAAACTTTAGAGCGAAGACTTGGTTAGTTGTGTGTGTGAGAGAGAGAGGGAATAAAGAAAAAAGAGAAAGCTTTAATTTAAATTAGAGCAAATTCCAATGAAAATCTGCCGTTGAAACATTTCAATGTTATGGTGTGCACTGTACCGTTTGAAGTACAGGGTTCACTCAGTCATCAGAGCTATAATCTGTTCAAATAAACACCCAACATAATCACTAAATGCAGAATTCTACAGATACGTTTTATGCATACACAGAAAAGCACTAAGCGATGCCTATCAAGCAGAATTAGGAAGACACCCACTGATAATTAGATTGACTTAAATAAAATAAAACATTTTTGATCACCCTAAGTCCAGCCCCTAAGACACTCCATTCTAAAGCCCTCCAAACCCAAGAATGAGCCTGACCGGTCTCACAAAAACACTGCTTTCCAAACACCAGCCAGAGGGAATCAAATTATAACAAAATGCAAATAAATCTATTTAAGAAAAACAGTCAGAGATAGAAAGCAGAGACACCTCTTAAGGCAAGGACACAGAACATGCGATCAGTGTTTGACTGGTCAGTTTGAAACAAAGACACATTTCCTCCTGGATTGGAAATCATTCAATGAAGTAAGGAACACTTACTTAAACCACTTCACTTCTGTAATTCCAAATTTCCACGAGCTAAGCAACATTTCAAAATAAAAATATATTCCCAGGAGAAGGACACAGGGCATGACTGGCTGCCTGATATATGTCAACATGCCACCACCCGAGGGACAGTGAATGACCTACACACCCATACAGACACACAAACTCAAACATGCACATGCGCACACAGGCATATAATATAAATTTATGTATTTATTTATTTATGTGTGTGTGTGTGTTCTGTTTTTCCATTATTGTGATATGTCATTATCAGTATCACCATCGCCCGCCTCTGCTGGTACTCAATATCTTAATAACCATTTATACACATATTTACTAAAGCTAGACTTGCTTATATTTTTCACACTGCTTTGGTAAGTCAAAGTCAAAATCCAGTTGCAACTTGCTTCATCTTAACTGTGATGGTATAAACAGAAGCTACACATTGTTTAGGGAAACTGTGAGCTCATGCTGGTCTGAGCTGAAGCTATCTAGATAATGAACATATGTCCTTTTCTAGAGGAAACAAGTGTAAATATAAAATGAACTCACTGCAGTAATAGCAAACAGTACTGTGCATGTGATAGATTAGATTTCCTTGTTGACATGACAGCCTTAAAGTTTCAGAAAGTTTCCATATTGACCTAAATGGGATGGGATTTAACACCTTAGGATGAGGTATTTTTCTCATTCTCATTGCAGTGCCTTTGCTTTCACCACCACCTGTGGTTTTAACCAGAGTCTGAGACCTGCTCAGTCCTGATTTTAGGCCAGATTGAAATTCTGCACAGTACTTCAAGTCTTACAGCCACCCTTTTCCCTACATCTGTTACATTGGATAAGTTCAACTGCAGCTCTGATAGATTCAGATCTAGCAGTTTCCAGGATTTATTATTCATTTTTAATCATTTTGGCTACTGACCATGTGCTTTAAGTAGCTCATTATTGTAGTGTTGCATTAAAACAAACTTCTTTCAGTAGGATACAAGTGCAGGAAAAAGGAAATTCTAAATGCTTGCAGAGACAGTGCATGAAATGGCAGCACAGACCACTGGGTGCTCCTAATTTTATGTAGGAAAACACATTTCTCCCCCAGAAAATCATTCCAAGCTGGGGTACAGTACTACTAAGTTACCAGTTCGGTAGTACTTGATTACTTTCCTGCATTTGTGACACAGAAATGATAACATTACAACAGTAGTATTTTACCTTAATGTAGCAGCTGGGCAAAAGGAGGGGATCTAAGGTATTGGACGCTTCCCTGCGAAGCCTAAGAAGATGAAGCTGTAGAACCCCAAAACACGGCCTCCCACTTGGTGAAAGTTTGGTCTTTGGATGCAGTGAGGAGTTTCGGGGTTGCTCTATTTAACGCATTGAGATGGAGGAGGAGATAGAGGTGCAAACATGCAGCCCCACCTGCTCATTACTATTAGCCATTACTATGATGCAATAACCTTCTGGCTTAAACTACACTAGATGATTAAGTCACACACCTGACAACTGTTGAAATTAATAACCAGAAATTCACGTGTCTGGAAATTGGTAGTCTGCAATTTTGGAGGGCACAACTGCTCCAGTTAACTTCCAAGTCAAAAAGATAAGAAACATACATTTAAAAATATATATATAACGAGTAAATTATAGCCATTTTATGGATGATTTGCTGTTTCCAGAGGATCAAAGGTAAATGACTGATTAGTGGTTGGCTACGTGAGGCTTATTCTCTCAATATTTCATTGCAATAATAAGGGAATAGTTGGACTTGTATTTGGCAGCTGTTCACTGGAATTTCTGATATGCTAAAAGTTGAAAGACCTGTGTAGGCAAGGGGAGAAGGTCATAATTAGACATTAGCCTAAAGTTAGGCAAGTTAGACTTTGCTAGAAAACATCTAAAAGAGGCCACACATTCATCTATCCATCTCCTTCATCCATCCTCTTCTGGTTGTCTGCTTATTATGGAAGCAATGTTATGGCATGTGCATCTATGGCTGCCAGCGGGCCAAGAGTGTGTATTAATGATGTGACTGCTGATAGAAGCAGCAGGACGAATTGTGATGTGCACAGGGCTGAAGCATCCTGCTAAAACAACCCAAGAGGCTTGGTTTATCAAGCCAAAGATATTATTCAAAGTTCTTCTATTTGTGCTGCCCACAGGCTGCAGATAGTAATTAGCTAGTAGCTAAATCTGGTACAACCTTTTTGCTTAGGAGATTAAAGTTTCTCTTTTGTTTGTACATGGCCCCTGACAAATAAAGTGGAAATGAAATGAAATAATAAAAAAAAAAAGTTAGTCAGGTCAATAAACGATGCTAATCATTCATTTTTGTGTCAATAACTTCTATGCATTATTAGGCCGTGCATTTGAAATATTGTCAGCATGTGGTATAACAGAGGCATCTTTTTCAGGTAAATGAACAGCAAGGTAAAAACACAAAACCTCATGTCAGTATGGATGGATGGATTTACAACAATATTATTTTAACTTTAGATCTAATGCTTTAAAAGCATACAAAAAGCTTTCTCAGTAACAATTGAATGATTTTTCAGTTTACTACCAGCTGGAAAAAATACCAAGTAGCAAACCAACTGTTAATAAGTAAAAGAAATAAATGAGCAACAGCAGATAGTATCTCTTTAAAAACTGGGTTGACATATCTATAGCACAAGCAAAACTTAAGCTGAGAAACTATTCTGACCGCAGGATAATGATTAACGTTTTGTACCCAGTGTTATATTTCCTTATAGTAGAAATATATCGGTGCAAGTCCCTGCACCAGTCATTTTCTGGTTTAAACTTCTTCCTTGGAGAACAAATTACATGATATAAAAGAATTATACTTATTTATCTTGCAGCTTTAACTGCTTTTTGGTAGTTTATTTTATAAATTCATTTAAAGTAGAGAGGGCTGTCGCATTTTTAATTAGTGTTCATTTGCCTTCCAACTTTCTCCATTCCTGAACTAAATGAACTAAATAACAGGAGTTGGTGTTATGCTTTCTGCATTTCAGTTTAGCGACACACAATGATTACTGAGGGAGGTTAAAAGGTCATTAGTGAGGGTGAAATTCTAAAAGTGTGAACAAAAGAGATCCATTAAAAACATCGAGCTTGTGGTTTGATATAAATTTGTCCTCTACATCTAGGGCCTCTGGGCTGAGATGAGGGCAAGAATGTAACCTTAGGAATGAGCAGGTACTACAACAGACTATAGTTGTGATTCAACTAGTTGTAGTTATGCATACAACACACATGAATGTTTTAAGAGCTAGAATAAGTACCCGGCCACACTGTGACAAAGCAACACAGAGAAGTTCTGAAAATTATGTGTTGATTTTATTTGACCTGTGTTATCTGATTACTTATATTTGCAGCAATATCTTGGTATCATCTTCAGTTCCACATGGTAACATGTTGTGTTTCTTATTGACTAACCAAGATAGAGGTGGTATGCCCCACAGGGTCACCTTGAACCCATAAACCTTGTCAGTTGTAACTGAACAATGTGTATCAATAGGTGGCACCACCTCTATGGACAAACAAAGAACAAGATGAGTAATACAGTATCAGTAACAGTTAGCCACTGTGTCAGATCCAAATGTTTCATAAAGACATAAAATGTTCCCAACACTTGTCAGCATTACCAAAAATCTAGGCCTCTTATTTGAGTAAAATCAAATTTCTAGTATATTAGTTTTTCAGATCAATTTAAGCCAAAAGCAACAGAATTTTATGTAAGTAAGTCAAACTTGAAGTGAATCTAAACACTTGTGAAAAAAAAAAGAAAAAGAAAAGAAGATGAAAAATAGCCAGCATGGATTTTACCATGTGGGAGGGCGGACCCAAATGCAGGACTCAGGAAACAGGAATGAATCTGCTTTAATGTAAAAAGTAAATGGTACAAAAATGCTGTTACTATAGACATTACCAGGCTGGGGAAGTAAACAAAATAGAAGACACAGAGAACAACAGTTAGAAAGTAAAAACAGAAAGACACAACTGAATGGAAGCAAAGGTTAACTTAGCATAGGGGTGGAGACAACGACTAGACAGAGGAACACATAAACATGAAGGGCAATGCAGATCAGGACACCAAGGAACACAACAGGGTACTAACCCAGTGTAAACAGTAACTACAACTAAAAAGAACCGAAGACTCAGAGGAATACAATAAGTCTTAAGAAGAAAATCGAAAAGAGCCACAGAAAATAGACAAAGCTTTTAAACTTGTAAACACAGGGAATTAAATGAAAGCAGCCATTCAACAAATAGTACACTATATATTAACTATAAAGGGACCAATAGTTAGTTAAAAATGATGAACTAAATATATCTAAGGCCACAAGGAGAGCAATATTACAAAAGAAACAAAACTTTTCTTTTGAAATATTTTGTCCTTTTAAAAATACAAAGGAAACATTAGCTCACAGATGTCAAACATAGGGTCCAAAATGCAGGGATCACGGCAGTTCCCCCATTTTCTTAACAGTCCTACTCCCCATACTTTGCTAACAGAGGGCAGATACAATATCAAAGTAAGTACTCATAATGCAGAGACGAGTAGGTCTCTGCGTTATGATAAACTCCAAAGTTCTTATCCTGCATTCAAAATTCAGAATGTTATTGCTATTATAAGTAACAGAAATTGACAAAGCAATATCAGAGATATTAAGTGAATTGAAATGACTTACTCCTGGAAAATTAGGGTGTGGGAATTGTAGTTTTTCAGTAGCAGCTGAATGATTTTATGTTCAAACAAGTTGGAAAAATATCAGAAGCAAGTCAACTGTTAATAAGTAAAAGAAGGAAATGGGCAGCACCTGGGCAACAGGTAGTAACTCCTTAAACAGACTGGTTGTTTTGGTGGACATATTGTTTTAAAGTCAAACTAAAGTGAAACTATACTTGCGAGAAAGAAAAAAAGAGGCTGGCAACATGCCAGGCTGGCTGGTAATAACTAATAATACTTCTACTCTTCCTCCTCTTTCCTGACGCAGGTAAAAAATAATAATGTTTTTAGGTCAGGTCAGGAATAGTTCATGCTGTTTTTGCACAAAATTAGAAGGAAATAAAAAGAAGGCTGTATTTATTGACATCTCTGGAATCACTTTTATGACTGGTGGTGGTCAATAAAAAGCTACAAAACTCTGAAAGTGACACTGTTTCAGTGTAAAGCGTGACTTATTTCATTGTGATTGGCTAGTCAACTTATAGTTGCAGAGTTTTTGTTGCCAAAGATGAAAAAACAAACAAACAGAAAAGCACGACTGCAGTTTTGACCAAATAAGCAAAAATGTAACTTTATATTCCAAAGTACTATATTTGTGTATACTTGTGATATATATTGATTTTTATATATAAACCTGACCAAGAGCGCAGCAGAGACTGTGACAAATATAAATATATGCCAAGAAACAAATACACTTGACACAATGTAAAGTGAGTGAACTCACCACCCAGATCATATGCAGTAACATATCAAGAACTTCAAGAGCATATGTTTAACTGTTAGGTTATGTTACATTGACCAAAAGATCTCTTTCATCAACATTTTACAATGGACTTAATTCCCCTCATAGTAGATTATTACTCGGTCGATTACTCCAGGAAAAAGTGGAACACATTTAAAATATTCAGAGTTAAAGCATAAAAAGTATTTTGGTTATTACGAAGAACGAAAAGTTACAGGTTTCATAAATCCCTACCCACTCAATACAAACCTTCTACCTGGAATCTTATTCTTAGCATTCCTATTTCAGCAACAAATCAATTCCAAAAGCAGGAACACACAATGTCTGAGTGTGTTACTCATAACTGTGATGGGTATAAATAGAAGCCACAAATCAGGTAGAGACACAGTAATGAGGAAATATGAATAAGCCCTTCATGGTGCGGAAGCCTCCATAATCTCAGTGATCCTGGAAAGCTTACACACACACACACATACAAACGCACAGACACACACACTTATTTAAGTGTGTAGGGGTTGCAGATAGACTAACACAGTCAGCAACTTGACCACTAGTGACCCACATTCAGGGGTGCTAAAGTTAGACTGACTCGAGCTGGTCTGAGCTGCAATGGTCTAGATCTGAAAGGTCAGATTACTCTTTCTTTAAATGCCTTTATAACATGAACTCTTGTTGATTATATGTTACTGTATAATGAGCCTCTCTATTTTTCTCAAGAATATAAGCATAAATACAAAAAACTCATTGTGGTAATAGCAAAACAATAGATATTCCACTTTATTTGAGTTTTGTTTTGTTTTTTGCAGAAAAAAGAATAAAATGTCGACTTGTCAGATTTTAAACTTGACAAGTCAGTACCCAATTAGGAGACAAGTATTTAACTCTTAACACCTTCATACTAACCAAAGCAGGATCTGAATCAGTTTGAAGATGTGTTATGTTTTCCATTATGGTACTTACTGCACAGCACCTTTACTTTACTCCTACTTATGGTTTGCAGTCAGATGTTAGTGGCCACTTTCTGCTTTCACTCTAATTTAGATTGCCGAAACTCCACCCAGGCCACACGACACACTAGGGTTCAAGACCTTCTCAATCCTGGGTTTAGGCTACTTTTAAATAGCAAAATGACCCTGGCTCAGATCCAACCTAGAGATATCATAGGCTCTGTAGTGGATCTGCAAACCAGGTCCAGATCGCAGTCCACCTGCAAAGCAGGATGGACGCAGAACAGATAAGGATCACATATTCAGCCCCATCTGGACCGGATCTATTTTGGATTCGTTAGTAGTGACTCATCTTGTCAATATTTGTATAAAATCTATCATCCTTCCAGAATTAAACAGAAATTTCTAAAAATGTATCTGACCAAAATGTAGATAGCTCTATAAATGGTAAATGGACTGTTTCTTATATAAGCTTAACTGCGTTCTACCTAAAACACTTTGGCGTGCAGACTGGAGCAGCCAAGAATCGGACCACCAATATTCCCATTAGAGGATGAACTGCTTCTCCTGAGCGGCAGCCACCCCAATAAAAGTTAGATATTCCTTATTCCTTATAGCATGTTTGCTTTTACTGATGAAACTTTGCATTCATTAAATACCTAGGTTCAGTGTGGTCACTGCTCCCCAGCTACTTCAGGCCCTCCCAGCTAATGTTTGACTTACAAGTTGGTTTGCTAGCTTGGTCACTGAAAAAAGAGAGGATCTCATCCTGCAGTTGAGCAGCGTCTAACGCCACTGTTTTGGACTGTTGCTAGATGTACTTTATTGATTAATCTAGTTTGGCTTCCCGTGTCTAACAAAGACAAGGTCTGACCATAAAGTATCATTGAGTCCTCTAATAAAATGTCTTTTCTTTATGTGAAGCAGTAGTAGAATAACAACAAGAACAGCAGCTCACCTTCTTGAACGTCCTCTGTCTACTTTCAGGTTGAAGGTTTTAAGATGTCATGACATATGGCGGCAAGGGAAACATGACTGTCACTGCATCTATAATCACACAAGCAGCAACTTTAACAAACCTCCATTTAAAATATCATAGTGTTTGTTATAGTGTAACCAGTAGGCTTTAATCTTAAAGTCTGCCTTAATGATATACTAAGTACACTTTAGCATACTTGAATTTTCCAGATTTTAAAAACAAAATCAACCTGTTTAATTGTTTTCAACATTTTATGATATAAGAATAAACTTCTCTCCCACCCATTTTCTGTCTGGCTTCTTAGCACCAAGCCACAGACCAACTCTGGGAGTAGCAACATCCCATTGCAATTTCTCCAAAAGATGCATTGTCTACTGCTCCTATGGGCTTTGTTTTAAGTGTTAACAAGTTTCTTGGTTGTTCTTGTGAATCTAATAAGGTAATAAATCTAATAGGGTAATCAAGGAAATGTTGGTCAGCTAAAGTTGCTAAGGCCTTTACAACTTTGGATTATGGCTTGTGCAAAACATTTAATCAGTGGAAAAAAAAAAAAAGTGGATTAATCTATAATAAAAATAATCATTAGTGCGCCCTTAATGTAAGGTAACCCTTAACGTAACTTTACATGTGCAAATCAGCTCTTAAAATTATTTGGCTGTCAGTACTTAATGCACCTGTTATAATATTAATACGGTTTTTAATAAGAACATAAAATGAAACATAATGCTGGATTGAAATGTATCTCGTATGAGACTCGCATTCAGAGCCCCTACACTTTGAAGGTGTGGTTTGTGATGTCGCATGGATACTAGATCTCTATCTTTTGGATTTTGTGCCATGCTTTATTCTGCAGGAGATAACTGGAGGGTAATTAGGTGCATGAGTTTCACCTGGGCCAAATGAGCTCTGCTCTGTAGCTCTAATTTGTTTTATAGGTAAAAACTGTCTTCTCTCATTTGAAATGGCTAATGGCTAATGTTTGAAGTTTTGTACTCTCCAAGAATGCACCTTTATACATCACCAAATCAATGTTTGTGACAGGTTAAAATAACGTTAACTGTAAGACTTATTTATTGAAGTCCAGTCAGACCCCTGACTTGTGACCTAAAAAAATACACCTTCACCAAACCTTTCCATTTCAGCACTAAAAAACTCCAAGCACTGTAGTATGCAGAACTTGTTCACTCGATATTCATCAAAGTAATTTTTAAGGTGAAACTACTGAGATAAATCAAGGACATTAACTTGCCAAGTATTTAGTTTGCTTTCTGGTTATTTAGCTCATGACAAAAGATGATCGGTTTACAATCACAATGCATTGTTTCACTTTTTCCCCTAATATCACCTGCTGTTATTATGAAAATTTGTCTACATTGTAAGAAATGAAGTTTTAAATTACTTTTTAAATTTTTTTTTGTTTGTTTTTTAGGAATTTTTTTTCTTTATAACGTTTTTTCTTTTTAGGTGTGATGATGCCAGAGATGCCCATAACTTTGCCCAGGACAACCGATTACTTCCCATAGGCTGGTACTTCACTGGAGCTGCACGGTACCAGATGATAACTACCCTGGGAGAAGGAGCCTATGGCACGGTTGGAAAATTCATTAGGCTCAATGACATGAAGACCGTAGCCATCAAAATAGTTAAGACTGATTGCTTCAGAAATGGATTGGCAAACATGGAGGTAGGAAAGACTTGGCTCGATGCAGTTAATCCAACAATTGTATTTGAAGAAATTCCTCTAAAATATATACTTAAAGATAAAACTCATATGTTGCCAGGTGGCTGCCCTGCGAAAGTTAAAGTTATACAAATCTGAAAGGTATAACTTGGTTCAGTTTTACAACGTTCTTACCGATGGGCAAAAATTATGTCTCGAATTTGAGCTTTTGGACAAAAACCTTTATGAATTCATGAAGGAAAGACATTTCCGACCGCTCGCTCTAAAGTCAGTTAGAGCCATCACCGCGCAGGTGTGTTTAACTGTATTCTCTACATAAATAAAGTTTTTCAGATGGATGCTGATTACATTAATACAAAGGTGTGTGGGGTTTTTTTTTTGTTTGGGTTTTTTTTAGATTGCGAAAGCGCTGGATCATTTGAAGTCTGTACGTTTGATACATGCAGACCTCAAGCTGGAAAATGTGATGCTTGTCAACCATCAGAAACAACCATATAGGGTCAAAGTGATTGACTTTAGCTTGGCATGTAACACTTCCGCTGCCTCGGTGGGCTCTTACATTCAGTCCCGTTCATACCGGTGAGTAGCTGGAACCAAAGTGGCTTTTTCTCTTAAAGGTCAATACTGGATACTCACACAGTCACATAAACCCCTGGTGTTTCTGTGATGGGCTTCTTGGCTGTATAACTATTCCAGTTGTCACTTTTGTTGTTAATAATTGACAATTGCTGTTTTTCCTGTTTGTCCTAAATTAGGTCCCCAGAGATTATTCTCGGAGCTCCATTTACAGAGGCCATAGATGTATGGTCTCTGGGCTGCATTGCTGCTAATCTGTACCTTGGCTCCATGCTCTACCCTGGTGAGAATGAATATGAGGTGGTAAGTATAACTGTGACTAACGCTTCTCCTTTGAAGAACTTAAAGCTTTATTTAAAGGATTACAACACGATATATTAAAGTTGTCAGACTCTGAATTTGACCAAATGGTCTGTATTTCCAGATGAGGTACATAGTGGAGACTCAGGGCCACCCTCCAGGCAAGATCCTCGACTGTGGGCTCAAGACTGCCTTTTTTTTCGACATGCAGTTGTATTTCACCACCAGCACGTGGAAACTCAAGGTTCTTAGTACTTTACAATTACTGGTTAATCGCATATGCCATTCTCTAAAAATATCAAATATTTTCTTAACCTTGTTTTTCAAGAAAATTGCCAATTTTTGTCAGTCTACAATTTATCAGTGCTAATGAGTTTCCTGTCTTTTCAGACACCTGAACAGTTTGTCAGTGAGACAGGGATTAAGTTCACTGAGAAAAGGACGATGAAGTTGACCTCTCTTGATGACCTTAAAAACGTAGGTGTACTTCTTGACTGTTCTATTTTATATGTTTAAAACTAAATATACATTTTATTTATATAATAAATATTTAAACAAAACCCCCAAAAAGAAACAACTTAAAATTCTGAGTTTTTAGGGGACTTTTCTTTCTTTGATGTTTCAGCTCTGGTTCACGCGTCATCAAAATTATACCAGTAAATCTGCAGAAATCTGCGATCTGCTGGTGTTTATCGAGCTGCTTAAAGGAATGCTTCAGCTTGATCCTGAAAAACGGATGACGCCCAGTCAGGTGCTGCAGCACGACTTCACAACACTGCGCCACATATTGCGCTTGTACCCCCACAGCTTCCAGTAAGATATTACTTCTCATTTGAAACACTGGTTCTCCTTTAATGTCCCACTGGACATGGACACATACAACACATTTCCACTGTGAGCATATGTTCTGTATCTCGCTTTATGTGGAAAATGTTGTATTCAGATGAGTGAGTCAATAATTTGGCACATGGCTTGATTGTTTTGCAGTGTTAACTCTTGCTTTCAGAAGATGAGCATCTGTCAGACAGTAATGGCTGGTGGTACAGGTGTGTGCAGGTCTCTGCAGCAACCATCCTCCAGGACCAGCCACCCTACCCAGCAAAACCAACCTTGCCCTCGAGCTGAGCACAGCATCCAAGTGAGGCGCCATTCTCACTCTAGGACCACCTGTCCTCCTCTGCAAAATCATCCTCGCCCTCCATCTATGCGCTACTGCCCTTATTCCAGAACAACCCACCTTGCTCAGCAAAATCATCCTTTCCTTCCCGTGTTACACCACTGCTGTTGCTTCAGGACCATCTGTCCTCACCAGCACAATCATCCTCGCCCTCCAGATGTGCGCTACTGGCTCTACTTTAGGACCACACACCCTCCCCAACAATATACACTTTGCCCCCTAACTCAGCACGGCACCCAAGTGCGGTATCACTGCCTTTACTGCAGGACTACCCATCCTTGCAGCAATATCCTTCTGGCCTTGCAGCTAAACTCCACTGTCTTTACTCTAGGACCACCCATTCTGCTTAGCAATGCTGTCCTCACCCTCCAGCCAAACACTGCACCTCAACAGAGCACCCCTGCACAAAGTCTAGGACCACAGTGAAGTCCTTAGCAAGACTCACCAAATCAAACCAGTCTTAAAAATTTTTTAATGACTGATTAGACAATGTGGGTAAGAGTCTCTGACCAATCTGAAAGATCATTGTGATTTAAAAAGGGTTCCATTGTTCTGCTGAGCCATCTTGCACAAGCGTTGGATGTAGGACAATTATAGCTCACCAAAAAGTAAGAATCAGAATACTGTATTAATCCCTAAGCAAATTATGTAGAGAAATATGAACAATGGGGAAGACTATGTTGAGAGGGTGCATAGGAGTGCCAGATGGAACTCTTGAGATTGCAGCATCCACACTTTTAATCACATCTTCCTTATTGAGGACTGATCAACGGGACACTGGCTGAGCACAAATGCTGGAGACAGACATTTCTGCTCAGGAGTAAACCAAAAAAAGAAATAAAAAACATTAAAAATAGACCTGGTAGGTTATATGTACCAATCCCTTATAAGAAGAAGTCATAATTAAAAGCAATCTGTTGCCATCATTGCAATAGTCAGGGGGCTTGGTCCATTTAAAATTTGTTTTTCCACTGAATTACTTTATTTTCACTGACATGTTGTATGAAGTACTTATCCTTTATTGTATTTTCTAATAAGTGGAACAATATTAAAACAATAAACTTGTGATTTCTCTAATTTAAGAACCAGCTTCATTTTTTTTAAAAATTATTCTAATGCATCATTTTGACAGGGTTAGTAATGTTTTCCACAGGTCAGTTTGAGGTTCTTTCATAAAATACATACCCTTGAGACAGTGGGTGCCATTTTGCTGAAAATAGTGAGGGGAGGGAAAGGGGGGTGGGGGTGTAGATTTCAAAATAAAAGTGTGTGTGTGTGTGTGTGTGTGTGTGTGAGAGGGAGAGAGAGAGAGACACGGGGAAACAACCCAGACTCTCAAGCCAAAAGCCTGCTACAGTAATTGGGGAAAATAAGTAATGTAACTATTGTAGTAATTACAAAAATATCAAACGCTGTCTCCCTGAAGTTCGTCAATAAACGGGGTTGGCGATAGCAACAATCTTGCTGCAATTTGTCTATAAATTGCAATTTAAATTAGCTTTTCAGTAGCTATGTACTCCCGGACAGCTGTACTGAAAACAAAAGGTTATTGTACAATTGGAAATCGGAGTAATGTCAAATCGGGGCGTCGGTGACATACAGCCTGAGGTGGGATTTAAATTTCTACTGTTACTGTCCTCGATCGAGGACAAGAGGAAGACCACTGATTGATTGTTCAGGTTCAGGTCCCACTCCGTCCTGGGTTTAGAGTAGTTTTAAATCCTGCACGGTGCTCCAGATCTTACATGGCAAGAATCCTTGCATGCATCAGGCCACCGTTGGATAACTTGTAGAATCACGTGTCCGGGAATTGCAGTTCATTTTGTGTGATTGCACCTTCAAAGGATGCATCACAAGTACCCCCTTAATGTAGAATTAACAGAAGCTTCCTTAAGTAGGATACAGTTGCACACAGACACGCTGCAGAAGACGGCAGCACAGACAACCGAGCAGTTAAAATGGGGGTCCGAGTGAAAAGAGCATGTGTTTTACAGCATGGACCCCATATTCGCTTTACTGAAATGTACAGAGGAAAATGCGTTTCCTCAAAGATCCCCAACACTAACTTGGACAGCAGTCAAGACTGCTATATACAGTAGTGTTAAGTGCCCGATCACTTTCATGCAGTCGCTACGTAGCTATTGCAAGCTGTACTTTACCTTAACGGGCATAAGGAGGAGAGGTATTTACAGTTTCCCTGGGAGGCCCGAGAAGAGGAAGCTGTAGAACCCCCCAAACTCTTGTCTCACACGACGCTGGTCAGGAAAGTCTCGTCTTTAAATGTAGAAAAGATATATTTAGGTCTTGAGTGGCTATGTTTAGGTAGTTGAGCTAGAGGAGGGGATAGAAAGGCAAAAAACAGCTTGTCCCACCCGCTCATTACTATTGCGCAATCGCCTCCTGGCTGAAATCGCACTGGATGACATCAAATCCCACATGTGGCAGCTGGCTGAAGTCAGTAACAAAGTATCATTTCACATAAACAGCGTTGCCAAGAGTGTAGAAACTGGCAGTGTGCAATTTTTGAAAACGTTTTTTTCCATGTTATCATTTTAAATAAATCAGTGATACCCATTTTTCCCCAAGTATAAAGAGATATTGTAGTTTTAAAAACCCTACGGTGAAGAACACTGGGTGTAAGTTTGGATTGTTCCTTTATGATCATAATACTTACATAAAACACGACATCGAGAGGGACAGTTGTTGCTTAATGGCAGCAAGACAGAATCATTCAAATTTTCATTTTATTCACAGGCAAATAAACTACTAAAACAGAATTCTTGCAAAGCTGAAAACAGATTCTGAAAGAGCATTTGAACAGAGAGGTGTGAGGAATACTAACAGGATGAAGCAGGGATCACAGAAAGATCACATCTGGACTGTTAGGAAACAAAAGTTGGATACCATTCTTTGCCTGCGTGCATCTGACCTTTTAGCTCGTATGGCAAAGATGAGTCTGCTGTACAGAGTTGGAGTGAATAGTGTTCATTCAGGGATCAGAGTCTCAAAAAATAATCCATGTCAAGAACTTCTACACATTTAAAATATTGCCAGGAGTGAGCAGTCTCTTTGAGATGACAATACAAGGCCTAATTTCAGCATCAGTATAAACACACCTTTCTATACAATATTTACAATATTTACAAGATCTTCTTTTTTTCAGTCATGGTCTCAATTGTTGAGTTAAGCTGGGTGACACATCCCTTCTCTGGGAATCCCATTTAGTGATCTGTAATCCGGGTGGAAAGTTGCTTCTCCTCTATGATTTGACTTCTAAAAGTGGTTTGATGTCTTTAATCCCATGCTCTGCTGCCACAGCTATGATGTGGTCCAGGGCATTCATTTGGCCCAACATCTTCACAACATCCTTGACCTGCTCCCTGTTGTAAGACATGACATGACATTCACTATGAGCACTACGAAAAATACTCATCACAACACAGCTTAAAAGCACTCATTGTGAAAAAGTAAGAGTTAATATGATAAAACAACACTGACAATGCAATTGTTCCTAAAGCACATTCAATACCATTCTTGCAGATATAGCCATTAGTAAATTCAAGGCCCCAAGTTGTACATACAAAGCCATGTAGAGGTCCTTACTTTGAAGTGCGCCGCTCAATATCAGACCCGACCAGTGTGCTGCGGTGGATTGAGTTGGCCAGGTGGGTGAGGTAGCGACAGAATGGCTCCAACTGAGACAACGTCTGCTGGCCCTTCAATCCAGAAAACCAGTGCGATGGCAAGCACTCCACCACCTGAGAAGCACACGAGAACGAATTAAACAATAGCTTTGTGTTATCATGTTC
This sequence comes from Pelmatolapia mariae, assembly GCF_036321145.2. Classification (NCBI taxonomy): domain Eukaryota; kingdom Metazoa; phylum Chordata; class Actinopteri; order Cichliformes; family Cichlidae; genus Pelmatolapia; species Pelmatolapia mariae. The sequence goes on from NC_086236.1 coordinate 19,288,130, forward strand.
AGTGAGTCACTAATGGTAAAAAAATAACCAACTAACATCTAACACCCCAGCAGAAGGGCCAGTTTTTAATAATCATGTGACTTAAAAATGGCAACTGACCATGTAGTCATAAACAGGTACAACAGACCCCTCCTTCAAAATATTTTGTCTGTGCATGCTCACTCTTTACCAGAATGATCTCAGCCAACAAATCTTATTGTATTTCACATGGTTGTAAATAACGAGTATGTAAAGTGGGGAAAAAAATGATGTCGTATCACACAGTTTGTCACATTAAACAAAATTTAATAGGTAGGACCTAAGATTTGTGTCACTAATTCTTATATTACCAAATGTGAAATCTTCTCATCTGCTTTGGAATATCAAGGTTTACAGCACTTTTAAAACAAATCAACTGAAAGCGCAGTTATCAGTTTAAAACTATATAGCACAAGTAAAACTACGGTCAGAGAAAAGTTCTAAATTCAGTTTTTCTCAAAAACAAGTGAAGTAGTGATGACTGAGAACCTACACAGACGTAGTGATATCGGTACAATGTTCTCACACATAATATCCGTTCATGATGGATGGAAGGATATTTTGTTAAGTAAAAGAAATCTGCCATGCTCAGTTTAATCGGATTTATCTATCGAATGAAATCCACCCGTACTAAGTGATTACATTTCATCTACCTTTTGGCACTTCTGAATATTTTCCTCCCATGTATCTGTGGTCTGCAGTGCAGAGAGGATATATCGGTTGAGAGTGCTGTCCAAGGCCAAGTCTTTCAGAGAGGACATGGATAAGATACCGTCCCACTGCAGGATGTTGCCCAGCAGCTAAGCATGAAGGAGACAAGAGATAGACTGGACTCAAAGGCAGCAACACAAAAGTACATAATATCAGTGTGAAGATACTTTGATTATCAGCCCGCTGCAGCTGCTTTTCAAGTTATACAGATCTCATTGTGTGATCTCCAACAATCAGGCAAGCTATACATGTGATGCTATCAGTTCAGCAACTGACTGGAGGAAGTAATTTAAAGACACACACAAAAAAACAAAACAAAAAGAACACACATTTGCACACGTACCTTCACACAGGACCAGAACTGCCTCTGATAGAATAAGTAGGGACCACTGTTCTTGTTCTCCAGGATGCTGAATAAAAGCAAGAGAGATTGCTTTAAGCAGTTTTAAGTGCTTATTGTAAATATAGAAAAAATTCTAAGTGGAATCCAAATGTTAATATTGTTATTAATAAGAACATACTTCTTGGGGTACAGTGGAAGAAAGACATCTTCATCCAGAGTCCTCCTGGTCCGTAAGACAATTGTTTTCAATAGCTCCTAAAAGAAGGGGGGGGAAAAATCAAGGTAATGACAGCAGTTCTTCTAAAAAGATCAGGTAATCTAACAGCCAATGTACTTTGAGGAAAAAGATGATGAGGGTGGGGAGTACCTGTGTGTATCGGTTGTCCCCATGCAGCACAGTGGGATAGCCTTTTAGCAGTCTGTGAATGAAGCTCACAAACCTGGTTGTTTGACTGCTGGAAAGTGGGTCCCACACCTGCTCTGCCAACACTGCCACATACAACAAAGTAGAGAGAAATGCATATAGTAGGAGAAATTTTCTACTGGCTTGCAAGCCAAGGACATCTCTGAGCATGCTACGCCTCGAACCTGACAGTTTGGAGAGGATGACCTTCTCCACTATAGCAGGCAGCAAGCCGATGTCGCCATCTCCTTTTTGCAACATGCTGTTCTCTTCAAAGCCGTAAAACAGCAGCGACTCAAACCAGAGCATGTACTCAAAGTTTGCACACTGCGCCTGCACAGTGAATAGAGACAAAACAGATTCCATCACCATTCCTCATCCAATTTCCTTTCAAACAGGAACTGGTTACACTGATAACACACCCATGCCCTACCTCGAGAGGGTTCCATGTAATCAGCTGCAGACGGACTAAGGGGTTAAAGAGCTTGGGCAGACAGAGGCCTATGTAAGCATCTCTGTAGGTGTTGGCATACTCCTTCCTCCACACTTCAAAGTGGGATTTGATGTAGTCAAGAGAATGAAAGTCCTCCACAACATCCTCAAATACCTTCTTACTTTCCCTTATTATACGATCTGGGTAGCACAAAGAGATCACGTCAGATTTTAAAAAATTCTCTTCAATATCAGTTGAATCTTACATGTATGGTACGTAATACATTTATTAGACTAACAACCAATGTAAGGTAAATGCCACAGCTGCCCTAAATTGACAGTATTGATAATTACCTAAATCATTTTTAGGTTTCTGTAACCAGTGTGCACAGGCTCTTTAATCAAAACAATACTTTCAATGCAAAGATATAACTACTGTTTTTCATTCATTTTCAGATTTACTCTTTGTTTACTAAAAAAGGCAGGAAAAATATTAACGCACATCTTTGGTGCAGTTTTTTTTAAACTTATATTCCTAAACAGAAAACCATTTGTTTTCTTGTTGAATGTTATATTCAAATAATTTGACTTATTTCAGAGAAATTCATTGAATTCAGTTTGTTAAATTTAAACAAGATTTTGACAGATTTCTTTTTTTTTTTTTTTAGTTAACGTTGTTGAGAACTGCATACAATATACATTTACTTTTTAATGTATTTCTTTTTTTTTCTTTTTTTAAATACAGGAACATACCTCTCTCCATGTTGAAGCTGGTGATGTCAGTAGAAGTCTCCTCGTCATCAGATGATAAGCCTTCTTTATGTTCTGCCCTCTTTCCATTCTGCTCTCTGGCTTGTCGTCGGCGTGTTCTGTATCCATCCACGAATACAAAGGAAGCCAAATTAAAAACATGAGCAGAAATTGCCTTCTACCAACTTGGCACTAAGGTGACACTCTCATGGTCAAAACTTAAAATCTGATGCACAGAAAACCTTTGTTTTACAAATCTATAGCTGGATTCACATTATTCGTTTCTGTGAATCAATGCATAATAAACTGTAATTGGTTTTGTATTTGTGGCCAAAAGTACAGCACAATACATCATTTCCACAGGGAGAGGAATGTGAGAACAAGCACACTTGGTACCTTCGTGCTTCTCTTTCAGCTATCCTCCTCTGACGACTGTGCTCTTGGTATGCTGCGCGATCTCGGCCAAATGAGTCTAGATTAGGAGCCATGACAGCTTTATCTGCAAGAGACAGGAGTAATGTTAGAGCCAGTAATGAGAAGCTAAGCCAACCCATAGCCTCATTCTTATTCTGATGACTAATTCCAAACTAAAACATGGGTACTCAAATAAGAAAGTATAATTAAAGGCTTAAAAATAAATTACACGATCAGATCAAAATCTGTTTGAAATTTATCAAGCAGGTGAAGATATTGCCTTAGCCTTCCTATCTACTGGGCACCACTGGCAATAAAACATTAAATCCAAACAATGTTTCTATCAATCACTTTTTGGTGTCAATTACTTACCAGGCTGGAACTTCACTTATGGCACAGTCAACGTGACAGATGACATATCACTTAATTTGTTTTTTTAAATGCCATCTTTACACAGTCATCTTTACTTGAGCTGAGTTACAAACACCCAGCTGACTTTCAGATTCAGCCATTAAAGGACAGCCGAAACAGCTCCTTCAACAAAGCTTTTTCCATAAACGTACATGCTCATCCACTCGACAACACATATCACTTAGCTTTAATCGTATTTGTGAGAGAAATGTGATGCGATACAACAGCGTGAACCGCAGACATTCGCAGACATAACACGCACATACAGAGAGCTAATGAGGCCGTTCAAATAAATCATAAAAACCTTCAAGATGGACTGACTTGAAAGGCTTGCAAACTCCGACGATTCATCTTTAATATCATCCTGTCGTCTCTGGACAAGTCGCGTGGCCCGTTGCCTTAGTAACTGGTGCATGGCAGCCTCCAGCTCCAGGACAGCAGGCACCTGAAAAATATGATGCCTTCTGTGACCTCTGACCCAGCAAAAGTGGGACTCCGAATCACAGGGATGTCTTGCTGAAGGGATAAAAGAAGTGGGATGGACAGTATAATACTGGAACCAAAATATTGCTGGTGTTGGGTGAAAATGTGCTATTCTGGGGGAGGCTCTCTGAAGGAAAGCCTGAACTTAGTGGATTTACTTAGTTTAAACACTGAAAAGTGACAAAGTTAAGGGTCAACTTAGATTATTTGTACAGAAAATATAGTGAAGTTCATCATTTCTACCCAACATAAACAATATCATGATCCAGACGTGTATATACTGTATGAAAGCACGCCACATTAATTCATGCTGACAATGGAAGGTTAGTGTCCCATTTGGAGCACAGATTAGTTGAGGAAACATAATGGTGGTGAGAAGGCCAGTTCTTCCATCATTCCATATAGTTGCTGTAAGACCAAAACTAAATTATTCTGTGAAGACATGCATTCAGAAGTAGCTCTTTTATATATATACAAAATATATAGTTTGTGTAAAAGACATAGTATCTTTTACCAATCTGGACTCGTTGTGAAAATATTTTAATACATACTTGTCTAATCTACTGTAATAATTTCTTTTGCAGCTCGAATTCATCTTTCATAAATCTAGTATCGTATTATATGAACAAAAACTAGTATATAATATTTCTGTTTAAACAGCTGATAATGTTAAACAACCTGAACAGGTATATTTATATATTCATAAATATATTTTTAATTAATGAGAGCAGTTTTGAAGAAACTGAGAAATACCTGAAGTGTGCTTCAAGCAACATATATGTACTGTCACATTTGCTTGTTAGCACTGTTAATTAGCCGTAATTATTCAACAGTTAAAAAAAAAAAAAAATTATTACAATTAATCCTCAAAAGACAGCATTTCGATAGACTGTATCCCTTGGAAATCCACATTATGTGGAGATAACACAGACACAAAACAGCATACAGCTAATGAGACTGCAGGCGAATTCTCCCTTACCTTTTCACTGAAACACTCAAGCAAGTCTCCAACATACCCTCGCATCTCTTGCAAGAACTTATATTGCTCTGCATTGTCATTGGATGAGCCCTCCAGCTGCTGTATGGTACGCTCAGAAGCAGCTAGGTCTTCATTGATCTGTTTGTAGCGGTCGACATTTCCATTGTGGCCTGCATGCATTTGGCTGAGCCTGTAGACACATGACATACAAGGACAGAATGAATTAGATGGTTGTAAAGCTAGTGTAATCTTAATTACAAGCTCTGCAGATAGAAAAGTTTGAATTACACCAACAATGATAAACAGCAACTAGAGAGGCAACATTTTTGCCTCTCTGGTCCTTAGATCTGTGGACTGTGTGTCTCGGTCATCAGGACCACAGCAAACAGAGATGGCAGCAGCCGAGCTGAGGACTGAAAACAGACGTTGGTGCAGTTTTCTACTGGACCTACCTATCCTGCAGGCGTTTCTTTACCAGATCAATGGATACCGGGATTAGATCATTAAGAGGGGCCCCGTAGTGAACAGAACCATTGTCAGCTTGTCCAGTCGGTTTGGCAGTCTGTGGAGCCACTGTACTGTAGGTGTAAGGCATGCTGTAGGAAGAGCCATATGGCTGGCTCTCATAGCTGTTCTGGTAGTAGACTGTGCTGTCTTCTGGCTGACTGCTTTGGACCTATTCATTAGGAACACAGAAAACACAAAACACTTCAGCTACTAAAAATAACAGCATTGCTCCAACTAACGATTAAAGCACAAATTTTCAACCCCATAAACTATTCAATATATGAGGGTGGCACAATGGATCAAATTTTAATTTCAATCATGATTTTGGCTTCCCACAATTAATTAAACATGATCAAGTGATATTGAAAATGCATGCTACACTACAAAATGCAAAGGCAAATCAAGCCTTTCTTAAACATTGCATATGCTTAACACAGCTGTTCCCTGCACCATGTAGTTTCCTATACTAGCTTGGATGAGGAACAACTTTAAAAGACAGATGTACAACAAAAGTCAGACACAGTGAAGAGCTTGTGCCCGATCATTACGCATTATTTGGAAATGCTTTGAATTGAGTGACGTTAACCAAGAAGAAATCATATGCAAAGAGTTCTGTAAAGGTGTGTCTGCCTCGTAAATAGGGCTGAACGATATATCGCATTTGCGATAATATCGCGACATGATCTAGTGCAATTTTCTAACCGCAAAGGCTGCGATTATACTCTGTTTACGTGACATGCGCGAGTAAAACATGTGATATGATCAAACGAGATTGTCTAACCACAGAGGCTGCACTCTGGTCACATGACACGGGGAGCAAAGTTTTGAAACAGTCTACCGAGAGTGAACTAGCAAGCAAAGCTGTAGCCTACACAATGGCCTCAGGTTCAACAGAACCAGAGCCTGCGGGGATGCTAGTACCAAAGAGGAACTGCACATCAGCCGTGTGGGAATATTTTGGGTTTAAAAGAGATGATGTCGCACAGAGTCAGGTACTGTGTAAAACCTGTCTTGGTAGAGTTTCTACATCTCGGGGAAACACTATGAATTTGTACCAGCACCTTAAGACTCAGCACAAAACAGAGTATGATAGATGTATGGCTAAAAAATCTAGTAGTGTGCAGAATAAACCTAGTAACGTTACTCGGCAAGGATCACTGACCGAACTGTTTGAAGGTGTTACGCCATATGAACGCACTTCAAAACGGCACGTGGAAATCACCAAAGCAGTAACCCACTGCATCGCGAAAGACATGATGCCCGTCAATACGGTGACCAAGCCTGGGTTCAATAATTTGGTAACTACACTGGATAAGAGGTACAGAATGCCCTCCCGCACGTATTTCAGTCAGACTGCAATACCCGAGCTACATATGCAATGTAGGCGGAGGGTTGCAGCGGAGTTAAAGGCTGTTGAGTTTTTTGCGGCGACAACAGACATGTGGTCAAGCCGTACAGCAGAGCCCTATCAAAGTCTGACGGTGCATTACATTACCGAAGACCTCCACCTCGAAGCTCGCAGCCTACAAACGGCCTACTTCCCCGAAGACCACACAGGGGAAAACATTGCTGCTGGCCTGAGAGAGGGGCTTGCGTGTTGGGATCTCCCTGAAGACAACCTTGTCTGCATAACGACGGACAACGCGTCAAATATGGTGAAAGCAGCACAGCTGAACGAATGGACCAGGCTCCAGTGTTTCGGACACAGATGACATCTTGCTATTGGTAAGTTACTGCCGTGTGTGAGAGAGAGAGAGCGAGAGAGAGAGCGAGAGCGAGAGCGAGTGTGTGTGTGTGTGCGTGTATGTATGCGCGAGCCTGTATATCACTCTCTCCCACAAACACACCACACTATTATTTATCTTGTTCTTTACTGCTGTTAATTCTAGATATGTTATGTCAACCCCACACTGATGTACCCACCTCTTCTTATGTATTTTCTTTTTTGTTTTTGTCTTATGGTCTTATGTTCTTGTATGTCATGATGTATGTAACAATAGCTTTGGCAACACTGTTCCCATAGTCATGCTAATAAAGCAACTTTGAATTTGAGAGAGAGAGAGAAATGGTGAAACCTTGCATCATAACTGCAATTGTATGTCTAACACTAATTTTACTTTTTACTTTATTTTTTTTTCCCTCCAGAAAATGCAATCAAAGATGGTAGAGTATCAAGAGCAATTGGGCTGTGCAAGAAGTTGGTGGGGCACTTCTCGCACAGTTGGAAGAAAAAGGCAGCACTCACTGAGGCACAGAAGGAGCTTAAGCTTCCTGAGCACTCTCTCATTACTGAGTGCCCTACAAGATGGGGGTCCAAAGAGAAAATGATTGCCAGAGTGCTGGAACAGATGAAAGCCATATCGCAGGTATTGACAGGTGACCGACATGCACGCTCCCTCATCCCAACCCGGCAGGATGCTGAAGTGTTGGAGTCCATTCATAAGGCACTGCATCCTCTCTCCGAATTTACTGATGCTCTTTCTGGAGAAGAGTATGTGAGCATCTCCTACCTCAAGCCAGTTCTCCATCTTCTGGCAACATCAGTCTTGGCTGAAGATGCTGAGGACACTGATCTGACTAGATCAATTAAAACCAAGGTCCTGGCATACCTCAACGACAAGTATAGTGACCTCAACACCCAGGAGCTTTTGGATGTTGCGTCGTTCATGGACCCTAGGTTCAAAACGCAATACATCAGCGCAGACAACCTTCCTGCCATTAAGGCCCGACTGAAGACAGAAATGGTGGAATCGGCTAGACGTACACATAATCAGGTAAATCCTTGAAAATTATATTTCCACAAACACATAATATTTATATATAAGCTAACTGCAAAACTAATGTCTCTCTTCCCATCTGGCAGGAGAAGAGGTCTCGCACTGAAACTGCTCAAAATTCTCCAAGTGCACAGGCCTCTGGGGGAAAGGCAAAGAAGACTCTTGGTAGTCTTTTTAAAACCAGTGCGGCCTCTTCAGCTTTGCCTCTGCCACTTGAAGATGTCGTGGAGGCAGAGTTGAATAGTTACCTGTTGACCCCTGTCATTGACGGAGAGGATGATCCCTTAGCCTGGTGGAAGGTGCACAACATTCACTTTCCACAACTGTGCAAGATGGCCCGCAAATATCTGTGTGTGCCAGCCACAAGTGCCCCCTCAGAGCGTCTGTTCAGCACTGGAGGGAATATAGTGACCTGCACTCGCTCATCCTTAAAGCCAGCAAAAGTAGATATGCTGGTCTTCCTAGCAAAAAACCTGTGAGCTAGGATGATTATGGCTAGCTGAGCCATACTCATTGTGCACTTTAGTTTGTGCTGTGTTGCTGTTACTTACTGCAGATAATCAAGATGTTCAGCCAGTTTTAATTTAAAGGCGTGTTTGTGTGTGTGTTTATACAATTGCTATTATGTTTGCACTTTATGTGTAATGTTACTGACTGCAGAGATCAGTAAGATGTGTGTATTTTTTATTTATTAGTTTTATTTATTTAATATTATTTTTTAATTTAATGACTGTCTAGTAGTTCACAGATGTCGAAAAACTGAGTGTGGTAAAGCCACTGATTTTTTTATGTATATTTCTGCAATCTGCACATTGTACTGACTTTCATTTTAATGTTTACACCAGGGTTCCTTGTCAGCACTTTATGCTCAGATGTTTGTAAGCTAAAAATAAACTATTGTGTATGTTCAAATATACTGTTGTGATTGAAGAAGTTAAATAAAAATGTCAGTCATCAATTCATGCATCACCTCATGTCATCATAACAGAGGTCTGTCTTCCAGGAAAGAACAGTTTAAAATTAATGTAATATAGTATTGGCCATACTATATGATGTATTGCTTGTCTTTGTTTAATAATACAGAAGACAAAGACCTTAAAAAATAATCGCATATCGCATCGCAATCGCAATATTTGGGCAAAAAAATCGCAATTAGATTATTTTCCATAATCGTTCAGCCCTACTCGTAAAACAACACAACTTATTCAAGTTGCTTCCAGCTCACAAAGATGCACTGAAATCACCAACACAATTGCATTCCATTTGACCAAAATGTGTGTCCACTAAACATTGTGAGTAACAAATTCACATCCATTATGCAGGTATAATGAATGTTGTTAAACACTGTATTTTACTTCACAATGCCAAAGTGAAAGCAAAGCGTTTGGGTTGTGTGGTGGCAGTCTGAGTACCAATGCCCTGAAATCCCTTACCCTGGCCACCTTATCCAACTCATCCAGTTGGACTAAATCACCCATGTTCTGGGTCTGCCCCTGGGCTTCCTCCCAGTAAGACATCCCCAGAATACCTCACCTAGAAGGTGGTACCCTAGTCAGATGCCTGAACCCCCTAACTTACTCCTTTATATTTGTAAAAGAGCAGCAGCTCTACTCGAACGACCGATCTTCACGCACTATCTCTAAGAGAAAATTCAGCCATCGGGGAACCCATTCTGCTTCTATCTATGATTAACAAGTGAGTCTAGGCAGATACTGATTAGTAAATAGACAGCTTCATGACTACAAAAGATTGGTGCAGCATCTGCATCACTGTGGATGCCGCTCCAATTCATCTATCGATCTCTCCCTCCACTCTCTGCTCACTCGTGAACAAGACCTTGTCCCTGACCTGGAGTGATCACTCCATCCTTTTCCGATTAAGAACCGTGGTCTCAGGCTTGGAGGTGCCGATTCTCATTCCAGCCGCTTCACACTCGACCAAACTGCTCCAGTGCAAGCTAAAGTCACCACCAAATTACTTAAATATGCTCAAGCTTCACAAAGATTGAGATGCTCTTACATACCATCTAAAGACATTATTCCAATATATTCATATGGAAGAACAAATACTCAAATTGCTCCACTTAATTGAAAAACAGCAAAACTCTGATAAAGGGAAAGCCCCAGTTTTTTAGTAAACAATGCAATGGCAGCACAGAATCAAACAGTAAGTAAAAACACAAACATCACTCACTGTCAACAGTCACACCTGAAAGGAGAATATTTTTTATTTATATCCCTCTGTCCAGAGATTCAGTAGATCTTACCTGGGGTATGCTGATTCCTTTCCTAATCTGCTCCTGCTCCCAGCGGCTCACCTCCTCATCCTGTCCGGTATCCAGTGCTTCATCATCACTACCCTCAATACCTGTACACATATGAAAGACACATCCATTTTTAATAAAGTTAAAAAACCCAAATCTGATTCAGAATAGTAGTCAGTAGACAGCAAGCAGGGAAGTTGAATAGAGTACCAATCTCCTCGGCTATCTTTTGTCTCTGGCTTTTGTTCCTGACGCCGCTGAAGCGGATCCTTTTCTCTTCCTCATCTTCGTCATCGCTGGCATCTTGGTCTTCTCGTACCAGACGTTTCTTGGGCGCCTCTGTTTCAACCAGAGGAGCATCACCTCCCAGCTCTCTAGCAAGCTGCCGACGTTTTCTGGCAGCATGGATAAATGCCGCATCAGGAATCTCCCCTGGAATAAAGTCAGAAAAGTCTTCATCAAACTTCTTGTGATGCTGTGCAAACAACAACCAATACAGCTTGTGTGTTTGGGGCATAGTACTAATGCAGTTAAACTAACACAGCAGAGTGGTAGATGTAAAACGCTGCACCTGTTCTCAAGATATCAAAACCAAAGACACTGATATTCCTTGTTACATAACACACAGAAAAACTCCACAGCTATTACAATGCCAATAAACTGTCATAAAAGTGCTCCTGTGATGACAGTCCTTTCAGATAGGTACTGTGGTGGAAGTGTGTGTCGTATATACCTGGTCTCAAGCTGCCAAGTGTAGAAAGTGTGTTGAATGTTGCTCCTGTGCTGTTGCTTCTGGACACTTGACTGTTTGTCTGACCACTTTGACTCCTTGCATCCTCCTCCTGTTCATCAGCACTCTCCACCTCCATTTCTTCCTCTCCCTGTTCACTACTTGCTCTGCTAATAACTTCCTCTTTAACTGCAGGCTGAGTTGGAGCATCTAGGAAAAACAAAAAACAGGAATGCAGTGAAAGATGCATCAAGTCCAGTGAAATCATTTATGGCACAGTTGTGACTGTCAGATGTGGCTGACAACACAACTACTATGGTTAAAGAAGGTGGGGGCCTCTGACAATTAATTGGCTGAAACATTGGAAGTATTTGCTAATGTAATTTAATGCCACAGTTAAAAAAAAAAAAGTTCTACTGCTTAATTAGGCTTCACCTTATTTCATAGTTGGACGCTAATATATAGATAAGTAGTAAATATAATATTTCATGGTTCACATGACAGCCCATAACGCATGGCATTAACAGTAGGCTAACACACCTGATTTGACATCCTGTTTGGTAGATCCAGACCTCTCCAAGTCCTCCTTGTATTCTTTCTTGAGTTGTTTCACAATCTTTTTGCTGTGATTGGATTTCTTCACTCGGAACACCTCTGAGCCGTCTGTTTACAAACAAGTCATAGCACAAAGTTAATAATGAGTCCAATTAACCATGCACAACGTGCATGTTAGCTTGGTGGTCAATAACATTCTTCCCTCTACAGTACCTGGAGTAGAAGTGTAGTTTGCGCAGAACATGCAGAAACTGTTTGATAATGATCATACTTAAAACTACCACGCTTTCTCCGGCTAATGTGAACTAGCTAGCTAGCTTAGCATCGGTTTGGCTACCAAAGTTACCTTCTTCATCGACGAAGCTCAGCAAACTGGCCTTCGTGGGTCCTGGCACGGCAGTCGTATCTTTGACCTTCTTTTCCTTCTTGACGGCTCTAACGCTGTTAGCCTGAAGGCCGTTACTATGACAGCTCTCTGTAGTGCTGGGCGCTCCGGTAGCGTTGCTGTTGGAAGTCTCCATAAAGGGGATTTCGGTAGGCCCAAACATTGTCGGCGCCAGCTGCGGCTGCTGACTCTCCTCCTGCTCCTCTTCGTCGGACTCATTCCGACGTCTAAAGTTAGCTCTTTTCGCCTTTTTAAACATTTTTTTTTATTTACCCGCTAAATGCAACAGTGCACGTGCAAACACGGTTCATCTTAAAAATGTAACTCGAGCCAAAAGATGTCATAACCACACACCATGTCAGCCATTTTCTTTCAGAGAGATGTGCAGTGGATGCCCCGGTGCTAGACGGCTGTCTTTCCTCGGCTGTGATTGGCTGTTTCGCTGTCAGGCAACCGATTCTTCTTCGGTGTTACTCGGGAGTTATTGTCCTTTCTCCACTGAAAGGACTTTTGCAATACTGCCTCCTTGTAGTTTTAACTAGGTATTGTCCCGCGTCCTGAACCGCATGCGGCTCTTTTAGGTTTTTCCAGTACTTCAGTGTAATTTTGACAAAGAACGAGGCAAATAATTATATTTATAATAATAATATGTGATAATAATTTAAAAAAACTGTTTAAATTTTATTTATTATGATTTCTTGTGATTCTTGTCCAGCTATAAAACTGGGCAACCTAGCCGACTTTTATGTGCCTACGTCAAATGATGTGCCTACGTCATTCACGTGACACTGTCTCCATTTTTTAAACAGTTTGTTTCATTTAACAAATTGCTGTACTGACAGTAAATTTAATTTAATTTGCATAGAGTGGGCGGCTTAACTCTTTGGCCACTTTCTTTCAAGCTAGGCCTTAATACTTCTTCTGTGACTTCCTAATTGTTCAATAAAAAGCTAAAACCTTTTTTATTATAATAAAAATACAAAGTTAAAGTAGAAAAATAATGCAACTTTCCACTGCAGAGGAGTCACATGTGATTTTAAATCACTATCAATTAGTGGTTTAAATATAAGTAAAAGACTGTGTTACCTTCATTATATGAACTACACTTCTTAAGAACTGCTTTTACGCGACAGACAGATGTCGCGGGGTGTGGTCTGTGGCTCCGCTGGAGAGGTGGGGTGGTGCTGTGGGTTCGGGGGCATTTGCCAGGGAAGCTGTCAGGGCAGGTTGGATCCACTGACTGACTGTCTTCCCTGTTTTAGTAGCTCGTGGGGTCCGAAGAGAGGGAGACCTGAGCCAGAGACACGATGGCTGAAAAGTCTAATTGCTGAAAAAATAAAATAAAATAAAATAAAACCCTCACTTGCCCCGCAACACTGACTGTGTCTGTGTGTGTCGTGCCGGGGTCCAAGACAGGGAGTTGTGTCACATATAGGTTGCCGACCCCTGGTCTGTGGTGTGTCCAGTTGTGTTAGTCTCCTGACGGAATCTGTGTATCAGGTTCTCCCTTTAACACTAATGCAAATCTTTAATGTTGCCCCTCTACATGTCCTAACTTTGCAGATCTGTATTCACCACCCTGCATGAAGTCAGGATGTTCTTCACTGTCATTTTTACAGTTAGTAATAAACAGTGTTCTAGACAGGTGATGGTGAACATCTTAACCTACTTCTAATTATTTGTGCATCTCTGTTGGTTTTGCTGCTTTATATTGTATGTTTTCCTTTTGTTGTTAGTTTTATTTTGATGTGAATCACCGGTCATTTACTTTATGAATAAATGTACTTACTTTCTTATTAGTTTTGTGCTACAAACTCAATAACATTGCCATTACTTTATTATTATCCTCCAAATTATTCCATAGTCTTCTGCTACATGTTTTCCAGAAACAGCACCTTTCTGGTTCCCACGCGAGTATTACATTTTTCTACTCGTGAGTTAATTTCAGATTGGTGAACTGTTGTTCATATACTAGATGTTCAGATGAGTTAAAGTGTAGTTCAGTAAATCCCGGTGTAGAGGGGCCACAGTGGAAAATGTCTCACTAAGAAATAAGTGACATAATAACTTGTATTGTAAGCTACAGCAGATTTGTGCTCGTTGTGGCTGCATTGTGGTCAGATGAACGCTGTACTGGTCCAAAGGTTTAGTCCTCTTTGTGGACTGTGTCTTACATTTTATACATTTGCATTTTATATAAGCAGATTCCAGAAAAAAGTTTCAAATAGAAGATTATTAGGTTTATTTTAAACTGATAAAAGCTTCAAAGTCAGCCCTGCTGCCCAGCACCCATACCTAAATACATCTGGATCTTTTTCTGACATTTATTTTGAACAATTTTTCAGATGAACTTTAATTTCAATAGTCAAAAACTGTGTTTATTGAATAATCTTTCAAATTTGTAAAGAAGTGCTTTACGTTTGCTCTTTGTGTTATACAAATCATACACTAGCAGTTATAATGTTAAAAATGTTCCCATCAGTTAAAATTCTAAATTTAATCCAAAGTGGCATCTCTCTCTCCCTCTCTCTCTCCTATATCTGCTGCTGCCCAAACCCAAAAGTGATATATATAACCTAAATAACATAAAGCAATGATTTAAGTTATCACATTTCACAATGTGAATTAGCCAGGTAATTTAAAACAACAATGCATCATATACAGATCTGATGCCTGTTGAAAAAAATCTCTCTCCTTCTTTGAGATTTAAGTTATCACACATCAGTGTATTTATGATCTTCCTCAGAAACACTTTGTGTGTTTCTGTTTTGTGCTTGTTGCATTGTTTGAAGCACTACATGTGTTTATGCTTTCTCCCCTTCAGGAGGGCCACGCAGATGCTGAAGCTCATTGGCATGTGCAGCACAGAAGGGAAGAAACCTGGATGTGTGCAGGTGGGATTGTGTGGTGTCATAAGAGCCCCTGAGGCCTCATGTGGACAGACCATCCAGCTACACGTGGAAAATTAACTCACTTGACAGTATTTTGTAGATATGTAAATGCGTATCAGAATTATTTACTCATTTACCGAGAACACTGTTCTGGATTATTCACTGCAACCTGCTGCAGGCCCTGGATGTTACTGATTTCTGTCTCCTTTTAATGGTTGACTCCAAGCCAGAAATGAGCAAGCTGTATATGTTGGCTCCAGTTTACTTTGACAATGCTCTAGGTTTAACTTTGGGTTCAACATTGAAACCACTGGGATCTCGACTCCTGCAGGGGATGTGTGCCATTACATTTGCAACTGGAGATACTCTTGTGTCCTTAGAGGATAAAAGAGTCTCATGCTGGGGCCAGGATGCGTTATGCTTTGTTTGCCAATTACACTGACTCAAGACAATCAACCACTATATTTTGTAAAAACTAATACTTTTCATTCATCACTATGATCTGATATTTAGACCTATGTTAAGGTTAGTCACTTGATGCACACTAAAATTATCTGATGTAGTCCTACTGACTCCACCCTTGATTCTTGATCTTTTACCTCATCTGTAAAACCTTCTATACTGTCATTATATCCCCAAGAAAGCTATATTATTCCTGGAGTACTTCTGTGGTCATACTTCCTTCTTTAATATCCAGTAAGTAAATGTCTACATAAGCATTTTGCAACACCCATATCAGTCTCACAGGCCACAGCACAGTGAACAAACTTTACTGTGATGAGCTTTGTGCTGTTCTGTTGTTGCTCACTGATTTAAAATGTGTATGTTTTTTTTTTTTTTTTTTAGCTTTTCCCCAATCCTAACAACTCTTCAAGACCAGCTGGAGGACATTACTGATCTGTCCAGGAATTGGTCATCAGCTGTTTCACAGCCATGTGGTTTTTCCTCTGTTGTTTCTGTGAGTGATAATGTTTTGGTAGTTTAAAAAGATGCAAGGCAAAATGAGTGAGTTATTTTCCCAAGCTGATTGTTTATTTATTTCAAGCTCCTTTCCTGTTGATTTTACACACATGAGTGAGAGCATGAGTAGTTCTAACAGGTATTTGTACTGACCCAAGGAAAAAAAAAAAAAGGAAAGCCTTATAATCTCAGATCAGTGTCACCATGCTTCTCCCAACCATCAGCCTTAACTTCTGAATTGCTTGATTGTTGTTAATGAAAGGAAAATCAACTAGCCCCGAGTCCTACAGCAATGATTCACAGCAAGGGCTAAAACAAAAATGTACAAAGTATGAATTTGCAAGGAAGCTCACCCTGAGAGTGTTTATTGGACAAATAACCAATACTATAAGAGAGTCCCTTAAGATGATCCGATCTACAGGGGTTTACTGTTAGTTATCAGCTCAACATGTCTGTGTGCATACTGCCACCTACTGTACCAAATTATCTTGCTTCATAACTTCAAGAAACAATGAATTATATTTAAATGAATAAACAAAATAATAAAAAAAATTACATCATCAGCCTTTTCCACTTCCTGGTAATAAATTAAAGTTTGAATATTTATTTCTCATCTAAATTCCTTCCAAGTCACAGCCCATTACATCTTATTCTTTATAACAGCTCACTCTGAATTATAGACGATTTATTATCCCTCATCATGGTATTGCATGCATTACTGATAACCTTGTAGGGATTACATTTATCTGATGACAGTTACCTGTAACTTCATATTCACTCATATGTCACTTGGTGTTCGCTCGCTTTGTGGTAGAGTATCACTTCCTGTTCCTGCTCAAACACAGTGGTGTTTCTGAGTAGCTTTTCTGCTTAGCAATTTAATTTAAATCTTTTGATACATCCCTTTTTCATAGTATAATCTTAACGTGCTTCATCTGAATCACCCTTTCTGTGTGCTCACTACCTAATTTATAGCCAAAGTATTCACTCACTGTCTCTGTACTGTTTCGCTAGCTTAGCTTAGCTCGTAGCCGACTCGTTAGCACCATGGCTACTTCACCTGTCCCTCCTGCACTTTCCTGCTCATTGTGTCAGATGTTTAGTTACTCCTCGGCCTCCTTTAGCAGTAATGGTACCTGTAACAAATGTAGCATATTTGCAGCTCTGGAGGCCAGGATTACTGAATTGGAGACTCGGCTTCGCACCCTTCATTCACCCGTAGCTAGCCAGGCCCCTGCAGCTGGTGCAGCCGAAGATAGCGTAGGCCCCGCTAGCTGTTCCCCGGCAGACCCCAAGCAGCTGGGGAAAGAGGGCGGCTGGGTGACGGTGAGGAGGAAGCATAGTCTTAAACAGAAGCCCCATGTTGCGGGTTCCATTCTCTAGGGCAGGAAATACCGTGGTATCCCGTACTTCTCATGGAGAAATAAACCACATACACGTTGTTCGACTTTTACATCCGAGGCACACGCCTTCCTTTGCGCCATCTTTTATTGACCACACACTTCCGTATTTATACCTTTCAGTTTAAGAGCACATACATATTTGATAGGGCAACACCCCCACTTGCTCTTAACACTGTACATTACACATTTACATGATATACATACTTCCATAACATTCACAGATTAACATTTATGTTCCAAACAAAACATGCGTAAACTTATCCATTTTCACTTTACTTACAGACTTAGTCATGATGTCTGCTACCATGTCTTCTGTTGCACAATATTCAACTTGTACTTCCTTCTCAGTTATAGCAGACCTAATAAAATGATACTTGACATCAATATGTTTACATCTTTGACGGTTTATAGGATTCTTGGACAATGCAATTGCACCTTGATTATCTGCAAAAACAGTAACTAGTGAATAGTGCCTTTTCATGTCCATGCCATTAAGTAGCTGTGAGAGGTATAAGCTTTCTTGTACTGTGGCGGCCATCGCCATGTACTCTGCCTCGCACGTTGACAAAGCTACTGTAGCTTGCTTCCTGGTTTTCCAGCAAATGACTGGCCCATTTTTGGATAGTACAAAACAATAACCCGTTGTACTTCTCCTGTCACTCAAATCTGTGGCCCAATCTGCATCGCTGTATGCTATAAGATTTAAGTTTCCTTCTGTTCTTTTATAGCACAGCTCTTTGTTTAGTGTCCCCTTAAGGTAACGTAACACATGTTTTGCTGCTGTCCAATGATGCTCTTTTGGCTCAGACAGAGATTGTGACAGTTTACTCACTATCCAACTCAAATCTGGTCTTGTACATGTCATTAAGTAAATCAAACTGCCCACTAATTCTCTATATTTTCCTGAATCAACTGATTCACCATGTGCATCAAAGTCATTTTTGAGTTCACAAGGAGTACAACGTGGCTTACAGTCAGACATTTTAAACTTTTCAAGGACTTTTGTGATGTACCGTGTCTGGTTTAGTCTTATCTCATGGTTCTCTTGTATACAGTCAATACCCAAGAAATGTTTGAGCTCACCAAGATCCTTCATCTTAAATTTCTCATTCAACATTTGTTTCACGTTTCCAATAGCATCTTCACTGTTGGCAGCTATGATTACATCATCAACCCAAATGATAAGAATCACTGTCTCACTCGCTGTCTGTCTGGAATATACACAATGGTCTACAGGATTTTGTTTGTAACCTTTTTCACATAAATGGTCATGTAACATCTTATTCCAGTTCCTGCCAGATTGTTTCAAACCATATAGTGATTTGTTTAGTTTGCAGACCAGTTTTTCACCTGTGTCTGATTTTACTTCAAAACCTTCTGGTTGCTGCATATACACCTCACAATCGATTGGGGCGTGCAAATAAGCAGTCTTCACATCCATTTGATGGAGTGTAAAGTTGTACTGTACTGCTAATTGCATCAGAATACGCACCGATGTCATATCTGCAGTCGGCGAAAAGGTTTCTTTGTAATCAATGCCTTGAACTTGGCTATAGCCTTTAGCAACATATCTTGCTTTAAATGTTTTAGTCCGATTCGGGTTCTCTTTTATCACATACACCCATCTCCCTCCCACTGCTTTTTTACCTTCTGGCAACGTGGTCAGAGTGAATGTATTATTGTCTTTCAAAGATCTCATTTCATCTTCCATAGCGTCTGACCAACACTTAGAGTTCGATGACTGCATAGCTTCTTCAAATGTCTTTGGTATGTTATACATCACCCTGTAACAATAATCTACAGTCAGCGATGTTTGGTCATCTTCTGCAGTTTGGACATAGTCTTTCAGGTAATCTGGCCTTCTCCTGTTTCGTTTAGGATATCGTTCAGACTCTGTTCTGTCTGAGTTTTGTGTATCATTTATACCATTGTCCTGAATGTCACTTTCAGGTTCAAGGATCACACTTTCATTTGATCTCTGGTCATTCCCTGTTTTGTCCATTCTAGCGGGGTACTGCAAAATGTCCCCTGGAGTCAGGTCATTATCTTCATCGTCATCATCCTGAATAGTCTGGGTTTGGTGCTCAACTACACTTTTAGTGAGGAACTTGACCAACCTATGTTTAAGAACCCGTCCTGTTTTAGGGTAGTAGATTAGATACGACGGACTGTTTTTATCATAACCCACAAAAACCCCTTCGTCACATCTCGCATCTAACTTCTTTTTTTTGTGCCCGTAACCGTAGCAAACTGATCCAAAAATCCCCATCCTCGACATGTCTGGCTTCTTTCCTGTCAGCATGTAATAAGGGGTTTGCTTTGTGCGTCTGACGTAACACCTATTACGAATTACTGCGGCAGCCATAACAGCATAAGTCCATAGTCTCTTTGGCAGGTTACTTTCAATCAACATACACCGTGCCATCTCAAAAAGTGTTCGCCATTGTCTCTCGGCAGTCCCATTCTGATGAGGCGAATACGGCGCTGATGTCTCATGCTTTATCATGTTTTTGTTTAACAATGTCTGAAACTCTTTAGATGTAAATTCAGTTCCATTGTCTGATCTAATTCTCTTTACCTGCCCATAGGGGGCGACGTCTGCCAAAAATCTTTCAGTTGCTTTTACAGTGTCACTTTTAGCCTTTAAAAAGTACACAAACATTGTGCCTGAGTAATCATCAGTAAATGCTAACGTGTACCTGAACCCGTCTTTAGCTTCTGGTTCTATTGGTCCGGCCAAGTCAGTGTGCACTAGCTCTAATGCTTCTTCTGCTCTTTCATCAGGCTCTCTATTCCTGGTTTGGGTAAATTTCCCTTTTATACACACTTCACAGTCTTGATAATGTTTAGTTTTACCTTTTATTTTCATACCCTCGGTAATGTTCTCTTCTGCATTCCTCAGAGCTGTAATGGCAGTCTCAGCCCTTATCATATAGTCTGTGACGCTCTCACTGGGCATTTTCTGTAGCGACGTTAGCTCTGTGTACAGGCTAATCACACGTGGTGGCCCCTTACCAGCGTAGTGCTCTCTCAGAATCTTCAACGCTTTCCGTCCGTCATCCTTGGCATCTCTCATCACAAGTGAAAGACTTCTGTCATCCAATACCTGGATTAGCTCTGCATAAGCTACTTCATTTTTGTCATCCAAGTCCTTGTCGTCTTCATCCGACTCGCCGGGCTCGTCCAAAATGGCGGCCCTTAGCCCAAGTAGCCGCAGGTATCCCAGGAACTTTGTTTCCCACAATTCGTAGTGTCTCTCGTCCCCGTCGAAGCACAGACGGTTCCACCGGCTTCCCACATCCCTCCTGGGCCCATAACCTGTTGCGGGTTCCATTCTCTAGGGCAGGAAATACCGTGGTATCCCGTACTTCTCATGGAGAAATAAACCACATACACGTTGTTCGACTTTTACATCCGAGGCACACGCCTTCCTTTGCGCCATCTTTTATTGACCACACACTTCCGTATTTATACCTTTCAGTTTAAGAGCACATACATATTTGATAGGGCAACACCCCAGGTACACCACCAACCTGTTCATGTGTCTAACCGTTTTTCCCCACTCGGCGACACACCCGCCGGGGGTCAAACTCTGGTAATTGGCGATTCTGTTCTCAGACATGTGAAGCTAGAGACACCGGCAACCATAGTCAATTGTCTTCCAGGGGCCAGAGCAGGCGACATTGAAGGAAATTTAAAACTGCTGGCTAAGGGTAAACGTAAATACAGTAAGATCATAATTCACGTCGGCAATAATGACACCCGGTTACGCCAATCGGAGGTCACTAAAATCAATATTGAATCGGTGTGTAACTTTGCCAAAACAATGTCGGACTCTGTAGTTTTCTCTGGTCCCCTCCCCAATCAGACCAGGAGTGACATGTTTAGCCGCATGTTCTCCTTAAATTGCTGGCTGTCTGAGTGGTGTCCCAGAAACGATGTGGGCTTCATAGATAGTTGGCAAACCTTCTGGAGGAAACCTGGTCTTGTTAGGAGAGACGGCATCCATCCCACTTTGGATGGAGCAGCTCTCATTTCTAGAAATATGGACAAATTTATTAAACCCCCCAAAATATGACTATCCAGAGTTAGGACCAGGAAGCAGAGTTGCAGTCTTACACGCCTCTCTGCAGCTTCTCTCCTCCTGCTACCCCCCCAAAAACCCATCTCCATTGAGACTGTGTCAGCTCCCAAAAAGACAAAAAACAAACCAAAAAACAGCAATAAACAACTTAAACATAAAAAATCACAAAGAAAGAACAATACAGTATCCACATCTGAACCAAAGAGTAAAACAGTGAAATGTGGATTATTAAATATTAGGTCTCTCTCCTCCAAGTCTCTGTTAGTACATGACTTAATAATTGATCAACAAATCGATTTACTCTGCCTTACAGAAACTTGGTTGCAGCCGGATGATTATGTTAGTTTAAATGAATCAACACCCCCGAGTCATTCTAACTACCAGAAATCTCGAAGCACAGGCCGAGGGGACGGTGTGGCAGCAATTTTTCACACCAGTCTATTAATTAACGAAAGACCAAGACAGACTTTTAATTCATTTGAAAGCCTGATGCTTAGCCTTGTCCAACCCAGCTGTAAAACTCAGAAACCAGTCTTACTTGTTATCATCTATCGTCCACCTGGGCCTTACACAGAGTTTCTCTCTGATTTCTCAGACTTTTTATCTGATTTAGTGCTCAGCTCAGATAAAATAATTATTGTGGGTGATTTTAACATCCATGTAGATGCTAAAAATGACAGCCTCAACATTGCATTTAATCTGTTATTAGACTCAATTGGCTTCTCTCAAAATGTAAAAGAACCCACCCACCACTTTAATCACACTCTAGATCTTGTTTTAACATATGGCATAGAAACTGAACATTTAACAGTGTTTCCTGAAAACCCTCTGCTGTCTGATCATTTCCTGATAACATTTACATTTACAATAATTGATTACACAGCAGTGGAGAGTAGACTTTATCAAAGTAGATGTCTTTCTGAAAGTGCTGTAACTAAGTTTAAGAATATAATCCACCCACTGTTATCATCTTCAATGCCCTGTACCAACACAGAGCAGAGCAGCTATCTGAACGCTACTCCAACAGAGGTCGATTATCTTGTTAATAATTTTACCTCCTCACTACGTACGACTCTGGATACTGTAGCTCCTGTGAAAACTAAGGCCTCAAATCCGAAGTACCTGACTCCGTGGTATAATTCTCAAACACGTAGCCTAAAGCAGATAACTCGTAAGCTGGAGAGGAAATGGCGTGTCACAAATTTAGAGGATCATCATTTAGCCTGGAGAAATAGTTTGCTGCTTTATAAGAAAGCCCTCCGCAAAGCCAGAACATCTTACTATTCGTCACTGATTGAAGAAAATAAGAACAACCCCAGGTTTCTCTTCAGCACTGTAGCCAGGCTGACAAAAAGTCAGAGCTCTACTGAGCCAACCATCCCTTTAACGTTAACTAGTAATGACTTCATGAACTTCTTCACAAATAAAATTTTTATCATTAGAGAAAAAATTACCAATAATCATCCCACAGATGTAATATTATCTACAGCTACTTTTAGTACCATTGATGTTAAGTTAGACTCTTTTTCTCCAATTGATCTTTCTGAGTTAACTTCAATAATTAATTCCTCCAAACCATCAACGTGTCTTTTAGACCCCATTCCTACAAAACTGCTCAAAGAAGTCCTGCCATTAATTAATTCTTCAATCTTAAATATGATCAACCTATCTCTAATAATCGGCTATGTACCACAGGCCTTCAAGCTGGCTGTAGTTAAACCTTTACTCAAAAAGCCATCTCTAGACCCAGCTGTCTTAGCTAATTATAGGCCAATCTCCAACCTTCCTTTCATATCAAAAATCCTTGAAAGAGTAGTTGTCAAACAGCTAACAGATCATCTGCAGAGGAATGGCTTATTTGAAGAGCTTCAGTCAGGTTTCAGAGCTCATCACAGCACAGAAACAGCTTTAGTGAAGGTTACAAATGATCTTCTTATGGCCTCTGACAGTGGACTCATCTCTGTGCTTGTCCTGCTAGACCTCAGTGCAGCGTTTGATACTGTTGATCATAATATCCTATTAGAGCGATTAGAACATGCTGTAGGTATTACAGGTACTGTGCTGCAGTGGTTTGTATCATATCTATCTAATAGACTCCAATTTGTTCAAGTAAATGGAGAGTCCTCTTCACACACTAAGGTCAATTATGGTGTTCCACAGGGTTTAGTGCTAGGACCAATTCTATTTACATTATACATGCTTCCCCTAGGCAGCATCATTAGAAGACATAACATAAATTTTCACTGCTATGCAGATGACACGCAGCTCTATCTATCCATGAAGCCAGGTAACACACACCAATTAGTTAAACTGCAGGAATGTCTTAAAGACATAAAGACCTGGATGGCCGCTAACTTTCTGCTTCTTAATTCAGATAAAACTGAGGTTATTGTACTTGGTCCTGAAAATCTTAGAAATATGGTATCTAACCAGATTCTTACTCTGGATGGCATTACCTTGGCCTCCAGTAATGCTGTGAGGAACCTTGGAGTCATTTTTGACCAGGACATGTCCTTCAACGCACATATTAAACAAATATGTAAGACTGCTTTCTTCCATTTGTGCAACATCTCTAAAATTAGAAATATCCTGTCTCAGAGTGACGCTGAAAAACTAGTTCATGCATTTATTACTTCCAGGCTGGACTACTGTAATTCCTTATTATCAGGATGTCCTAAAAACTCGCTGAAAAGCCTTCAGCTGATCCGAAATGCTGCAGCAAGGGTACTGACAGGGACTAGAAAGAGAGAGCATATTTCTCCTGTTTTGGCTTCCCTTCATTGGCTTCCTGTTAAATCCAGAATTGAATTCAAAATCCTGCTCCTCACATACAAGGTCTTAAATAATCAGGCCCCATCTTATCTTAATGACCTTGTAGTGCCATATCACCCTATTAGAGCACTTCGCTCTCGCTCTGCAGGCCTACTTGCTGTCCCTAGAGTATTTAAAAGTAGAATGGGAGGGAGAGCCTTCAGTTTTCATTCCACCTCTCTGCATCGAATCATATCTGTTATTAATCTCTGTCTCTCTTCCACAGCATGTCTTTCATCCTGTTTTCCTTCTCTCACCCCAACCGGTTGCAGCAGATGGCCGCCCCTCCCTGAGCCTGGTTCTGCCGGAGGTTTCTTCCTGTTAAAAGGGAGTTTTTCCTTCCCACTGTCGCCAAAGTGCTTGCTCATAGGGGGTCATATGATTGTTGGGTTTTTCTCTGTATTTATTATTGTGCTATCTACTGTACAATATAAAGCGCCTTGAGGCGACTTTTGTTGTGATTTGGCGCTATATAAATAAAATTGAATTGAATTGAATTGAATTGAATATTGTATGTTTTCCTTTTGTTGTTAGTTTTGTTTTGATGTGAATCACTGGTCATTTACTATATAAATAAATGTACTTACTTTCTTATTAGTTTTGAGATTCAAACTCAATAACATTGTCATTACTTTATTATTATCCTCCAAACTATTCCATAGTCTTCTGCTACATGTTTTCCTGATGTGCTCTTTCTGGTTCGCATGCGAGTATTACATTTTTCCACTCATGGGTTAATTTCAGATTGGTGAAATGTTGTTCATATACTAGATGTTCAGATGAGTTAAAGTGTAGTTCAGTACATTCCGGTGTAGAGGGGCCACAGTGGAAAATGTCTCACTAAGAAATAAGTGACATAATAACTTGTATTGTAAGCTACAGCAGATTTGTGCTCGTTGTGGATGCATTGTGGTCAGATGAACGCTGTACTGGTCCAAAGGTTTAGTCCTCTTTGTGGACTGCATCTTACATTTTATACATTTGCATTTTATATAAGCAGATTCCAGAATAAAGATTCAAACAGAAGATTATTAGGTTTATTTTAAACTGATAAAAGTTTCAAAGTCAGCCCTGCTGCCCAGCACCCATACGTTTGGATTTTTCAGACAGTTATTTTGAACAATTTTTCAGATGAACTTTAATTTCAATAGTCAAAAACTGTGTTTATTGAATAATCTGTCAAATTTGCAAAGAAGTGCTTTAAATTTGTCCTGTTTGTCCACAAATACATTTTTAAAAGCTAGTTATACATTAGTAATTACAGCCCATAATTACTATTAAAAATGTTCCAAAAACAAAAATTCCAAATTAAATCCAAAGTGGCATCTCTCTTTCTCTCTCTTGCACACAGATCATGTACAGAACTGATGTCTGTTGAAAAGAATCTCTATCTCCTCGATTGATATGATCTTGTCATGAAACAGCTGTGGCAGGCAGGAGAAAGGGCCCAAATGCAGAACTCAAAACACGGGGATGAACTGATGGAGGCTACTTTATTGCAGTTGCAAAAGTCACACAAAAAACACTTGCAAAACCAAACCAAAACCTAGAAACTGGGAACTAAAAACAAAACACTGGAAGAAAAATAACACAAAACCCACAAAACTCTAAAAAATTAATAAACACAGACCATAAACATTGAGTCATCAGACTCCGGACCATGACAGATCTTCATTGGAAACACTTTGTGTGTTTGGTTTTGTGCTGTTGGTGATATTTGTTATATTGTTTGAAGTACTGTATTAGTTTATGCTCTCTCCTCTTCAGCAGGGCCATGCAGATGCTGAAGCTCACTGACATGTGCAGCACAGAAAGAAGGATGTGTGCAGGTGGGATCGTGTGGTGTCATAAGAGCCCCTGAAGCCTCATGTGGACAGACCATCCAGCTACACGTGGAAAATGAACTCACTTGACAGTATTTTGTAGATCTTTAAATGCATATCATTTACATATCTACAAATTTACTCATTAACCGAAAAAACTGGAACGCTGTTCTGGATCATTTACTTTAACCTGCTGCAGCCCCTGGATGTTACTGATTTCTGTCTCCTTTTAATGGTTGACTGCAAGCCAGAAATCAGCGAGCCGTATATGTTGGCTCCAGTTTACTATGACAAGTTCATCAAGTTCATTCTTCAAAGTTCATGCATGCACCTGCAGAAGAAATGGAGGTAGAGCTGGTCACAACAAAGTCTCGCAAAAAGTCAGGGATTAAAAAATATTATCATTTACTTGTCGGTTGAATTTAGAAAGCCAACCACTTTTTGTGTTGTTTTAAAACAGCAAATTGTTTTCTTTCATCACTATACCACAGTTAGCCATTCAGAGGACTTGATGCACACCCAAATTATCTGATGTAGTCTGTAATGGTAAAATGGCCTGTATTTGTATAGCGCTTTACATAGTCCCTAAGGACCCCAAAGCGCTTTACACTACATTCATACACTGGTGATGGCAAGCTACATTGTAGCCACAGCTGCCCTGGGGCGCACTGACAGAGGCGAGGCTGCCGGACACTGGCGCCACTGGGCCCTCTGACCAGCACCAGTAGGCAACGGGTGAAGTGTCTTGCACAAGAACACAACTACCGAGACTGTCCAAGCCGGGGCTCAAACCAGCAACCTTCCGATTACAAGACAAACTGCCAACTCTTGAGCCACGATCGCCCCCAGTAGTTCTGTACCAACCCTAAAGAAATATTATGGAAAGTTGTATAATCTCAGAGCAGTGTCACTATGGTTTGTCAGCCCCTGACACACTGTTAATGACAGAAAAAGCAACAAATCTCAAGTCTTACAGTAAAGAGTCACAGAAAGGTACAAATCAAACAAACAAACAAACAAGCTGTTGAAAATCGCTTCTGTTTTAATGTATAAATTTTGACTTCCTAGGCTCAGCATGAAGGAATTTATTGGACCAACAATATTGGATAAAAATGTATTTTATCTAATATCATCCGAGTGTCTCCTTGACTTGATCTACTAATGGTGCATACTGTTTATCCTCAGCTCAACATATTTGATCGAATACTGCCACCTACTGTACGAGTTTACCTTTGTTTCACCAGAGCTTCATAAACTTCATGATAAAATTAATAAATGAATGGATAAAAGTAATAACAATAAATACATAAACATGTAAATTGCATCATGTCATGTTCTTTTTGTAATCGGAAGGCTGCCGGTTCGAGCCCCGGCTAACAGTCTCGGTCGTTGTGTCCTTGGGCAAGACACTTCACCCGTTGCCTACTGGTGCTGGTCAGAGGGCCCAGTGGCGCCAGTGTCCGGCAGCAGTGTCAGTGCGCCCCAGGGCAGCTGTGGCTACAATGTAACTTGCCATCACCAGTGTGTGAATGTGTGTGTGTGAATGGGTGAATGACTGAATGTAGTGTAAAGCGCTTTGGGATCCTTAGGGACTAAGTAAAGCGCTGTACAAATACATTTTACCATTTATTTATTTTTCTTTTTTTGACAAGCAAAGACTTTTACATATATTTTCTCTTACATTCAGTAAAATCCCTTGGAAATTATACGTCATAGCTTAGCTTATGTCCCACTAATATAGAATATTCATTACACCTCATTTAGATATTGTCTATTGTCAGATATTGTGTTCTTTCTGATAAACATGTTGCTACTTATAGATTTTGCTACATTGTGTCTAAATCTTAATCTTTACAAAATAAAATCTAAAAACTATTAAACACTATTTAAATTAACTATAACTTCAGAGATCAAAACTGAATGTGTAGAATATAAAATGTAATATGCTAAAAGTTGCAACAAGTGTGATGACTTTGCACACAAATAAGGTTTTAAATGCTTTTCTCCTGGAAATTATGCTTTTACTGCCATCTTTATTGTTGCAAAATACACCCTTAATTTTGAATTCTGAATTCAACGAATCGCTCTCTCTCTCTCTCATGCTTTTGTTGCTACTTGGAATCTCTGGTGACAAAAACCTGAATAATATGAAGTGATCTTTTAATTTGTCACATTGGACAACACTTTGTGTGCAGATCCAGTATCTCATTTAAAAATACATCCTCTTGCTTCACCTCTGAGATTGAAGTTGTCACACTAGCAGAACTAGCAGATATAAGTTAGTGAACTTTTGCTGCAAACAGTTTTGCAACGTTGCATTTGAAATGACCTGCCACATCCTTCATTGGTGTGCAGGTGGGATCGTGTGGTGGGATACATGTCTCTGAGGCCTCAGACGAACAGACCATACTGCAGCATGTGAAAGATTCACTCACTGGACAGTATTCTGTAAATTTCCATCAGAATTGTTTTAACCCTCTCCAGGGAGGTGTTGCCGATTTGCAACAGTTAAAAACTAACAACCTGATTACCCCACATACATATTTTATGAGGTTTTTTTGTTGTTGATAATTTTCCCCAAATATCAGATTTTTCCTGTAACTAAAACTTAATTTGAGCCTGAGAGGGTTAAAGCATGCTCAATCATCCAGTCATCTCTTGAACACCACCAAGTCATTGGTTCAGGTATGTGGATGACACCTGGGTAAAAATCTAATCTCAGGATGTGCCCCAATCCACAAACACATCAAATTCATCAGGGAGGATATGAAAAGTGTCAGGTTAGTCTTCTTAGACTGTGAGATTTCCATCAGTAATGGTGAACATTTAAAAGTTGATTTGTACTGTAAACCTACGCATACGGATCAGTATTTAAGGTTTGAGTCTCATCATCCTCTGGAGAACAAACTGGGTGTCATCAGGGCACTACAACACAGAGCGAACACCATCCCCACAGACACAGTGGCCAGGGAAGCAGAAGAACAGCACATCAAGAAGGCCCTGAGTAAATGTGGTTATCCCAGCTGGACATTTGTCAAAGCTGGGAAGCACCTAAAGAATGCTCCAGGCGTTCCAAAAGAAAAGGACAACTGCTACCTAAGCAAAAACCTTTAGTGATCCGTTATGTGTCAGGAGTATTGGAAAAGCTGAGATGCCTTCTGTGTCATGGTGTCTCTGTGGCTTTTAAACCCCAAAACATGCTGAGCCAAAAATTGGTCCACCCCAAGGATGCGTAAACAGAGTAATATAGTGTACGCTGTTAAGTGCCAGGAGGATTCCATGATTGTGATGCCATGATTTATACATCGGTGAAACCAAACAACCTCTGGCTAAGCGGATGGCACAACACAGAAGAGCTACCTCATCAGGCCAGGACTCTGCAGTCTATTTACACCTACAGGTCAGTGGACACTCTTTCAATGATGAGGATGTACACATCCTGGACAGGGAGGAACGTTGGTTTGAGCGCGGAGTCAAGGAGGCCATTTATGTGAAAAGGGAAAGACCATCTCTGAATCGAGGAGGGGGCCTAAGGGTACATCTTTCACCATCTTACAATGGTGTGATTGCAGCCATTCCCCAACTCTCACTGCTATTGATTAATGGTCATCAATCAATGGTCATGACAATTTGCATATTAATGATCAAGAAACTGCCAGCATTGAAACAGCCCATTGTTAGTCTTGACTTGATTTTACAAGGTTTGAGCATTACAAAGTAAAAAAAGATTAGTGTACAGCACTGGTTTGTGCTATGGCTCAATAAAAAGGTCAGTATGTTTTGAAACGCTCTGCTGAAAATGAGCTCTATTTAAAAAAAGCGCATGGAAAATTTTGACAAAACTAAATTTCATAAAACGACTAATAATTTTGTCTTCACCTGTAAATTAACTCAAGAAAGCCAACTGCTTTAGGTTTTATGACAGCAAATATTTTTCATTCATCACTGTAATATTTTCACCCTTCCCTGAAATCCATTGGAAGTCATACCTCATACAAATTATATAAATACAGCGCTTTATTATAATGCTTATATTACTGAGAACCTTATAAAAACACACCTATCTCATAGAGACTTTGTTATTAAACAGTTGATTTTAATCTGCTTTTCCTGGGTGTTAATCTTAGACTTCCACTCCTCATTTGCCTTTGAATGCCTTCACTGATTCCATACACTGATAATGTCTCCCTTTGATATCTGTGTCCCACGTCTTGCCGTGAATCTCTCATTCCTTTCTTATCAAAGATTTGGCCATGGTTTTTCCATGGCCACATTCAGTTTCATTGCCATTTAAGCTTTACATACACCACCAGCAAACAACAGTTTCTCACCTGCTGATAATTGATCTCAATAACAGACAGCCACTGTTTACAAAATCCTACAAACACAAGAGGCGAGTGATCCTTGGAGGGGCATTTATTTGATGGTGAGATCTCTCAACATAAGGGGGTTTAAAGGGAGCGTTCAGTTTGGGATTATGTCTTCTAGTTCAATAAATACCACAATCTCCAGTCTAATATAAAGTGTTAAAATGAAAAGTCAGAGACACCCACAATAAATACCAAAAGGACATGTAATTTGGGTTTAATGATGTAAAATGGTGCATTTGCTCTAACTTTGAAGTACTTAACTCCCCAACCTTTGATTTAAGAAAAAAATATTGATCACTTTATTTTGTACTTTTATTTTCCTGTATACACTGCAAAACATTTGAACCACCCTTCATTTCTGTATATATTTAGATTCCAAGGATCCATCTTGTAAGTGGTGTGTAGCATGGACAAATGAAGAAGTGGCGAGCTAAAAACTATCTGCAGCAAAAAAATAGGAAAATGTCAGGCAACGAGTTGACACAGGACCTGAGAATGCTTCTGGTCCTTTTCTCCAAAGCATAATCAGACATGGCCAAGAAACCATTCCCAAGGAAGGGAAACAGGGAAAAAGTTTTGAAGTATGCCAAATTACAGAAGAATTCAACTGAAAATCAGTGGTAACAGATTTTATGTTTAGATCATCATGACTATGAGAGGAGGTAGAGCAGTGAGAGTCTAAACCTGTCTGGCAGCTTTTGCAATCAGAATAATGATCCGAATGCAGTGTTGTGCCAAATACATTTTGCTTTTCCAACACGAGCTCTATAGGCTCCTCTTGCTCATATGTTTTTTTTTTAAATGTATCTCTTTATTTATTCATTTCTATTAGTATTGTTTCAGTTATTACAGTATATGTGTAGCGTGACAATGTCTAAGTTTACACTGCTGTGTCAAAGACGAGCAGGAAAGTTCCATCTTGGCACTGAAAATGGATTTGACTTGGTCCATTTTGCACTAGGCATGTATGCACAGTTACTGGTCTGTCTGCTAGTCATCATCAAGATCCGTGGTAATTAGAGCCTGATATAAAACAACAACAACAACAACTATAAACAAATTAGAGTGCTCATTCTCCTGCTAAAGCACATACACACAATTACAGTATCACTTGACCAGTTGTGAATGATTCATATTGCATATTTTGGCCAAATCATCTGCAACTTCAATTAAACATGCAGGAAAGACAAAAGGAAAATATGCTTTTGAGTGATTTTTTGAAAAAGCACTCATTATTTAGGAGGCAAAACAGGATTAGAGGTCACTAACTGGGAGCAGCTGCTATGTCATAGCAACCTATGACTGTAGCCATCTTTGTTAGCAGCCATTTTATAACGTCACAGTGGGAAAGTGATAAATAATAAATGAAACAATAAATGAAGTGACTGCTGAATTGCATTTAGCTGCTTTCGTTTCAGGGTTCTGCGTCTGTTCAAACAGCCATGAGTTATTGGTACACTTGATTTTTGACAGCTGTGCTTTTCCAGCTGTGACAAGTAAGTGCTTATTCGCATTAAAATTCATGTTTGGATATAGACAGGTTGAAAGATGGACAAAATAAAATATGCATAACCTTGTAGGTAGAAGTAAATACCTGTTGGAAACTGCTGATAGACTTTTCCCCCTTTTCTCACAAATGTCTAAAAAAAGAGAAAGAAAGAAAGAAAGGCCTTTCATTTTGGCTCACTTTCGTTCACCAGTCATTATCTCTGGACTATTTCTTTCACTTACCTGACAACAGCGTTTTGAAAAATAGTCTTGAGAAGATGAAAGATTTCAAATGCCTAGCTTTGAAATTGCACCTGATTGCTACAGTATGTATGATGGCATCTCAAACACATTATGGACAATGGAGGCAAGGAGAGAAGGTTATTTCTGTCCTGAATGGTGCAGATGCATACCGGAGACTTCGACAATGTTCAGTTCCGTTAATAAATGCCAGACATGTGTGCTGCCGTTAGTCAGGGTCATTACAGAGTCATTACAGAGACACAGTGCAGTCGACACTGCAGCAGTGATAATAACTGCTGAAATTAAAGTGTCACCGCAGACGAAGCTGGAGTGATATGTTGTGATTAATTAGCGACAAGATGACCCTTTGCCATTAAAACAATAATTGGAGATAAATACCTTCCCATTATCTGTAGCATTTCAGTTTTAACGTCCCACAGCCCCATTTTTCACCTTAACACATATACACTGAAGCAGAAAACATATTATCCTGTTATGTAGTAAGGCATTCACGCACAATAGCTGACATCATTTTGAATCTTGATCAGCATTGGATTGTATAATCAAAAAAATGTCTTTACATTTTTTTGTATGTTCATACTTTGGAAACCTGTTTCTATGGGTATTGGTTAGATCCTCATAAAAAAGCCACAAAAAAGCCCTGATCCATCATGCCATGGCAACTTGATGTTGGCAGGAGATACTTTTGGTCCTGTGGGTTGTGTGGTTGTCTTCTAAATGGGGTTTGTTGCAGTTAATCCTGTGGAAGCTCAGTTTGTTGAATTTAGAGCCTGAGTCAGTGCCTTGGGCTGTTGCTATGTAGGACTTTCTTACTATGGGAACCTTTACCCCATGTTTTCACTTAATATAGTGTGTCCTCTGGTAACATAAAAGTACATTTAAGTGTTGGATGACAAGCAAAAGTTAGGCTTTATCAGCCGATTAAACCAGGCAGGGAACACCACATTGACCTGGTCATAGTCCCACAAGTTTAAAAAAAATGGTACAGACAAATTTAGATTAATTGCCATTTTGTATTGCAAACAAGCAGGGACATGGAATTCATAGAATAACCACTTGGGGGCACTGTAGCCCCTTGTAAGATACAAAAAAGGGTGCTTTATTTGCGGCCAAGGTAGGCTCATAGTTCACTCATGTATAAATGCTAATGAAATACAATGACATTTCCTGATCCAGTCAATGTATCTGAAACAGGCCAGGATGAATATAGATTACATCAATACTGGCTACTCAAAGGTTCATAAGGCTCATCAAATCATTCCTCTCATCTTTAAGGGGAAGCTGTTGCTAGGCTCTGTGATCATTTCAGGTATTTGTTTGTTAAAAAGAAAGAAAGAAAGATTTCATTTCAGACAAATATCGTTACTTGGTGAGTTGTTGTCTGTGTGCAGGGGGCTGTGGTAAAAGGAAGCAGTATAGGCAGTGTCTGTCTTCTTTAAGCAGTGTCGCAGGAGTGATGCCATGTTAAATTCCTCCCCCAGGATACAGTAGCTGTAAAAGCAAAGTTATAGAAGTCAAGGTTTCATTTGCACCAATGGTACAAACATCAGGGTTGAATAACTGAGCTTATTAAATGCACTGGGTGAGCGTCAATACGTAAAATAGACAGAATGAGAACGACTGTAGGAAAATTGTGTTCTTTTGCTTTCATGAATGCAATCATCATTTTATTAAAGGCAAAGCCAGTCTGCTTTTGAAACACACGCCTTATTTTTGACTGTACATTAACTCTCACACGTGTCCCAGTACTCTCAGGTAATTCTGTGCTTTTAAGACAGAAAATTAATGCTATAATGCGGGCTCCCACACACACACATACATAAAAAGCTGCAACAAATGAATACTGTGGATAACTAATATTTAGCTCTGACAGGGGGTCAGGATTTACCGAGGTAATTTCTGAATCCTTTGTGCCATCAGAGTACATTATTCCTCCTCCGGCACGGGGGAGAGTGCAGGTGCAGGATTGGTCTTACTACCAATCACAAGATGAAATCAACTAAGTAACTGCTCTGTTATCAAGCTGTCTTAACACAAATGAACCCCGAAATTTGTTTTACATTTTTCGGAAAATGTGTAGAAACACATTTAGAAGTACTGACAAAAAAGGAGAGGTTTGGATCGATAGTCTGCACTCTTCATTCTCTGAAAGTGGTCAGTGTGGCTTGTGTGAATGTGTGTGATGTATTGTTTACACAGTTATTGCAAGGTAAATATGGGGTTTGGGACCACTGTGAGCATGGGCCTGTTTGAGAGTTGTATATGGTGCATGAGCATTGATCTTTGATGAATGATATGAGCCAGTAAAGCGAATGAAGGCTACCTTCTCTGGTGATGAAGATAAAAGATTTTTTTTTTTTTGTGGTGATAGAGAAACACTTGCTGTTTGCAGTGCTGAGCACAGTGGCTATTCTCGGAAGAACTGATAAGTTTATGAGAAATGGACAATAACCACTGAATAGGTGGAACACTTCTTTAAAATAACAACATATCTAAAGAAATGCAAGCACAAATGGAATTTTAAGGACTTTAATGCAGTCCAGTAGGCCCAAAGAGAGGACAGCTAATGAAAAAGTCACTATTCTCAAGAACTATTTTGAGCCAAACCCTTGGTGGGTAGCAGAAAGGTTCAGATTTGAGCTGGTCAGTGGCACTGGAGCAATTCTAACTGTGGTGAAAACCTTGATTCAGAAATCAATTCATCACCAGTGAAAAAAAGAAACAGCGAGCCACACAAACCATTCTCTCAAAATGTTTTCAGCTTTGCCATAAATTCAGGTCGTTCTAAACACAGAGAAAGCCAAAAGCTCTGGAGTGAAGTTGTTACATTTAGGGTATGTTGCATTTACAAAAGGTGAAAAACAGGTGAAAAAAATCACTATAAATGAGTGACATTTCAAAAATGCCATCATGGTCGCATTAACACAGAGTACCATTCTAAGAGGGTAAAGATGCTGAACTGTATAAAATGACATTCTTTACAGCGGATGCTTGTTTAGTGATGGAAATAGATGTTTGCGCTGCAAGAAGTGTACCACAAGGAACTCATGGAAAGAAACTGCCACATTTGCCACTGCAGAGATGCAAAGTTAAGCTTCAAGTTTATGGTGGTTGCATACCTGCTTAGGGAGGATCATGGGTAGAAAAAAAACTATAGTCACACTGTCATCATGCTTCATGTTCCTCATGAATTGAACAAACAGAGATCTCTCCTTCTTTCCTTGAAAAAGGGGAGCTAAAGAGGCCGGAAGAAGCTAACATTATATCTCCAGTTAGCACAGTGAACAATACCAGTACCAATACTGCCAGGGGAGAAAAGAGAGATGTCGCTCAGCTTATGTGAGGATTATAAAATGTCAGCAAATCAGACAGTTGAAACACACACCAACCCCCTGCCTATTTGTGGAGCTTTTAGGAACCCTGGGAGGAGCTAAGGTCTTTTTTAAGACTTAGTATCAGCTTAGTAGCAGCAGGTGTTTTTAGAGTGATGACAAAAAAAACCCCCCACACACTTCAGAAATATCAGTAAGATTTCTTTTTCTGACAGACATACATTTAGAATTAGGCTGATAAAAAACTAGTGATCAAGTTTTTGCTCACTATGATTCCAGTTTATCAGCGCAGTGTGTGAACCAGCTGTTTTCCCAGCATAAGGACAAGTCCACCGCACTAGATTATTTAAAGCAGATATTAACATATATGTGTTTGTAGTCTACAGCTGAAAAATACATGCGCTCTAATCAAAAGCTGTGACATTCTGTCTAATTAGAAAAACATCCGCCACCACTTTGAAATTATTTACAGTCATGTGAAAAAGAAAGTTTACACTGAACTCTATAGCTTGTAGAACTACCTTCAGCAGCAGTAACTTCAGAAGCAATTGCTTTCTGTATGACTTTATTGTGGAGCAATTTTGGCCCACTCTTCTTCTCAGCATCACTTCAGGTGAAGTTTACAGGTATTCGCTTATGCACTGCTCTCTCAAGGTCCTGCCACAGCATTTCAGTCAGGCTGAGGTCTCTACTTTCACTGGGCCATCACAACATCTCAATTATTTTCTTTTTCAACCATTTTGTTGTAGATTTGCTGCTGTGCTTGGGATCATTGTCCTGTTGCATGACCCGGTTTCAACCAAGCTTTAGCTGTCAGACAGTTGGCCTCACATTGACTCTACAATACTTTGACATACAGAGGAATTCATGGTTGACCAAATGACGGCAAGGTGCTCAGGTCCTGTGGCTGCAAAACAAGTCCAAATCATTACTCCTCTGCAGAAACACCTCTTAAAAACTGTGCTTGACAGTTGGTATGAGATGTTTGTTCAGATATGCTGTGTTTGGTTTTTGCCAAATGCGGCACTGTACGTTGTGGCCTAGCATCTCCACTTTCTCATTTGTCTCATTTGTCCAAATGACATTCAGATTTAGAGTCATGCTTTCCAAACCTAATCACTGCTGTCAGGGTCTTTTTAAAAAAGAAACTACCTTCTATCTGTCAACTGTTTCAAATAAGCCATATTTGTTCAGTTGTTTTCTAATTGTACTGTTATGAACAGTAACATTTAACATGCTAACTGAGGCCTGTGGAGTATGAGATGTAGCTCTGGAATATTTTGCAGTTTCTTTCCACATTGCACAGTCTGACCTTGGGGTGAGTCTGCTGGTCCGTTCACTCCCGGGATGTACGTTGAATGCTTCAGACCAACACACTGCCAAAACTTCCGCTTTTACCGAGGTGCTCGCACTCGCAGATGATCAGTTAATCAAGTGAATTTGATTAGCAGCACCTCGCTGCCTCTTTCCCTGTTAATTACTATGGAAGAAGCAAGGGCGTAGTTTAGTTTTCACTGCACAGAGTCCCGAGACAACTTTATTTTTCAGATGACTGTATGAATCCACTGAAAACACAACCAGCAGAACATTACGCAGCATGCATTTGTAGATCTTTGTAGGGATCATACTGTGAAGACTCTCAAAGAACATAACATGTTTCATTTAGATCAGGCATCCACCCACACACATTTAACTATGCGTGAATAAATGGATGAGAATGTCACAAGAATATTTATCATATTTGTGAAGCTGAGGGTGAACATTTGAATACTTATCCAAATTGTGAAATTAGTCAAATTGCTTTACATGTGTTCAAATTGCTAGGTTTATGTAAGAAGACTGGGAAATGCATTTGTTAGTTTTCAAAAGTATACACAAATACACCACAATGTGTTACATGTGCCTGACGATCCTGGTTAAATGTGCCAGTAAAAGTATCTTTATATTTCTGTTCATGTCACCTAGGAGAACTTATGCTGTCGGCTTATGTAGCAGCGTGAGATGATAATGTAGGATCTATGCACTAACCCAGAATTGTAAATGCTGCAGTGACCTCCAAGTGCCTCCTTCATGCATTATAATAAAATTTAACTTTAACCATTTCATGCTTCTTTTTCTCTCCCTTTCACCCTTCCCTTCAGCTGCCCCCCTTCTGCCCCCATTTTTTTCTCTTTTTCCCGTCTTCTAAGGAAACGGTTGTTTTTTTAAAAATGCGCCTCACTTTAGGATTGCCGATCGAGAAGCGGTAAGGACTTTTAAAATAAAGTGGGAGGAAGAAAGTTGTCTCAAACTACTGTGTCAGCAACATCACCTTTCCTCTCCTCCAGCCCACCTCCTCTCTCATCTATCACTCAAGGCGACATCAAAGCCTAATCACTGGGAGCTAAAGTTACACATCCTGTCCAAGAAAAAAAAAAAGAGTTCTTTTCAGCGTTTTTGCTCACATATATGTTTACACATAGTCACACACTCATGAATTCTCACACACCCACGCGCTAACCTCTAGGGTTGCGTGAATATATTTCTAATACTGTCACCCCACTCACAGCCCCCTCGTGGGCGTGCTTGGGACTAGGCATCGGATTTGTGATGAGGATTTAAGAACACTAGCACGCACTGATGTGTAACGTGTGACAAAGGAGGAACCGTAGCATCCTTTCAGGGATGCTGCTGAACTTCCCGAGAGCAGCTGTGTGCAATGCAGATGGAGGCTAGAGTTAAGAAAAGGAGTGGTGGAGATGATTAAAGAGAACACAGAGAGAAAATGATGATGTTTAAACCCTCTTTGAAGCCTCAAACTGGTAAATAAATGATGTGCTCAAGAAGACTTAAGAAATGGCTGCGGCTCCTACACCTGCGGCTCAGTGCTTAAATATTCATTTCCTGTCATAGTCTCTCACACACACACACACGCTCGAGTGCACGTATAACTTATAAAAGTGAATGCATATGTCTTAAAGATGCATGATGCATTAGGAAAAACATGCCGCTCACAAACTGTTGTCTTCAAGTGCATGCAGAAAAGAAGAGAATGCAGCATTTTCTTCCTAATGATCAACTCAAACATCCTCAGAACCCCCTCATCAGCGGACAGCACAGTGGAAAAGAAGCGAAAGCCCTTGGTGCCTTTCATCAGCTCCCTTACTATTCTTTCATCCCTGCAA
Source organism: Pelmatolapia mariae (assembly GCF_036321145.2). Taxonomy (NCBI): domain Eukaryota; kingdom Metazoa; phylum Chordata; class Actinopteri; order Cichliformes; family Cichlidae; genus Pelmatolapia; species Pelmatolapia mariae. The sequence continues at coordinate 19,326,881 of NC_086236.1, forward strand.
TGCCCATAATGGTCCTGAGATTAGTGCTGGATGTGTTAGCTAAACTTCTCATTTGGCAGAACGGGAGGGTGAGTACACTCTTGCTTGAGAGAATTACTGCAGGAAAAAATGAAAAGAGAGAATTTTCAATGCGGATGTTTAGAAGATGAAAGAGGGGCTAATTCAGAGAGGAACTTCAACATTTTAGCATAAACTAAAGTAATAAGTATTTATGTCACAATTGCACACATTCACAAACAAACACACATTCGGCAGCAGATGTTATCTCTCATTGCGGGCCAACCAGCACAGATTGCGCTGAAGTTTTGATGATTAAAGACAATAGATTTAAATTAATTTCAACTAACTGTCCTGTGATTGACAAACCATTGTATATAAAACAGTGGAAATCATCCTGGAGTAGGAATTGACTCCTTTTCGTGCACTTTAAAATAACTACTTGACTACAGTTTGGCTCACACGATGTACAAAAGCACATCTCCAACCCATTCTTCATCACCGTCTGCTGATTAATCATTGTATCTGACTGCTCATTAGACCATCTCCTTTAAAGCTGCTTGACTTTGTATCGACTTCTTTTCCCCCCACATCTCTTTGCTTCACGTTTCTCTCTCTGATTTGTCTTCCTGGGCTCCTCATTTCCTAGTCAACGTATGTTTCAGACACTCCTTCAGGGGCGTTCTCCTCTGTCAGTTTGAGCACAGATCTTTCAGCACCTTGATTTCAGAGTAATTACGTAAGGATAAATGATGACTCTCCTTGAATGCATTTCTCCCCTCTTTCCTGTCAACCCATCAGGAACAGGACCTGGGGCACAGCAATCACTCACTATTACACTGCAGGCGGGAGTCAGAATCTCCCAAAAGTTTACACGCAAAGACAAAAAGATTTTTTTTTTCATGATTGCGGCGTTATTACATAAGAATAAGACTCTCCTTGAATGCACCACCCTTTTTTCTGTAAAGTCAACAGGAAAAAGACATGGGGAACAGCAATCACTCGCAAGTGCTCTGCAGGAGGGAGTTAGAGCTTGAAAAAAATATATATAGTCCCTTTTTTCTTCCATTTTTCAATCATTATTTATACAGGGCTTTGGCTTACCATGCATGCTATTTTTCAGCACCATACTGCGTCACATTCATACAGTTATAAAGGTTCCACCTGGGAGTTGGCAAGGGCAGGCTCATTTTGGCGTCTGCTGCTGAGCAGCTCCACTGGAACAACTGGGTGTAGCGCAAATGTACTTAAATAACAGGTTTAGAGGGACAGCTCCACCTACCCCACAGTTTATCACCTGTTCTTCAGTTTCAATCTACAGTTCTTGCAATCAAACTAAACTTTTCTCATCTTCATGTCACTGTTTAGAATTTCCAAAGTACTTTGGTCTCTTTAAATGTTTCATTCAGATCTTCTCTCTGTGTGTACAAAAGAAAAGCACAGATAACTGAAGGTTTTTCATGTCTTTGTCTTGAGATTATGTTTTTGTCATTCCTGCCACCTTTATAGAGTGCCTTTTGCTCTTGAAGGCCAAGGGCTATGTGAAGTATATCAGTCAACAGCATCAAAATCCAACCGGATCTTAAGTTTGATATCCAGCAGGTTAACAATAGCACTTTGAGATTTTGGGCAGGTAAGAGACGTATATGAGTGATGTTTCAAGCCCATGGTGTGGATGAAAGCGTCCTTGGTACACAATGAATTGGCAAAACAAACAACAGAGACACTTTGTAATATATCCTCTCAGGGACACATCCAAGCTCAGCATGGTTAAAAACCCACTGCTGCCCCAGCAGAAGGCCTCGCACCAGGGCCTTGATTTAATCATTGCCCAGCGAGGGGAGAGGCCAAGCAGGCAACAAAGCTGCCCTCCAGCCTTCCATCCTCCTGCCATCAATGCTCCCAGTAGGTTGACCCAGGAGAGGCCAACCCTCACCCTCCACCTGGGTTGTTTGAAGATGAGAGCAGCTTAGTGTAAGGGGAGGGAGGGCCAAGAGGAGGAGAGGTAGATGAAACCCCGGTTGTTCTCTTTGAACTGCTAATCACTGTGTTTAAAGCTGACCTCGCTTCCTGTCTCTTTTTGGCTCATTAAAATACGTACCTTGATAAAGGGTCAGGATGGGAGTTCATCACGAAGCATGATTCTACCAGTCAGACATGCACACCTAGGTTTTTCCAAGGTAAAAATAACCAGGAGAGAACTTTGGGTCACTGGTATTTAAATAAAAATATGTTTTGTAACCCCTACCCTAGACTAATTTGCTTTTCATTAATGGTTTCTATAAATACAGAAACAAACAAATAAAAAAACATAATAGATGATCAGCAGTCTAAGCAAAAAAAGATGCCATTGCTGTAAAACATGCCTATATATATACACATATATAGTAGGGTGAATCTGGTCTGAGGTGCATTCAGGCCAGATGTGCATTGTTAATCACGTCTACAGGATCTTGATCCAATTTGGATAAATCTGAACAAGCCAACAGAGACTGCAGGGAGAGGAAGGGCTAGGCATGGAAGGAGAGCATGATGAGGCAGCAGAGAAGGAGAGTAGGGTAGCAAGGGATCAATCAATCATCACTCCTGTTGGTTTATATTGACTCTGCAGTCCCACTGGGCTACCATGGTCAATGTGCTTTCAGGCATTTTGTGTGGGTCGATGGAGGAGCGTGCCTGGCTTAACACTCACCTTTTAAAGGGATTTGTTGTGTGTTTATAATATATTAGATGTTTTTATGCAGTGTGCATTGGGAGGTTTTTGTAATTGTATGTCATGAGGAAAGTGCATTAGTGTGTGATATGTGCTTACACGTTTTAGAAATTACAATCCATAAGTCTCAAATAGCTGCTGGGCATCAGATTTTGCCAAGTTCAAGGGGTTGAGCTTTTAAAATTTGTTGACCTTGCTAACATGCTGCATTGTACAATGGCAGCTTCCCAAAAACCAGCATCAAGATTGGCTTTTGCCCATGTGCCTGTGCTTGCCAGTCATGTCATATAAAAAATGTTATCTGTGCCAGGTATTGTGTAACTATTAGCCCAAACTGATGCCAATCTATGACAATGGCTCATTCAGTTTGAAGTGCAATAATTGTGGTCATTAAAAAAAAGATTTATTCCTCCAGGTTCTTGATCAGTTAATCATAGATCTGCAAAATGTTCCTTTTTTTTTAGAACAGCCAACAATGGTCAGTATTTTCCTGTGGTGTTTATAACAGAAATGTCATTTGTGCATTAAGCTAATATTTCACATGTTAGGTTAATTATGTAGCCATTAGTGTAACACTGTTACTTGCATACTCACTGTACTATATAACAGTCAAACAGCTAAAAGCTAAGCCTGCCGAGCAAGTTTTTAGCTAATAGCTCTTTGAGAATAAATTCAAAAATACTATTTTATGCTTCCTGTCTTATCTTTGGTAATTTCTGGATTCAGCTAAATAAATAGGAACAAATTGGCAAAAGGCTGCTAGTAACAAAGCCCCTAAAGAATTTAAAAGTGTTTTTTTGCTAAGTGGTCTTTTATAGACATGACACCGGTTCTACCCTTGAGTTAGGTGCTCTTTTATATTTGCATGAACATATGTCAGTGTTAAGTGTCCAGTTTGCTTTAAGCAATATCTGAAAATATTGTAGAATGCTTTCTTTCTATAACACAGGGAAATATCATAGCTTTATCGCTAACATAACAGTAATGTTGTAACACAATAATATTAAATATTAGAATTAAATATTAATATTAGAATGCAAACAATTGACTCTAAATGGCAGTCAAAACTAGAATATTATTTTTATTCTATTTTGTTTAAGTTATTATCACAGTTTTCCTAAAACTTACTGCTTACTATAAACACCTTTTGCATTAAAAAAAGAAAAAGAAAAAAAAACCCCAAAACAAACAAACCAGTCAGTTTTAACATGTGATAATTTCCCGGGTTAACAGAATCAAAGCCAACACTGAAACAAAAGTCAGCTGTTAGTAAGATGCTTGAGGAACGCTGAGCGAAGGTTTTGTTTAACTTCCTGCTGTGTAATGTGTGGTTTTTCCACCATCCAATTTGCTGAGCATCTCCGACACTGTGACCCTTCTTTTATTAACAGTCTGAGCAGCGTAAGAGGGGACAATGTTCTTTGAGCTGGCAGCCTCACTCAATAGAGTCAAGGTAATAAAACGAGTTTGAGAGAGAAAGACTGAAAAACAAGCAGAGAGTTAGATTGAGTTGAGTTGAGCAGTAGCGGGTGGACTGGCCAAAAAGTGAAAAGGCTTTCTCTCTGACAGGTTATTGATTAGCTCATACTTCCCAAAAGGATTCTTGAAGACTATTAAAGGGAGAAATGGATGCTATTCGCTAAAGCAATCCCTCTTTTCACTGAACCAAGCCTTCGTCTGCTTTCCTCTTAATACTTCACGTTGTTCGAAATATTGATAGGATTTGAGATAGTTAGAAAAGTGCAGATCAATGAACAAAAAAAGGAAAAAAAAACCAGACTCCATGCCAAAACAATTTCCCTTCACATACCTTTATTTTTACAAACCCAATAACCAATTCCTAGGAATTTGGGATGCTGTGTAAAATAAATGAATAAAACCCTTATTTTATTTACAATAGAACACAGAAAACGTTTTGAAGATTTAACCTGAAATAAATGCCACATTTTAAGAGAAATATTAGCTCATTTTGAATTTAATAGGACCAACATATCTGGAAAAAGATGAAACAGGGCCATGTTTACAACTGTGCAGCATGCCCTCTTCTTTTAACAGCAGTCCGATTGCTACTCAGTCCTGGGTCTTTTTTGTCATAATTTTTTTATTTCATTTTGTGTTAAATATTTTCAGTTGGTGAAAGATCTTGATTGCAGACAGGCCAGTTAAGCACCCAGACTCTTCTCGTGCGACATCATGCTGTTGTAATAGATGCAGTATGCAATTTAGCATTGCTTTGCTGAAATATGGACATCCCTGAATAGAAGATCATCTACCTGGGAGCACAAGTTACTCTAAAACCTGTACATACCTTTCAGTATTGATGGTGCCTTTTCAGATCTGCATGCTGACTATCAGAGATGTGAGTCAACTGGGTCCTGATAATAAGCCAGATGATCCTCCTCCTCTTTAGTCCAGAGGACACAGCATCCATGTTTTCCAAAAAGAATTGGACTTGTCTGCCCACAGGCTATTTTTCCACTGTGCTTAAGTCCATTTTAAATGAGTTTTGGTATGGAGAAGATCACGTGTAGCTTCTTTTTTGTTAGACTTGTATGACAACTTGTATTTATGTATGGCACAGTGAACTGTGTTGTGATTTCTGGAAGTGTTCCCAAGCCATGCAGAGATTTCCATGACAGAACCATGCCTGTTTTTAATGCAGTACCATCTGAGGGCTGAAAGATCACGGGCATCCAGTATTGATATTCAGCCTTTTCCTTTGTACAGCGATTTCTCCATATTCTCTGAATCTTTTGATGATATCATATTCTATACATGATGTGGATGATATTCAAAGTCCTCAGAAATTTACTCTGATAAACACTGAATTGTTCTACAATCTGTAGACAGATTTATTTGTAGATTAGTAAACCTCTGGCCAACTTTATTTCTTAGAAAATCTGCCCCTTTAAGATTCTCTTTTTATACCTACTTTATAATTGCCAGTAAGACTAACTAGTTGAAAAATGTTCCCCGAGCTGTTTTTTGCAGTACCAATTACCTTTTCAGCTTTTTCTTGGCCCTCGTTCGAATGTTTTGGAAATGTGTTGCTGGCAGCAAATTCAGAGCTCATATTTTTTTCTTAAAATGGTTGTTATTTAGTAAGTTTAAACACTTGATATATTTTCTATGTTGTATTGTAAATAGAATATGTGTTGTTTGTGTTTTCATTGACATTTTAAAGAGCATACCAACGTCTTTAAATATAGTGTTGTAAAAGCTCAAAGGGCTCCTGAAAGGGTGAGTGAAATAACTGCACGGAAATTGAATTTAGTCTCAAATATAATACAGCTCTATGATTCATTCTAGCCCTGCGGAGATCTCTGTTTGAACAGTATATCTTCTTCTTCTGGCTGGTCCCTTTAGGTGTTGCCACAGTGGATCATCTGCCTTCATCTGACCTTATCCCTAGCATCTTCCTCTGTCACACCAACCCTGTGCATATCCTCCTTCATTACATCCATGAATCTTCTCTCTGGTCTTCATCTTTTTCTCCTGCCAGCAGATCATTTTCAAAATCCTTTGCCCAATATGTCTGTGATTCCTCCACTACACATATTCAGCCTTGCCTTTCTAACTTTGTCTCCAAACCAATCATCCCAAGCTGTCCCTTTGGATAGCATGTGCAATTATAAAAATGGTTTCCCTGTCTATACATTTTCTAAGCCGTCACTAAGATAATAATGAGTGTTGTGTCTGAAAGAGTTATGACAATATCCACTGCTGACCTTTAGGATGTTGACAGAATCACTTATTTCCTGACTTTAACAACCTCATACATATGAGGCCTGGATTGTTTGCAGACATGTATACAGCCTGGACTAGATCCCTTGTGGAATTTATTAACATATACAGGTGGATAAGCAAACACGTGCTTCACATACATGGTCCATAAAAATTCTATTACCACCACTGCTGCCGTCCACACTCAGCTCTCACAAATCCATTTCCATGTTTCTACTAATCTGTGTATATTACAGTTGTGGATAAATTCTACATCTCACTATGTGTAGTGTCCGTGTGTTTGCATGTGTTGTGAAATTGGAAATAGCAAGGAATTAAATAATCAAACTGAACCCACTTACAATTTCTACTTTTATAAAGGGAAAGGGAAATGTAAATATAAGTTGAAGCTTATTAATGAAATCATGCCCTGTTGAAGGCTCTGCTGTCATTACTCATTACTTGACTTTCAACTTAAATCTGAAAAATTTCTACCTTGTTTTATTGTGTCTTTTTGGAGGATTTGACATGGAATCTACTGCTTTGCAAAAGTATATGCTGTAATATAATAATACTGATAATGCTGTATTACTTGCCAACCTAGCCTATTTGTTCATTGAGATGGTTTAATAAGGTCATCATGATAAACTGTCATCAAGCTCTTTCGGATGGCCTGTCAGGGAATGATTTATACTGACTTTGAAGGGGAAAATAATAATTAAAAGCTAGATGGCAGCAATCCACACTGATTATGCATAACATTATGACCACCTGCCTAATATTACGTTGGTCCCCCTTTTGCTGCCAAAATAGCCCTGACCCACTGAGGCACGGACTTCAATAGAGCCCCGAAGGTGTGCTGTGGTATCTGGCACCAAGGTGTTAGCAACATATCCTTTAAGTCCTGTAAACTTTGAAGTGTAGTTTCCATAGATCAGACTTGTTTGTTCTGCATGTCCCACAGATGCTTGATTGGATTGCGATCTGGGAATTTGGCGGTCATGTCAACTCCTCAAACCATTCATGAATCATTTTTGCTTCGTAGCAGAGTGGATTATCAAGCTGAAAGAGGCCACAGCCATCAGGGAATACCGTTTCGATGAAATAAATGGTACGTATCGAAGAAACATCTGCATGGAGTCAAGTGCAGGACCCAAGGTTTCCCAGCAGAACCTTGCACAAAGTGTCGCACTGCCTTCACTAGCTTGCCTTACTCCCGTAGTGCATCCTGGTGCCAGGTGTTCTACAGGTAGGCAACACATATGCACCCAGCCATCCACCTAATGTAAAAGAAAATGTGATTCATCAGATTAGGCCACCCTCTTACATTGTTCCAAGATCCAGTTCTGATGCTCATGAGCCCATTGTTTGTGCTTCTAGTAGTAGACAGCCTCATACACAATAAAGTGTAATGGAAAGTGTGGTATGTATTCTGACACCTTTCTATCAGAATCAGCATGAACTTTTCTGGCACCCCAAAAGGTCGATTCTGTTCATCTGGACGTAACGTTTTCAGTGGGAGAAACGCTTCATCACTCATCCAAGAGACTTCTTCAGTCTCAGCTGACTGCAGGTTTCCCCAACCTTATAAACAGTACATTTGCACAATGACTGAAACTAGCACCACTGAATGAACAATGGGCTGTGAGGGCTGGCAGTCTAAGCTACAGTAGATCATCTATTGGATCAGACCACACACACACACACACACACACACACACACACACACACACATGTCTGGTTTGCTATCCTCGTGGGGACATCCCATTGACATAATGCTTTCCCTAGCCCCTTACCCTAACCCTAACCATTAAAAATGAATGCCTAACCCTAACCCTTACCCTAAACCTAACCATAACCTAATTGTAACCCTGACAGTAAAACCGCATTTTGAGTGTGAAAATTGCTTTCAACCCCGAGGGGACCTGGATTTTGGTCCCCACGGTGCAGAAAGTCCCCACCAGGATAGTAAAAGTCAGATTTTGGTCCCCACCAGGATAGTACGAACCCGTACACACACACACACACACACACACACACACACACACACACACACACACACACACACACACCCTCTTCTCATGTGCATCACTTAGTCATGGCCACCCATGAGCCTGTCGCTGGTTTACCACTGTTCCTTCCTTGGATCACTTCCTTGAACCCAGACATCTTGCCATCACAATTTGGCCCTTATCAGACTCACTCAAATCCTTACACTTGTCCATTTTTCCTGCTTCCAACACATCAGGTTTAAGGATAAAAAGTTCATTTGCTCCCTGATGTATCTCACCCACTAACAGGTGCCACAATGAAGAAAAACAGAGAAGTGTTATTCACTTCACCTGTCATTGGCCACATAATGCTATGCCTGATGTATGTAAAAGTTAGTAATCAAAATGTAAACAAATACAGAAATGAGCCACTGAGCTTAATATATATCCACATTTAAAATAATGAAAAAACAACAGCTACTGCAATACAGACAGGGGTAATAATAAAATACACTAAACAACAGAAATGAAAGGCAGAGATGATATTAAACTGAGAAACGTAAAAATAAAGGCAACTTAATAGAGCCAGTTGTTTCCTGTTTGGTGGTTGTGGCTGCTAGTCTATTGTTAGAATGGCTGGTTTGGCCCTACCCAGTTTTTCACATACATTCTGTAGGGAATCGGGCACTTAAAAGACACACAAAAACACTGGTTACTATTTTAAAAAGGACTTTACTGAGACCCAAAACAAAGAAATGAAAATAAGCAATTTTAGCAAAGAAATGGGCCCTTAAAGGAGGCCAACCAAACAGAACTCTGCTCAAAATGCTTCTAGCAAAACAATAAGGTAACTCATAAACTGAGCAAGCAATGGAAACACAGGTACTAGCTGATTGGACCATTATAAACCCACAGTTGAAAACAACAGAGACAATAAGTAAAGCAAAGAAAACCACCCCACATGCTTTTAAAGGTGAAGCGTTTCTATTTAAGAAGGCTCCACCGCCAAGTAGTGCAACTGAAACAACAATTTACAGGAATGAAAAGGAACAAGTGTGATGTCTAAATGTGCAATTCAACATTACAGGCTGTGATTGTGTATTGTTTATTTTAACCGACTATAAATCAAGTTTAGTTTAGCATTAAGAAATATATCCATTATCATGTCCACTCTTACATAATATCTCGGCTGGGATCTCACTGGATTAAAAAAAAAGGACAATGAAAGACTTGTGCCAGTAATGTACACAATAAAAGGCTGATCACTAAATGAGAAACACAAAGACCAGAAGCTTATTTTTTAGATTGAGCAGTGTACTGGCACACATCCCAGACCACTTTCATTTTTGAGACCTCAGACATCAGTCTCAGCTCTTGTTTATTACTGTGCTACAGTATATGATTAAACCTACAATCTTTTGATACAACTCAATTTTTGAGCTGCCGAGTGGACCGTTTTAAGTCAAAAAAGGTCAGCTATCCTCTCTTAGCTTATGATTAATGGAGCAGTTTGTTTTCCCAGAAGCTGTCAGGACTAAGAAGAATAAAAAAAATACTAAGAAAAATTCTGTTAAATTGGTACAAGATAAGTACATGGCCATGAGCCTAAGTAGATAGTGGTGGTATCATGTAGCGTTAAGAATATAATGTACTTTTGGAGGGATTTCAAAAGTAACACCATCTATAAAAGAATGAATGTTTACAGTGGTTATTTAAAAAAAGTAGCAACTCTTGCTTATACCAAACTGCTAAAATCATTCATGTCCTATGCTTAGGGCTTTGTGTGGCAGCTATGCATAGATGGCATCTATGCACACACTTATTCCATGCTGCATCTATATAGACAGATAATTTCTTTTACCTCGCAAGAAAAAACATGTCCCAACTCAAGTTATCTCACAATTCATCCATAATCAAACCTGACACTTCTTTCCTCTACTTCCCCCTTCTTCCTCTCCCCCATCCCCACCTGCCCTCCTTCTGCTTTCACATCCCAAAATACCAGGCTGCTGAACAGCAGACTCCCCCTGTAAGCCCCAGGCCAATTAGTGTGGGGTTGCAGCATTGTTATCTGCCTGTCATGGTGGGTTTCTCCTGCCTACTATGTTTGTGGCAACACAAACTGTTGCTGTGGCTTCTGCTGCTGCTGCTGCTGGGCCACAGGCAACTTGAGAACTGGAGATAGGGATGGGTGAGGAAAAGAGGAGGAAAAGAAATTTGCTCTATTTAACCAGGGACAACTTATAAAATGAAATTCTGGGAAAGTTCTGCATAACAATGTGTCCAGTTTGTCTTTGTGCATTACCACAGGCATAATGAGAATGAGACAAAAGAATGATGAGGGTACTTCTCAGATGAGTGGTTGAAAGCACACCTCGGTCATGACCACATTACATAAGATTGATAATCATCATGCAGTGATGTGAACACTGAGGAAAGAGGGGGGGGAGAGGGTTAAGGTCAACCGTGAACTAACTTATTTTTAGAATGAGTTTTTTTTTTTTTACACACTGTCTGGCCCACATAAACGTGAGGTGTGTTCAGTGGTGTGCACCCTGGGGGTTGGGCAAACCCTAACCTCAGTTATGCTCTGTTCTGTGGCTAGAAAGGGGATTTCAGCATTTCAGGAAACTGACTAGTGTGGCATTACTTCTTTATTTATTACTTGTTTCTTGCCTGCTCCACCGTTGTACAAAAAAAGAGAACAGCTTCATTTGCAGACAAGAAACTAAGCTTTGTTTCACCTTGTTAAAAAGTAATCCATTTTGTAAATTTAAGATTATGCTTAAACAAACTTCGACTATCCAACTACATTTATATAAATAAGGCCATAAAATGGTCAAATTTGACTCATATCTTTTAAGCTTGATTTTTCATCCACCAGTGTGGGTCAAAGGAAAACTGTGGCATAAGGAAATGCTGAAACTGTTAAACTGTACATGCCATATCTATAAGGATATTTCATGGACAGTGGTAACAAAGTTCAACGGGGCCCTTGATACTATCTCTGCTTCTGGTTTTTGAAAGATTACGGGGGAATTTCAAAACAGTGAAAAAGAAAAGACACTTGCAATGCAACAACAGCAGTGCTAAAAAAATTTTGGGCCACTGGGTCAGACTAGTGTGGTCAGTGCAGAGCATATGTGAAAGGGTCATAAGAGTGATCATGTATGGTGCAAAGGTGTAGAGGAACAGAGATCATACAAAGGTGAGAAGGATGCCACGACGCAGACACGATTTCAACACCTGCAAGTAGACGCACCTAGACTGTAACTAAATCATCTAAATATATACTAATTAGAATCCATTTACTCTGAGCTAACCAAAATTAAACTAATTGGCAGTTAACTGAGAATAAAACAGAGATCAAATGAGGGTCAGGGGGGTGTTAAAATTAGGAATGCACCTGAGTTGGCATTTCAGTGAGTATGGGAAGCATACAAGTTCCAAAATATTGTAAAATCTAAAAGTACACCCTACCTGCTCTCTGAAGAATGAATTAATGTTTAATCATTCATTGTCAGATGTAAGTAGAACATTTAAATCATTCTAAATAAATCTGTAATTCACAATTTATTGCAGACACTTTTTATGACTTTTGTCTCTGGTCAAAAATGATCCGGACCATAATATAAAGATAATATGTGAACAGTAAGTAAGGGTTACATAGACATTGATATTCTCATTTAGTTATGAACCCAAAACCTTTACTGATCAGCCTTGATCTTTTGTATTTATTAAAAGAAAACATTTGCATTTAACAAATTTGATTTGCTGTAATTCTCTCCCAATTTACGTGTTAAAAAGCTTTAATCATCATTCCCTACAGCATAAAGAAACTGCTAGACTGCTGTTATAAAAAGTACTTATCTAGTCACCCGTCTGGCCAACAATGAGGTTGTGAAACAGCGGGGACAAGAGTTAATGGCATTATAGTCCCAACTCTGATTTTTAGGCTCCAAACTGGCTTAGAGCGACCCATGTGGTAAAGTCACTGTACAGCACTACAGTAGAAATCCCCACATTTAAACGAGATGATGGTCGTAACACATCCAGAGTGTTGTGACTATTACTGTGTACAAAGGCTTCAGTGGACAGCAGGAATAACAATAATGATGTCTGTGTGTGAGCATATGCCACTATAATAACTGTAAATTTGCCTTATACACTAAAGACAACTTAAGCGGTGTGAAACAGGAGAAGCTTGCCACAATGCGGCCTCATGTATCTGGGGGCGCCTGATATATTAAGACGCGTACAACATTCATTTTGTCAAAGTTTGAAAGAAAGAGAAAAAAGTTTCCTTCCAAAAGAAAATCTAAATATGCTAGTGACAGCTTTCTAAATATACTATAAAAAAGAAAAGGTAATTTAGAACCATCAGCTAGTTTTGGAAACTGGAGACCAGCCAGGACCTTAGCCCCTAACTGCCACCTCATCCACAAGACCAGAGCCCCTGCAGCCCCTCCTGTGAGTGGTAGGGCAGCACGATCTTATATACCTGCGTTGGTGTTGTTCTAGCGTCACTATAATAATGTTTGCCCAGGATCAACATTGCAACTAACCAATGATGTTGTCCGAGCATTCAGTTAGCATTAGCCAAGAAGTTAGCTACTGCTTCTGATTCAGTAAAAGGACTAGATGTTATAGTTCCTGATATTGCATTGCTTTAAATGGAGGAAAGGCAGTCCAGAAAATTTACCAGCAGCACACATCGTTGTGTGCCTCAACTTTCGGTCTTTTACACAAGCTAACCTGCCATTTTTTGGGGGGTTAGAGATCTGATCTAGATTATCGTATTAAGATTTGGGACACATCATCAGTAGTGGACCTTGGATTCATCAGGTGTTTCGGCCATTATCACTAGACACCCTCATCCAAGGAGGCCCTGCCAGGGTTGATCAGGCCCCGGAGTGTGTCACTGGTTTATGTCAAATTGTTATTTCTCCTCTTCTTTCTTCTGTTTAGTTTTCTACAGTTTATTTTCTCCTATCTATTTGCTGCAACTGAGAAATAATACGTACCTCTTTAGCATTTATGGAGTCTCACTTCTTCAAAGGGATAGAAAAGGTGATAGAGAGAAGTAAGACAAAAGGGACAAGATAGGAAAGAGCAGAGAGAAGAGCCGGAAGGGGGGCGCCTGATCTGGCACCATAATAATGCTTGCCCAGGATCAACATTGCAACTGACCAATGATGTTGTCCGAGCATTCAGTTAGCATTAGCCAAGAAGTTAGCTACTGCTATTAAAAACAATCACTAGAAAACCAAAGCCAGTATCCTAAATTTGGCTAACAGCAAATCTTACTTGATAAAATATTTATTATATTAAATAAATAAACTTGAAATGCTTAAAATTTGTTCTAGAAGATTATGATGTTTTTCCCCATTTTTTTCCTCCTTCCAAAACTATGACATTGCAACAACAGGACTGGTCAGTTGCGGCGCTGATCCTGGACCAGCATTAATATGATAATGCAGGAACATGACTTTGGTGTAAGTCAGTTCCTACCTTCACCTATGGTCATGGTCCTGAGTAGTGAAGAATAACATTGTGGATACAAGCAGCAGAAATGAGTTTCCTTCAAAAGCTTACTGGGCTTTGCCTTTGAGATACTGTGAAAAGCTTGGTTCACGAGGGACTTTGAGTAGAGCTGCTGCTCCTCCACATCAAAAGCCTGATTAGGTTGCTTAATTGACTCCTCCTGGGTGTGGTGTTTTGGGCATCACTCATCAGACCATATCGTCTTTTTTTGCACACATGTAAACTAGTGCCTTTTTTGACATCTCTAAACTCTCACGTGATATCTGCAATCAGGGGTTTTTCACTGCAGCCCCAGGATGTGCTTGCTGACACAGTTTGATCCTGTTTTGCATCAAGCTTCTCAGTTACCCGAGGGAAAGTTATGCTTCTGTTTCATTCTCTCACATGTCACATTAATGCACAACCTCACCATTATCAAATGTATGCTGTCAACCACAATATCTTTCCCGTACATCTAAATGCAGTTATCACTTTAGTCACTGTTCCTATTGAAACAGTAGGCAGTTGTGCAGTCTTTGTGGCTGAAGCACCTACCATCTGTGCCCCAAGAATGGATCTTCTTTCAAAATTACTTAGGCTTCATCCAAAATCAAACTCAACTGTGTTTGTTTGGCATTTTTATACATTCCAGAGAGCATTTTTAGATACAGTGCACCTGTTTGCAAGCATCTGCATTTTTTATGTTTCTCCATTCATTAATTCATGTTTTTCTTTTCTGTTTTTATGTTAACTGTTTGTAGGTAGTAGAAACAGGGTAATTACAAATGCCTTTCATCCATTGGGAAATTAGGTTACATTTTAAATCTAAAGTAATTATCCAGTTAAATGTTAAATTAAAATATTTTACCCAGAAACCCAAACATTTGCAAAAATAAAAACTCTATTACACAAAAAATCATTTACAATTACACTGAAATTACATTAAAACATTACTGAACTTAAAAAAGAACTTAACAAAACAAAACAAAAGTTAAACTTTTCAAGAAAATAACTAAAAATGCTTTGGATAAATGATAAATGAAAACATAGAAAAGGAAAGGAACATAGATTTAAACAAATGCTATAAAACTGATCAGGGAGCACTTCACAGTGCAAATGGATAATTACCCAAAGCCTACTGCAAAAGCAACCCAAGAGTTTCTTGAGGCATACTACCTCCCAAATCACTCACCTGTTCTCTACCCAATTGAGGGTGCTCTTCAGATATTAGAGACAAAACAGTAAACAGTAAAATAGCGTTTGGTGTCCATGGATTCTAGACTTCAGGAAGTCATTGACTGCAAAGGAGTTTCATGAAAGAATTAAAAAACATGGCCTCTATTCAAATTTATCTTCGTTTGTTGGGCTATCTTTGAGTGTCATTGTCCGTAAACATACAGAACTAACTCTAGCTATCTGTCTGCTCTTCTAAAGAGCATTTATTTACTCCCTCACTCAAATGCTGTTTATTATCTGTTTATATCTTGATGTGAAAAACGATAAACTCATATCTGAACGCTTGTAACCTCAGTGAAACATTTATTATATCAAATGAAAACTCTCAGTGAGCAATATACGATAATCAAATGCTTTCTCCCCACTGAGCACCTTCCAAAACATGGTGTGCTAGCAGAAATGGCTAAATGCCACTTCATGCCTGCTTCAATGTCCACAGCACTACAATTCACAGCCTCAGGTCATGTGACATTCAAACAGGTCATGACACACTCCATTGTTTTGATAAATTGTACACTTATTGACTTTGAGCACAGTGTGTGGTCTAGTTATCTGTTTAGTGTTTGTTGTTTACTCTTTGATTGCTTAGCAATAGTGTGTTCTATTGTGTAATATCTGCAGATGATTCTTTTCAATTTGAATTCTGTTTTCATCGTTTGTAATGTTTCCAGTTTCATCTTTCATAATCTTATATTCTCTTATGTCTCATCCAAAAGATACACTTAGGAGTTTAAGAAAAAAAAATCAAACACGCACAAGGTCATGGTGTGTTTTGCTACAAAAGACAATCAAATTAGTTAAAAGTCAATGACTTGACAATAAAATTGCAATTTTTAAAAGTGCAGCAATCTTTTGGTCTGCATCTGAAGTCTTCATTTCTTTAGCTAAAATCTAGAGCAGGATGTGTGTGACCTCTTAATTCATCATGGCACCTAGCAAGAGCAAACCACTGTCTAATTGAATGACGGAAGAGTCAGAGCTTCACTAATGTGACTTTTGGGAGATTGTCTTTAAACACAAGTTTAATCAGAAGATAGGAAAATCAAAAAAACAACAACTCCCTAGAATAAAATTATGAAAAAAGAGCAGTGATTCCCACAGCTCTTGCTTGAACTTTGCTTTGTCGAGACATTTGTGCTGCTTAAATTTCATATCAAGGCATTTTGGCAACATGCACAGAGAATAGAGAAGACAAGGAAGAAGAATACAGATGACCCGATACTAGTTTGCAGCATTTGAAGCAACTATCAGCTATTTAAGATGAGTGACAGAGGACATTTTCTTAATGTTCTGAGATGGGATAAGCTTTGATAAATAAAATCTAGGCCTGTGATTCATTGGTAGTTGTCGCATGCACATCACCCACTTAGATACTTTCATCATCTGTATTTTTGTTTTCTTTCTCAAGCACAGCCCACACAAACGCCTTGAGACTTATAAAGAGCCTGTCTTCTTAGCATCCAACATCAACGCAGATCAGATTTTTGTGGGCTGTTTGCCTTTAAAATCAGAATCCTACAGGACTCATGGAACTGTCGCGGGACAGGAGCAACACTGAACTCATTTGAATTTGGGATTCAAGTGAGATAAAGCTTAGGGGTGGATAAAAGTATATAAAACATTTATGTCTAATTGTGTGTTAATATCACGTGATATCCCAGAAACTGTACGGCATGTTAAAATGGCTCAAATCGTAATAATTTAATCAAGAAGGTAGAAAATATGCACACTAGAGATCAAGGGAAGAAACCTTTTGTCAGAGCATTAACCTTTACCCTTCACTACACAGACGTAGTGGACTACAACACGTATCACTCAAATGTCACTTTTCTGTCACAGTTCACTGCTCATACAGAAAAAGGTGGCTGTGCAAGCAATGACTTTATGTATTTAATTTACCAGAATCTGATTATAGTAGTCAATAAATCATAAAAATACCTGCCAATTTATGAACGTAACTTTGCCACTGCAGCACTGAATTATAATGTTCTGCGCAATTTCCTATTTTTGAATCCAACTTGTATTCCTTTCTTTCAGCCTGAGTCACTGCTTGCCCTTTCCGGACCTGTCCACAAATCTCCAAACTCATCTACATGTAGCTTACAAATCCACAAAGGTTACTCTGCCCTCATCTACCATTCCTCTCATAGCAGGGTGAGTTCTACCAAGTAAACAAACGGCTGAGTGTTGGACTGTTATTTAGATTCAGACCTTAGACTGCTGCTGACAATCTCTTGTGGGACTGCAACTTGCTTTCATTTCTCTGCTTGAATCTTCGAGTCCCTTTTCCCTCTGAGCTGTCTTAGCATGCACCTAGTCAATAATAAATTCTTCCTGACATCAGCGTAAGTTTCAATTCCAGCTACTGGTTCCTTTTTTATTGTGTCCACTATTATGACTAATAGCTATAGAAGCTCATTTGTGCTGATGCCTATGGGTCTCCTGGGCATGCGAGTCAGGAGGTGGGCGTTTCCATAACCACCATTGTTTCTAGTTATTATTGTGCCATACTATGTATCTTTCCTCTTATGGACTGTCTTTTTATATTACAATTTTTAGGTCCTGTTGCGTTTTTTATTACTTACTTATGTTTCAGCTTTTGCATCTCTTGGGTGACTGGTGTTGATTAAAGTAAAAAATAAACAATCAAAAATGTTTAGACAAAGTTTGAGCAGGAAGACAGTTATTCTAAATTGCTCGTTATGCCAAGTCCCCATCTCCTGCTTCTCTGTCTGTCAGGCAGTGATCTTAACAGCTGTGGGGCACTTGCTCTAGTGTAAACATCATTGTCTCTTTACTGTGTCTCTGCAGTTCACTAGGACCCTTTATTTTACCACGTCCTCTTATGTCAAAGGCTCATTAATAGTTTTTACAGTAGATGTTCCATTCCTCCAAAATGGATACGAGCAGTCCCAGAAAAAGGGGATCTATGAACATTTTATACACAATCAGTTTGAACTTTTATGTAAAATTCATGAGATCACATTTGTGTCCAGTTGTGAAGGTATTTAGCTATGCAGAGTGCGCAATCCATGGAAATGTGCTTGTGTGCAGTCCTCTAAAAAGCCATCAGCCAGTGCATAGTCTGATGGTGAATGATTAAAAAGTTGGGTTGATTAAGCAAAGCGAGTTCGGCTGAGTTCACACTGAAGTAGAGTAACATAAAAAAAGACTATAAAACATCCAAAAATAAGAAAGTAGCCACTGTAGATAGTTTAAATTATCTTCAAAACTAAGTTTCAATTTCTTTTTTCTTTTTCTTCTCTTCTGTAAAAAAACCAAACAAAACAAACTTCAGTCTTCTTAATGACTGGCTGAAGGACAAACAACAACTCAAGCAGAAGCCCACTGACCGTTTGCTTGTGAGGCTGGCCCCAGCTGACAGTAAACAGCTAGAATATGTAGACAATGGTCAGAAAAGGCTATGCATAGACTATGCATAGGGGGCTGTGAAAGTGTAGCTGGCTTGTAGTCTGCCCACTCGCTCACAATTCCAAAATGGTACTTCTAAATCCTGTGCTTGTTTTGTTCATTTTCTAAAAAATCAACAAAAAGTTTGTCTTCACTTTTGACCACAGATCCATGTGTTACAACGCAGCTTAGGAGCCATGGCACAAAAATATAGACTGATACCAGACTTAATAAAAAAAGGTGAGTGAGTTTTGACTCAATTTTTGCATGTGCGAAGATAAAATCCAATTACAAGAAAAACACAGCCAGAAGAGCACGATGAGTTCAAGCAGCAACGGGAGGTGGTGAACAGGAGAGTGGAGAGGGGAAAGAAATAGAGAGATGGTGGCTGCACTTTCTTTGTTCTGTATTTTGTTTTAGGTTTAAGAACACTTGTTGCCATTTCATTACCGCGATCTAAAAAACTGCTTGTGGGGGGGTTGATTCTGGCGTGGTGTTCCTGCTGAGCGGCCATCCTCATTAGGTGACCTTGTTGGTGAACTACTTTTGTTTTCTTCGGAGTAGAAAAACAAGAGGAGAGAGGCGGGGTGTCCGCTCGACAGGGCGCCCGTCTATCAAAGTGCTAGCAGAGAGACGGACTCACAACCACATCCGTGGCCAATTTAGAATCGCATATTAACCTAACATGCATATCAAATCCCAAACCTTCTTACCTTCTGATGTGAGGCAAAAGTGTTAACCACTGCTCCACCACTAAATCTGAGGGGTAAAAACACAAGAAACATTTAGTAAATTGATGTTAGTAAAGCATAACCAAAAAAAAGAAAAAAGAAAAAAAAGCAATAAATGAGACATCCTGAAGTCCTGCAGGACTAGTAGAACAATGCTCTCGTTCACTGGAGCAGCACCTTTTGTGACTGTAATGACACACACACAGTGGAGTGGCAGTCCTTCTGACACTATTCACAGCTGCAGGGGATGGTTAGTCCTGCCCACCCAGTCTGGGCCTGCCCATAATGATAGGTGTGGATACAAGCAATTGT
This sequence comes from Pelmatolapia mariae, assembly GCF_036321145.2. Taxonomy (NCBI): domain Eukaryota; kingdom Metazoa; phylum Chordata; class Actinopteri; order Cichliformes; family Cichlidae; genus Pelmatolapia; species Pelmatolapia mariae. Next base: position 19,346,518 of record NC_086236.1, read on the forward strand.
TATTATCAGCTCCAACAAAGAAGAATTTTTCTTTACTGTCGGGTGCTGCTATGAGAAAAAGATCATCCTTCCATCACTGCTGGTAAGAATCAGAGAAGTACAAAGGTGGGATGCTGTTAACTGGCAGCAGCTTTGATATGAAACTAAACTGCTATAGCAATGATAAAAATGACTAAAACACTTACCTTCTTTTCTCTGTTCTTTCACTGCTTTTGGCAAAAGTTATTGTCTTTCTTAGGTAAAATATGTGCTGACCTACCTCCTTTTCATGTTTTCTTTTTTTTAGGTTACACACGCAGGTGTGCTTGTGTGGTGACCAGGACTGCAGGGGCGTTGTTGTTCTTGCTCCATTAGAGTCCTGTTTGATGAACTGTTCCTATTGCTTATTGTACTTTAGAAGGGTGCTAAATTTCAGTTCAGTCCAGTGTAGAAATTGTTCCACTAAGGTTGGGCCAGAAAAAAAAGAAAAGAATAAAAAAAAAAAGAAAGTGAGAGAGTGAAAAAAAATTCTCACTGTGTGTGGGAGAAAATGGAGGAGCTTTCAGCTTTTTTTTTTTTTAAAGCAGAGGAGGAAGAGACCCATGAATAGTAGTAAGCCTCATTACTTTGGTAAATGGGTAAATGCCCCATGGCCTGTACCACCTACAGTATGCCAGCTGCAGGAGCAAATTGGTCTCCAGGGACTCATAGACAGCTGTGTGTGTGCATGTGTGTGTGCCAGAAACACTGTGAGAGTGAGAGAAATAACGACTGACAGAAGCCACTACAAAACACTGAAGTCAGATAAATAACAAATTAACTAACTTGCTAACAAAGCAGAAGAACACAGACTGACTGTGTGACTTATTTCCATTCATAGTTAAAATGAAGGGTAGCATTGTCAGAAATTTTAGGTGGAAAAAAAGAGATCTTTTTCCTTACCTTCACTTTACTAAAAGCCTTCAAACTTTCTTCAAGACTGTCAGGAACAGTTTAGAGAGAGAAGAAAACTTTAACACACCGATGTTGGGTAAAATCTGTCTTACCTAGTATTTTACTATCTATCTATCTATCTATCTATCTATCTATCTATCTATCTATCTATCTATCTATCTATCTATCTATCTATCTATCTATTAGCTGTACCAAAATGGTAAAGTGATTTGGTTTTATTTTAATATATTGTTTAGTATTTACACGTATTTTTATTTATTTAAAAAATCTTTTTCAGAGTTGACAACAGTGATAATAGCACACTAAGGCTCTAACTAGCTAATAAACGTATAATAACATATGATCAGTCATTCTTTGTCTATAAGATACATTCTCATCAAGTCCTTTGACGTTCTCAGTGAGTGAGAACGCTGTTAACTGGTTGACTAATTGACATAATGCGGCAGTTTTGTTGGTACCAAATTGTCAGTTGCTCCTCTTTTTATCTTTACTGAAACACAGTTTACAAGTATGGACTTGGCATGCTTGTCATTCAAAAGATTTATCTTTAACAAGCAGTGGGCACTGCCATTGTTCAGCAGAATCCCAGTTTAGATCACAGAAGTCTTTCAAAGTGTCTGTTCCTGCCTCCAAGGAAATCTTATTTGTTGTTTGTGTGCTCTATTATGTGCTTGTTGGATTATTGCAGAGAAAATATGTGGAAACAAAATTCTTCGCTTGCCTTGGTTAAATGTCTGCAGCTCAGCATTCAGCTGCTTTTGGCTTCCCTTTTTCCTCAGCCACCTGTAATTCTCACTCAGTGCTGGAGAGTTCACCATCAAGGTCAGGAAGTACAGTCAGACTGAACAGATATTTACAGAGACCAACAAAAGAGATGTGGGAGAGAGAAGAGAAAAAGAGCCTGACTTCTTTTTGGTATTGTGTGTTTAAGGAGACCTCAGTACAGACAGCATTTCAGGATAAAAAAAAAAGAAAGAAAAGAAAAAAAAACACCTTTTCAGTCCTATGAGCCAGACAGATCAGACACACAAACACAAAGCAGAACCACCCAAACAGACGCACCAAGTCTGGGCTTTTGTAAGCAATGAAAGGTGGAAGTAGTCGCACAAAGAAACGGACAAATAAATACTTACCTGCTGGGTTTCAGACATAAACGCACACACACATACAGACAGACAGACAGACAGACAGACACACACACACACACACACACACACACACACACACACACACACACACACACACACACACACACACACACACACAGACTCTGACTCACGATTGAAGCTGAGGTAGCTTTCCCCCTCCTGAAGTGAATGTGATGAATCGAATCATCTTGAGAAGCTGAAGGCCCCAGTCGATGGTAGGAGGCAGTGGGATCACACACCACAGGTTTTTGTATATGCCTATTCATCCCCCAAGAGGGGGTGGATACACATTATTTTATTTAATTTCCAAGATTTTTAGGTAATTTTTAACTTTTACATGTTCCCCGTTTATATAAGGTTTGCTTATTCTTTGTACAGTTGACTGAAAACTTGTGTGATTCTTCAATCTAAGGCATTCACGAATAAGACGAAGCAATTACAGTATATGGTTAATTAGGGGCTGACATTTTATTATCTTGATATTTTGTGAATTAATTATGTTGATTGAGCCACTTAAAAGCTTATTATCTTCCTGTAATGCACCACAGTTCATTACAAGTACTTTCTGGTTGTTATTCACTTCAGCAATGATTGCATCTATAAGCAGTCAAGCACGATAAACAAAGGTACGTTTATAAAATTACAACTTATAACAACTTCTCAAGAAACATGCATTTTATAGTGAAAACTATACCGGAAAAACCTTTTCTGACACTTGAGCTTTGCCATTATATTTCTGTCAACTCAAGTGCAGTGAAAAATAGTCTTATAACAATAGAAACATCCTTGTTGTATATTAGTGGTGTGAGCTGATATGCTTTCATTGAATTCTCAACCAGCCAACTGGACTTTGTGAGATTTGGGTAATGGTCACTAAATGAGTCATCATTTACTTCACTAGGAATTATGACAAAGGCTCCTCAGTAGTGAAACGTAAACAGCATTTCATGATTTCATGGAAGACACAAATTGGGTCAAAGTCACTATTAGAACAACCAGTTGTTGTAAATGCCGTCCAGGGGACTGGTGATCTGCAGTCACTGGCTACCTGCTAGGACTGGGTTTGATTTTGCCTTCGAGGTGAATAAGGTGCTGGAAACATTCCTTTGAGATTTTGATCCATATTAACATAGAAGACCTATGGCTGCTATATTAAGGTGACTATGGATGACATTTGAGTGCTGTGAAAGAAACCAGTGCATTCAAAGATGCTCATCTTCATGTCTTGATTGTAACAAGAGGTTATTTGAATTACTATTTCTTTGAAATTTTCTCTTTTTCAGATCAGTCCCTGGTTTAGTGGGAAAATCCCAAAATAGATTACCAATTCCCAAAATACTCAGACATGCCCTTCTTTCACCAAGTCATTTTGCTTCCCCAGTCTGAATCTTGTTTGAACTTCATACATGAAGTTGCTGCTATGTGAATGAATTAGATAAGCAGAGGAAAATGGATGAATGGATGGATGAATATCTGCATTAATGAGGAGATGAAGAGGTGTACCTAAAAAATAGGCAGTGCATGTGCAAACGATATTGTATTTTTGATTCTTTTGTTTTGGCAATCGAGCTGCTGAACCTTTTTTGGAGCAAAATTGCTGATAAACTGTAGCGTACTCATTATTTTGATAGAAAATCTGATCGAATAATTTTAGTGTGATCATTTTAATTTGTATTCCATTAGACTGATGATATCAATAAGTTTGTTGCACCTTGTAATACCACATTGGAAATATCAGAACTAACAAAATTCCCACACATCCTCCTTGTAATTAGCATTAGCAGGCTGACATGGCTATTTTGCCCCAGTTGGCTCCTCATACTTATAGTAAATTTGATATGACACAAACACGGCATTAACATCAGAGTGAAGATGTCAGCAGAGAGGATGCTCTTATGCCAGGTCCTTCAGTTCAGTTCAGTTTAGTTCTTAATGGGATTTTTAGGATGTAATATGCTTCAGGATTTTTAAGCACTGACAACCCTATGTCAATTATGGATGCTATTTTGGTCCGCTACTGAGGCTAAAAAAGATCCCTCTTTGCATCATAATATGGGAAGAAAAGAGGACCATACTTCTAAGATGATGTCTGAATTAGGAGCTTAACAGGTATAAGCTTAGATAAGAGCAGCAAATGTTAAGGACTAATGACCGAGATGAAGTTTCTTGTCTCTCTAAAGAGTGAAAGTGGTCCTGTGAACTAATAAGTAAAACTTTTTGGTATTTTAAGAACATTTTTGCTACGAAAGTGCCTTAAAATCAAAGAAATTTAAATGCTTTATAGGCAGCAGTCAGAATACCTAGACATCTAACCTGTTTTCAATCTCAGGGCAAAGTCCCTGTCAGAGAGTGGCCTGTAGTGCTGTGGCATAATGCCCTCAGTTTATGACAAAAAAAAGGTCTTATTACTGACTTGTTATATATGGATGCTTATAAAGGACTCCCTTGGCATCACATTTAATTATAATGGCTAAATGTCTCTTTTCAACGTGCAGCTTTAATGTTATGACTTTTAGTGCCCAAACTTGGAGCAGATTCAAAGCAAAATTGAAATTGAAACTAAAACAAAGTAAAGTATATACAAAGCACAGTCCCTCCAAACACTGCCACACTGTGGTGTCCTGGCTCACAAAATTTGAGCTTCCTCCATCATCACCCCTGCAGCCTCCAAACTTGCTGTTTATATAGAGGACCGTCATCTTTCAGCTTTGCTTGTTGGTGTGTCTGATGCATCAAGGGGCTGACATCAAAGGACACCTTATTTGAAATGCCAGTGTCATCTTACAAAGCAGCAGTACTTGACGTCATGGGAAGAAGGCATGAACAATTGAAAAAACACAATTTTCAAAAAAAGAAAATAAAAGCAGTAATCACTGGCTAAACCTCCCTCCTGCCTTTATGTTCATCCATCCATCCATCGTTCAGAGTTGTGGTAGGACTGGAGTCTATCCTGGCTGTCACGGGGCAGGATGCACATAGAGGCAGACAACCATCCATGCCCACATTCACACATGCTATCAATTTAGAATTGCCAGTTAACCTAACCCATGCATGTCTTTGGACTATAAGCCCTTTCACATAGGAAGTGGCATGAACTGAACTGACTGCTAGGTTGTGTGAAGGGCCTAAAATCTGTGTTGAGCTGGCTGCTGTTCTCTGCCTGTAATATACAATTTTTTTGCAGCTGCTCTCATGTACAATATGTGCCCACTCCCTGTTATTCTGCATTCCTATTGATTGTATGAATGTACTTCACACCAAGCCACAAGGTTCACCACGGCACACACGAGTCCTCCCTGGCTGGTGCTTGTGTTGCGTTTTGCTTGGCGCAGTGGGGAAACCTTTTCTGTGCAGCACAAGCAACAGAAAAGAATGGATTTCAGAGCGCAGCGCATGGCCCTTCTTATGTGAAAGAGCATCGTAGGAAACCAGAGTGCTCAGACAGAACCCATACAAGCATGGGGAGAACATGCAAACTCCGCGCAGAAAGCAGGGCAGTAGATTCAAGCCCAGGAGCTTCTTGCTGTGAAGCAACAGTGCTAACCGCTGCACCACTGTGCTGCCAAACAAAAAAAAATACATTAAATCAATAAGTGAAAAACAGTGTGCACAGTGTGTATATTGCTTTATCTTTCACTTGACACTCATCTCTTTTTAAACTTGGGGAAGTACGGAGTCACATGCACTTAGCCGGACTTGCTCCCAAGGCACACAACAGCGAGGCTCAGATTGCAACCCGCGTAGAGAGAGTGGGATTTCATTCTCTGGTGAGCTTTTATCCCACAATGCAATTCATAGTCATATCCACATTTACTTACCACAATTCATATAGAAAATTCAATACTACAAAAGCTATATCTGTTCAATTCAATATATACTTAAAAAAAACAAACAATGATTTTTCGTGAAGCTGTTTAAAGGACAAATATTTGAAAAATCTAGTCAAGTAGCTGGAACGAAGTAATGGTGGCATGTCTCTGCCTATCTCTGCAAATGATGCATTTCAGTGTTTATGAGTGTTCAGCTGGGTGATTTAACAGGAGCAGCCTCTGTTACACGGTATGGCGGCCCCCTTCCCTCTGTCTTTCTCGCTCTCTCAAAAGAGCACACGCACATATTCACAAACACACTTTACTAGCTAGTTGTCCTTGCTGTGCCTCATAAAGGCAGACTGAGGATAGTTTCAGGCAATAAAAAACAGCCTGTGAAATCGCATTGCATGTGAAGTCACAACAGATGGCTACTACCGCTATGTCCTCACAGAATATCACACAGGAAAGGACACCATAAAGATGAGCTGCACATACTGCTGCTCATCTACGCTTCCCCTGAAAGAGGACATGAGATCTTGTTAAAGACAAGGTTGCATATTTAAAGCTGTACTCAACAGCTGCTTATTGTGCTGTAAGTGAAATACTAGAATAACATGGGGAAAAAAAAACCCCAAACCAACGATGAGACCCAGTAGGGGGCAGAATTAGTCCAGAAGAAAATAACAAGGAAAAGGAAATGGGAAGAGGAATGGGTGGAAAAATGTACCTGGCTATATAACAAGGTGTTCTTAAGCAAGGCAGGAATGTCACATGCTATACTACACCACACTGGCATGATTAGAAGACCTATGGCTGCTATAGATGGAGTGTGTGCAGCTTTTATCTCCATGGTAACGCTGCAAGTTTTTCTTCAGCCCTTTTAAAAGCAACTGCAACATAAATTTCTCCTAATGAAGATGTGTGTGTGTGTGTGTGTGGGGGGGGGGGGGGGGGGGGGGGGGGGAATAGATGCTGTCTGTATTGTTCAGTGGATCAGGGGCTTAATTGTTACTCTGGAGGGTTGTGCCAAAAAGAAATGCAAAAAAAAGCAGGGGATGGAGAAGACAAGGGACGGGTGAAATGGCACAACAAACCCACTTCACTTAATTATCTTAAGTGAATTAGCCCAGTCATCGCTGCTCCGTAGTTGAATATGCATTGGCCAAATAATGGTTGTGGAGACGATGAAAGCACCTTAATGGCCCTGTTGGTTTTCAAGTGGCTCTGCCTTTCAACAGCCTCTGCATGGCCACAGAAGGAACATAGCACTTAAACCCTCTGACTAAATAGCCATATTGGATGGATTTTTTTCGGGCAAAACGAAGAAACCACAGTTCTTTACATATGTGCAAATCACACTGAGTGATATCTTGACATATCATTAACACATTTTATTTCATTAAAGTGGTTGAGAAATGGATGGATGGATAGATGGATGAGTGGATGGAGACATGAACTGAAATGGAAGAAGTAGAATATAAAATAAACAAATGAAGATGTTTTTATTTTCCAGTGTTGACAATTTCCAAAGGAATGGTTTGGACTTTAATCACCACAACACTGTTTTGCCAGTTACAGAACCATCAGATATAGACTATTTCTTTCATAGAAAGGCAGAATTACCACTACACATGTAGTCCATTCTTCTCGTGATTTGCTTTTGCAGGCCTGTCATGTAAAAAAAAAAAAAAGATGTCAAACACAAAAACAATCTCAGCAAGCAATAGCAGATGGCAATTACAGGACCTTTCCTCTTCACCTTCAAAAGACTGCGCAGTCTCTAATAATATAGGTGAAAGAGCCACTAACAGATGTAGTTTTAGATGTAAAAAAGATAAATTAGGCTGAACTCTGTCATACCAAGAAGAAGCTGTAATGGACGAGATTAGGTCTTCCATCTGAAAGGTTGACGGGAAAAGATGTTCTTTTACAGCTAAGATTCTTATGTTGAATGTCAGAACTCTTGGGGATAAAGGTGAAAACCAGAGGGACTTTGCAAACACCTTTTTTTTCTTTTGGTAAAAGACCTCCATTACCCATTATTACCTGTATTTGATGACTATATGTCATATTATCTTCCCATTTCTCTGGTCAGTCAGTCTCATGCAGCTTACAACAAGGTAGAAAGACAAAGATATAACTCAGACAGATATAATACAAAGATTCAAGCTCAGGTCCTCTACCAGAGGCCTGGGAGCTTGATGGTCCTGCGCAGTATCTTTGCTGTTTCAAAGGACTGCACTCTTTTGGTCAAGATCTCAGATGTTGTTCCTGGGATCTGCTGGAGCCGCTTGCCTAGCTTGGGGGGTCACTGCACCAAGTGCTCCATTTACCATTGGGACCACTGTTGCCTTCACCCTCCACATCTTGTGGAGGACGTGTGTGTGTGTGTATGTGTGTATATTTTCTACTTACTAAAAGTCCAAAGACTAAATGAAGCAGAGGACATTAAAATGAGTTTCTGGTTTTCTTTTATTAAGCAGCCATGAGCCATTTGTTGTGTGCATTCATGGCTTGTGAGTGACAGCAGGGAGATTGAGACAAGGACACAAATAACCGGAGAACCTGGTTTAGTACACTTGCTTTAATGAAATATTTGTACTCCCAGTTCACATTGTCTGTTTCATTACTGTTCTCAAGGTCTCTTACACAATGCCATCACCAACATCTCTTGTTTGTTTTTCTTTTCCAGTGTCTACATGTCTTGTAGTTCAGCTGCATGCATGTGTATGTGTATGCATCTGCAAGATATTGCAATAAATACTATAGTGTGTTACTCACCATGCTAGAATACGGAGCTGAAAACAAGACCACTTCAAACCCCACATGAAAAAAAGTGCAAGGTAAACGAACAAACAAAAGAGAGAAATTTTTTAGTTGGATCAGAAGGCAAAGAGCTCTTGGACCTCACCCATGCTCAGATTAGCTTTTGTTTTATTGTCAACTACACTTCAGTCCACATTTGAAAAGTTTCATCACCTGAAAAATGCGTCCAAACTTGGGCTGAAGGACATGTGAAAACCTGCCAAGGTACTAAAAAGCCCATCTACAGTAGGACACCTTACAATAGGTGTAACCAGGACCATACATGCATGTACAGCCTTGCAACCGGGGTTTTAAAAAATGTACCACCTCCTGCAGAAGCAACCAACAATATCAATCAGTAGTGTAATCTTTGTACTTACTCTGTTGCTCTTTCTGTTTTTATAGTATATACTTCAGAATAGCGTCGTATAATAAAGTATTCATATATACATCCAGGTGTTTTATTAGGATCTTGAAACAAAAACCTTAGCTCCTTTCTGAGATCCCAAGTTTTTCAAAGTAAAATAAATATATATGTGTTCTACCAAAAGGGTCAGGTTAAGGTAGATGAGCTGACTTTTATGACATGAATTTGAAATGAACAAAATGAGTGCAATCTATGTTTTTTTTTTTTACTTAACTTTATTATTTGTATTTTCAGCAGCAGACTAAAACCACAGAAAAGAATAAGAGCCCTGACACTGATTAAACACTCAGTTTGTATGATGTCAAAACTTTTGAAAAATGACCCTGGCCTCCTAGCTTCTGCTTTTATTCTGTGACAAGGGCTCCTTTTTAAACTCGAAAACTCGGAACTGTAACAAACTCCGTCTTATCTATTAGATACTCTGCTCTTCTTCACCTCTCAAGTAGCTCTTTTGGTGTCATCTGTCGATCAGACTCCTCCTGTCCTCTGTACAGAACTCCTTGTTAAAGAGAGGCCATCAGCAATGAAATGGGACCAGGTTTATCATTTTTAATGTGTTGAGTGGATTGCAAATATCGGTTTGCAAATACTGGATTTATGCAATAACTGAAACCATTATTTATGTAGCTATAACCATAAAGCTGTGGTGTGGATATACTTGTTTTCATAGCTAGTTTAATCTCAATAAATGTTGACCTATTAGGTAGCAAATTCTCTTAACTGTGTAAGTTACATCACAGGATTAAGAACATACTCAGATGACCCCAAACAAAAACAATACTGCATTGTATCCTTGTGCATCTTTATGCAGTTATACAGAGATTCTGGTGGTTTCTTGGAAAGCTCAGAATCCAAAAACAGACAACATAGAACTGAACTGTCAGCTGACACACAAAGAAGGAATCCATGACAGAGCATAAGAGGAACAAGATAAGTCTCTGGCAGGATCATCAGGGTTAATATGATCTAGAATTACCAAGTGCAACTGAGAGAGTCTGAGCGTCACTAGTACACGAGTGGACAGAACAATCTGGCGGAGAACGGGAGGATGAGCTGGTGCTTAGAAGCAGGAGACTGATTGCAGGTTTGTAAGCTGGCAGAGAGCAGGAACCAGGAGAAGGCCACAAATGTGCTATACTGAAAGTAGAAGGTGAAGGGGGAGAGAGAGCGAGAGCACACAAAAAATACTTATGCCCAAAAATGGCCTAAAATTTGATTACATGTAAATTTTCAATGTATATGGAAGGTAACATTTTACATTTGATTACATTTACTTGATTGCTATAAATTCAGTTTATAGCATATTTTCCTTAATGACTAATTATTTTAACACATAAACCTTTGATTTCATATGTTTCAGTAGGATTTTACTCAAAATCATTACTTCATGTTCACGAGATCTATTAATCATTATTTGAGTGTAGATAAAGCAGGCTGATGCTGGATTACATGAGGGACTGTGACAATGTTGGTCCACATTTTTTACAATACTGTGATTTATGAGAGACTTATGTTTGTTGTCTCTATTAATAGACAATATCTGCTAAATCTAACTAAAATTTGAGTTTGTACATTTTAGTTCAAATAAACTCAAACTAAAGTGAAAACTAAACTTAACTGCAGTAATGAAGAAAACAAAAGTAAGTCTAAAAATACTATTAAAATTAATGTTACTACATAGCCACTTTAAGGAACTAAATAGCAAATGAAATAAAATAAAACCTGTGATAAAAACCTTAAGCTCACGTCCTCTACCAGAGTTTGAGAGTTGGACACAGTATCTTCACTATTTCTAGGACTGTGCTTTTCTGGAGACCTGTGATGCCGTGCCTGGAATCTGGTGGAGCCACTCTTCCAGCTTGGGGGTTACAGCTCCTAATTCCTGGCACCACTGGGACCACTTTGGGCTTTATCTTCCACATCTGCGCCAGTTTTCTTCAATCCGTAGGACTTCCTTGTCTCCTTGTCCTCCTTCCACTCATGTTGCTGTGCACTGGGATTGCCACATCTATCACAACTGTCTTCTGCTCCTCTCGACCACCACTATGTCTGGTTGGTTTTTCAAACAGCTGCTTGTCTGTCTGGAACCTTCAGTCCCACAGGACCTAATGTCTCCCATTGGGATTTGGGGAGTTCTAGTCCATATGTGGCAAAGATGTTCCTGTGCACTATCCCAGCCACTTGGTTGTGCTTGCCTCCTACATCCTGCTGCTATCTGGTGGATAGTCTCTGAGGCACCTTTGCACAACCTGCAACTTGGGTCCTGCCTCTATGGATCTGGTGCCTACATCCTGCTCTTATGATGCCACGATCAGAACCTCTGTGCTGTTCTTTAGGTCAGCTTTTTCTTGCCACGAGTAGGATTTCTTGATGTCAGCAACCTTTTCTACCTATCAATGGTGCATACCATGTAGGGGCTTGGTCTTCCATGATAGTTTCTCCTCCTGTTCCTCATCACCGTCTGTCTTCAGCTCCCTGAGGCACTCTTGGAGCTGCTCCTTCCACGGGGCTGCCTAATGTATTTGTGGATGCTCCGTGTTTCCTCCAGGACTGTGGCTCTGACACTCACAAATCCTCACCCTTCCTCTTTCTGTTGCTCATAGAGCTTCAGGGTGTTGGAGTTTGGGTGGAGTTCTCCCGTTAATAGAATTAACCCTTTTATGTAAAGCTGATCCCATTACATCTTACTATTCACCCCCAGTAAGCACCATACGGTCTAGCTATATTGGAGCAAAGAGTTTTAAAGTTCCCCCAGTCCTCCAAAACCCTTTGGTGAGAAAAATCTTTTCAGCTGTAGAAACTTATTACATTGAGCTGCAAGACAAACACTGTTATATATGCCAACAGAAACATTTGAGAGCTTTCTCCACTCATATGTACACATATGCCCGCACACACTCAAACACACAAACCAGAATCTGCCTTCACTGGGCTGTTTCTGCCTGTTGGGATTCAATTAAAGTAACTTAAATGATACTGGGATGACTGCTTCATATCCTAACAGGCTGGGCTTACACATGTCCTCTTCTTCCCTGCTATATTTCATTAATAGCACATTGCCTTAAGAGGGAGACTGGAGTGGAACAAAGGGTTGGATAGAAGAAAACAGAAAGTGGGGAGGCAAAGGAGAAAAGAAAGAGTGACGAGGATGATTAGCTGGCTCCTAAACAAAAACAAAAATACTTGCAGTAAACATGATTTGTTGATTGGTTACTGTGCGACCTGATCTGCCTGAAGGCTACTGTTGTCATCATGGTTGTAAAAATGAAGATAAAAGGAGGGATATCAAACACACACTGCATACATGCAACATTTACAGATGTCTCGTGTCCCCTTTCAGTTTCAGACACACCTATTTCTAATACAACATTGCAAAATAGCTCCAGGTATTAAAGTGTAAAGTGGATTAAGCTGTTAATAGTGTTGGAGATATAAAAATCTCTTGCACCCTCCACAGCATTAATTACAATATATCACTGCCTCCACATCACTGCAACTTTCTTTTCTTTTTTTTTTTAAAGTAGTGAACAGAGATTTCTGTTATTCCAGCACCCTGGAGAAGGTGAGTGTTTCTTCATTTAAAACCAGACTATCTCTCTATTAGTGAAGGACAAGACCAGAGAGATGAGATGAAGGCATAAAAAGGAAGACAGTTTTATAACAACACTGCTGCTTATCTCCCTCATCTCTCTTTCCCTCCTTTTCCTCGCTTTCACCCTCCCTCGATTCCCCTGGTTGCTTTGTAATGAAGTTATCCCAAAGCAGAGATCTGAGCTCAAGCTATCTTCGACAGAAAAGGGATAGAGGGAGCAACAGAATCACAGAGAAGAACTATTAAAGACAACAGTGAGGGGGAAAAAAAAGCCTGGGAAGAAATGAAGGCGATGGATAATAAGGGAGAAGAGAGTGATGGAAGCAGAGATGTAAGAATGTGCAAGAATTGAAAAGATGCACTTTAGATGCCTGAATGTAATCACTGTGACATATTCAATAATCTGCTGCATTTATTAACTAAAACTATCCATTGCATTACCGAGAAAGTAGAACTCTACACAATTATCAGCATTAATATAAGAAGTTTTTCAATATTTTGTGCCTACTACTGCATAGGGTTAGGATACCCCTTTCCTTTGACCTAATTATGGGGGAAAGAATAGCTTGTATCGCTGAGGGCTGTCTGCTATACTCTAAAATGTACAAACATTTAGAAGAACTCCAGCATTCAGGAGTAAATATGTGTTTTGAGTTTGTCACAATAAAACTGGGAGCTATATTTTCACGATAAAAAAAGTTTATGAAATTAGGTTTCAACATCATCAAAAAATGACCAGCCTTTTGTGCTGCAAAATGATGGGGGCATTTCTGCTGAAGGAAAACTCAGCTCATTTTGTTGTAACTCAACCACACAGGTTATCGGGGGGTACGACATGCACTGTAGATAAATGATATTATTGTCACTTAGCAGCTGTTTCTCTGGTAAAGTCAAATGAGAATATTTTCTATTTGTGATGTAATTTCCTACAGCATGACTGGAAGAGTCCATAAAAATGCCAACATTTGAAAGATCGAATGCTAACATAATTGCAAATTCTCCTTCTATACATAATAATTGCTGCTAATATTGTAGCTATACTGAGGCACGTAAGAAGCAGTTGTTGTGGACTAAGTTATGAACTACACATTGGCGACTTACCCTTAGCCTGTGTACTGCCATCAAGGACATTGTAGACGTGGCCCTCAATCCTACAATAGGGTTGCTCATAAATTTAATGCATCTCTTCTTAAGCTGAAGAGATTTCACTAAGGAGACCTAGCTGTTCTGCATCAGTTTAATGCTGAAACCATAGCTATCATCGTAACTGCTGGCTGTAAAAACAATAGATTGCCAGTTGTAACTTTTTGCAGACTTTAAAGGTAACTATACATTATTACCATAGGAATTAATCAGATGAAGTCAAGCCTTTTCACAACTGTAGGCCCTTTTCTTCACATATGATGCAGGAAAATTGAGCAGTAAAGTTATTTTTTTTCTGCACTCAGTAGCACGTAAATGAATCACATGTAAATGAATCAGAACGGTAGCAATATTGAAATGTATTAACTTTGTATTGTCAAACATGAAACAAAAGCATAACTAGAGTAGTTAAAAGCTTTTAAGAGCCCAGCCTTTTATTTCTACATCTTTTCACTTCATTACCTGAGATGATGCTGTCCAAATCAAATCCCAACAAGTGGCAGAAAACTGTGAGCAGCCTTATTAAATGTATGAAATGTAAAATATGCAGAATATATTTGTGGATATGGAGAGGTAATGCAGAGTTAATGTCCTTCTCCACCCACTACTGAGCTATAAATGATCATGGTTTATTCCTTTAGACAGCCTGAAACCTGGTGGTATCCTTTTGCCATAGGTTGGTAATAGGCTGGTTGAGGTGCTGGCTAATGAGGAGGAAACCCAAACTCACAAATTCATCTAACCTCTCAGGAGGTGTACATGGGATGACGGTCATATGGTTACCAAATTGCTGCTTGTACTTCGCAACTTGTCTCAAATTTTTTACCTGAGGCGCTTTAAGTAACTGCCAAAGTTGACACTCTAGAGAAACTGACTCAGTAACTGACTTTGTCCAAGTGGTGCTTTGCTACCCCTGCGTATCACCAAGGGAAGATCCATGAGGGGAATGTAATCAGTAGTGAACCTGACCTTGTTAAGTAGGACACTCAAGGAACTCTCCGGGGGTATTCATGTGTCAGCGTCTACTGTAGCTTTTATAATATCTCCCCTTTTTTTGCTCACTTCCTCCTCAACCCCTTTTTACTTCTCATTAGCAAAATTTTGGTCACCATTAAATGAAGTACTGCACAAGCTACAGAAAAACTGTGGAACAAGCGCTCATTAAATCACATCAATATCATATTACCTGATTTATGAAAACTCCTTTCCTCACTTTTATTTTTATTTCAACACTGGCTTAGCTTGAAATAAGACCCAATCTCCATTTATTGAGGGCAGCCCTGTGGTCATATACCTTGCTTCTTGATTTGCTCAATTTTGTGTTTATTTTTCTCTTACACCTTATATTCTTTCTTTTCTCCCAGGCTGTCATTAAATCACTTACAATCCTAATTTTCCAGCAAAGTAAAAGTACATATGAGGATGCTGTTTAGAAATAGCGTGCACAAAGCACAGTTTCATGCATATACAGATGTTGGTGCCTGTAAGGCAGGATATAACTTATCTGCTGCTTTTCACAAGGTGGAAAAGAATATCACACACACATAGAAAAACAAATGGTGTGAACAGGCAGAAGTGATTAAAGTATCTCTAATTACAGTCTAAAAATGGTGCTTTGCTTTGCCACAAAGCTGTTTTACTATTAATGCTGAAGAAGCAAGTTCTGCCCCGAGGTGTTTGATTCCCTCTCTCTTTATGTTTGCCTTCAAAATGTAATGAAAGAAAACATTTGTACACACAGTTTTTTTTAGGCAACACTATGCAATTACTGCTAATGCAGCTTTGTATCTAACAATAATAGCAAAACCTTATCTCAACATAAAACGTCAGAAGTCAAAATCTAAGGAGGCAGCTCCCTTGAAATTTACCACTTCTTCACGAAACAAGGAAATTTTTCGGAGGGAAATTAAAGTCAGAAGGCTGTAGTCAAAATGAAAACTCCCGAAAATTTGATGAAACACCAACCCTGCATTTTATTACCTTTTATTTCTAATTGTGTTTGACACAAAGAAAGTCTTTTATTTGAACATGAAGGTTCCAAGCCTATGCAGACTGTCCAAACAATAGCAAACAATCATGCACACAAATACCTACTGCTCAAACCACCTTTGCCTGAGAAACAAAACTAGCTATGGGGATGGAGAGAAAAGTAAGAGTGTAGAAAGGCAGAATCACTGTGTTACTATTCTGTCTCTTTAAGGTGGTTACTGCATTTAGAAAGCGCCAAGGCTTTACGAAACTCAAGGTTGCTACAGTGATGCTACAATGGGTGGTGATTGATCGAAATAGCTGTTCTAAATTGTATAATGAGTGTGAGGTGATGGGATCATGACCATGGTAAAGAGACCAGACAGCGCTTGATTTTCCACTCTGGGAGCTTATCACTTAAAGTCATATCATCTGCTGTAGCGACAAAACCCGTCCGCTCACATCAAATCACTCAAACTGATGGAGACAAGAAGGAGACTGACAGCAGATGCGCAAGCACGCACCTAAACCCACTCACACACGTGCAAACAAAGAGCACAAACTGTGCATTTGTGTAAATATAAGGTGACTAATCAGCACAGTTGCTAATAGCTATCCCAATATAAAACACAGTGACACTGTGTCATGTGATTAACACTATATTTTTATGTTTATGTATCATCTCTATGACCCTGTAAGTCTCTTACAAGGAAAAGAAAGATTATGTGTAGGTGGAATCACAATTGGTAAGAAGAGGTGGGAAAATGGTTATGATTCGTTGTATCATTATACCGTTTGAGGCTGGAGAACGTTGTTGTAATCCTTCCTAAGAATCAGCTGCAGAATGATTAAGAGATTAAAGTATGTGAATATCTTTTATGTTAGCAAGATAGGTGCACACAAGAATATTTACATAATGGTTAAACGTAGATGTAGAATTCGTCACACAGAAAAAAAGCAAAAACTATAGGTTTTGACAGTTTGGTTGCAACCTGCACAAGTAGGCTTTGCTTTATATGTTATTGATAGTGACATAGCAATATGTTTGTGCATCAATTAACTTTATGAAGCAGTGTAACTTCTTTTACTTGTTCTGAACTCCTTTAATCTTTAACCAGGCAAACACAATGTTACATGCTCAAATGTTACATGCTACAGCTGTAACAAGTGAGAAAAGCAACTCTACTTTAACTACTGAGTCAGAAAAAAATATGTGAAAGTGAGAATTAATCCTAATATTTTAAGACTCACATAAGTCCAAACATTTCCCAGATATTTCCCTCTACAGCAGTTCATCGTGTTGTGCCGCTGACCTTCATTGTGTCAACAAAGCGAAGCTACTGCAGTGAAGGCTTGATGAGCTTTGAAGCTAATTCATATTTCCAGTGGATTAATTTCCACTGGAGCTGCTCTGTTGTTGTTTGAATGATTTATCCAGCTTTTTCTTAGTTAGCCCCAATATAGTCAGAGAAATGAATGATATAAATGCCCAGTATTGATTTGAAGAATTACCCTTAAATAAGATATTCTCCTTTTTACTGCCCACTCTTTTGGAAAGTTGGCTTTTCTGTTAACAATATCTAAGAGTCAGTAAGAAATGAAGGCGGCTGACTATAGAGGAAGAGTGAGTGAGACAATCAGATATTCAGAGTCGTTGATTGTAAAACAAAAATAGACAGAATAATAGAAAATAACCACAAATAAAAATGAATGGCAAATGCTTTGACAGGCAAAGATCTGCAGACAAAGATTGAGGGTTACAATGTAATAATAGCAGGCGAAGTAAGCCACAGCGACAAGAGGGGCAGAGCATGGTGATGACAGAATTCTACGAGCATATGTGAGAAAACAGAGAGCGAAAGGAAGAGGAAGGAAACAGAGAGGCAACAAATGCATGAACAAGGCACCCTCCCTCCCTTGTCGGGTGAGACCAGTGTAAATGAGATCGACTCATTTCCAACACATAGACACAAGCACCCACCCCCATCTGTCTTTGACAAACATGCTCTCATACGCACATAAGCGCATGTGCGCACACAGCTACACACGCACACCAGCAACAGCAACCAGAGATGAAAGGAATCAATAGATTATAGCAGACATCTGAAGAGTCCAGTCTACTCCCGGGAGGATCAACCGTAATTGGTCCAGACAAACAGCCAAAGGACAACAACAATAACAAAGCCTCCACGCACACTGAATGCAGCAATTAATAAATCCGAACAGGAATAGCAAATTAAATGTATGAACAAATATTGACAGGGCTTTGAACACATCTCCATTATTCACAGCCTGTTGTTGTGGTCTGCCGGTTTCAGAGACTATTTTTGCATTGGCATTTGCATATCTAAATGAGTGAGCATCGCATCTTCATGGAGCCATGCTTGGTTTTGGTATGTGGTGTTTCTTTGCTTTTGCTGGTTTGTAGCTTGTTAGCTAATAAACAATTCCAGGGTTTAGCTTTCAAATTCAACTGGAGGGTGCCGATGGAATAAAGAAAACAAAAAAAGAAAAGAAAACTGCCTCAGAATACTCGCTAGAGCTCTTGTTATGTCAGATTTGTAAGTCAGTGCTTATGAGTCTTTGTGTGTATTTGCCTCACCTTGGAAGAAGAAGAGATGGAATCCCTACTGTGCTTCTTTGGATCCAAGGTGGAAGAAATAAGCATCTGGCCCATCTAATTGATTTAGTCCATCAGCAGTGTTACTGGAGGCGTGACTGAGAACCACATCCAACAGCACAGTGATCGCTTTAAGGCTAGGTGGCTCAGTCAATCTCTTTAGATCTTCAATAGAGCCAAAACGACTGAATTAAGCAATGGGAGAGGAAAAACAGAGGTCCTGGTGTGGGTGTATGTGAGGGTGTGTGTGCAAACATATGTTGTTCTCTTTAATGACAGTGTTTGTGTAATTTGTGAAATGCAATTTTGAAACGAAAGACTTATTTTTGTACAACTTCATGCATGAATATGGGAAAAACAATTGAGGCCAAGGAAAGAAGGATACATATCTGTAGTGGGCACATTAGACAGGTTTTTTTTTAAATATTCAAACATCTCTCACCAGCAACTGGTTTTTCATAGTAAAAAGCACACAAGGCAAGTTAAAAAGAAATTAAATCATTTAATGGCATTAGGAACAAGGTGGAAGTGAAACAGAAATAGAAAAAAGATTTTATGTCTACAAAAATAATCAAAACACACAAAAAAGTTAAAACAAGCATAATTACTGTGTGGCCACAGAGTTACTGTGTGATTCTGCTCAAGGCTGTACTTTGATATGACAATGCAGATTAGACTGTTCTACTTTTGGCCCTCTCCTGCCTTAGCAAGACAGCTGTTAATACTGAAGGTAGCAGTGAGTCTCAGTTATTTGAATACACACACGACGTTAGAGCATGACCATTTGGTCAAGGCAGTGAAATGTAAAAACAGACATTGATTAAAACATACCAAAGTGAGTCACATGGGACTTCTGTCCAATAAGAAATCTGGTATTGCCAGTTTGCCTCAGTCAAAAAATTACTGCCATCTTGTGGCTGGAGTTGGCTACTGCGTCTCAGGAAGCTAGCTTGACTATAAACCTTAGTAATATGTAGTTTCTGTCATAATAACAGACATGCCTGTGTCCTGTTAACAAAGGATAATGCCTGTGAAGCTTAAAGGTCATCAGGTGTTCTTCATTTATGCACTGTGGATAAATCTGCTCTCTTTGAAGGGAAATTGATGGGAAACCAACCTGCAAGGCAGGTAACTCCTGGCTCTGTTTTCACTTGCTCATTTGCAATCTGTATGTTTTTATACACATGCGCACACATGTACTGAAACAAAGTGGGACGAAGTAAGTAAAGATGAGCAAATTGCTTGTGATTTATCTTGTCAGCAGACGCATTGTCTCCTACTGATCACTCTGGTCAATATATGTAATGCAGAGAAGCTAGAATTTAGTGTAATGACACTTTTAATAGCCTCTTTGACTCGTTAGCAAGGTAGGCCTTCAGAGAAATGATTCAAATAATGAAGAAAGCATTTTCAGATTAGCATGTATGTAACATCATTTGACCCTTGCCAAGTCATACCAGCAAGGTAGCGTGACATCATATTGCTAGTTGCAATCACCTGTAACGATGGTGCTGCACCAAAAAACTCTTTGTGATTGCTTTGGTCACTTGTAGTTTACATGGAAGATGCTGACTTGTTGCAACAGTTTGTGTTGTATTTTTCACAGTTTCACAAATGCTTGGAGAGTAGCTGACAAGCTGGCATCTTTCATGCAAACTACAGCAATCTGCAAAGCAACTGAACCAGTCAAGGAATGCACATTCGCACCATCTCGCACTTGGTGGTTGCGAGATGGTGGTAGACTGGTCTCATATTCTTTTCACTCTGCATTGCCAAGATAATTGTCATGCATCCAAAATGTCAGATACGTTGTTGTCATGTTGTTTGCGAGCACGTGTCTGCAATACCTCAACAAATGGCAGGAGTGGAATTATAAACAATGGTTAAAGATTTGCCATTTTCTGAGTATATTAATTCATACACAGATCCACTCAATTGCCTGCCTTCTTCAAAAGAGAATACTGTAAGAAAGAACAACAAAAATGTTCACAAAAATTGAAACATAAACATCAACACTGATATATTTTCATTACAAATTCTACAATTTGAATATCTTTAACAGTTACTAAATAGACTCTTTAGTAAGTTTAGTTTTCACAGCTAGATAAACACATTTGACTTCGAGACTAAAATCCTGATTGTGCTCTTCTAGTGTGTTAAAAATGGAAATATGAAAACAGTGTGCTCTCATGACAATAATGTGCAAATCATTTATTAAATGTGTGATGAAGAGTTCTTTCGTAGCCGGTTAGAATTTCTCTGGAGTATCCCCCACCAGTCTGCCTATGCGTCACCATGTACCACTGTGAATTAATTAAATGAAAGAAAAAAGGGAAAATGTAAAACATCAGATCTGTGCATGTCCCTTATATAAAGAAAAATGTCTCTCATGCACAAGAGCACCATAAAAGAGTTAAAAAATTTGTGGAGCTCTTTGTGTGTAGGATCTTCTTGACATGCTGACCTTCGAGAATAGCAGGTCAGATATTAGAGTCATGGCTTATGTCACTCCTCATAAAAAGCCAAAGCTATACCTAAACATGCCAGACACTGTCCACATTGTGCAACCCCCCCCCCCCCCCCCCCATAAAAAAAAACAAGTGTTATCAAAGAAAGTCCCCAGCAGAAAGAAATGAAATAAAAATGATGAAACTGAGTGCTGTAAAGCAAAATACTATGATGAATGTATCAACTGATCTATTGACATACTATCATGTTTAAATAATTATATTACTTAAGCTTGGTATCATTGTCAGAATGAGAACCCTAGTTACATTTCTGTAACAGTTAGACCAAGTAACATCTTTGTATCACTTGCAACACAGAACAAGTCTGAAATTTGTCTTTGTGAAATACTCAGCTAGCTAAAGCTACTTTCAGCTGCTCCCTTATTCACAAGGGGTTGCCACAGCAGGTAGCTCCGCATGTTTGATTTGGCAGATTTTTCCACCAGATGCCCTTCCTGACGCAACCTCAAGGGATTTCTGTCTCCTCCTGGTATTGAACAGGTAATCTTCACCACTCAGCTCACCAAAAAATAGAATTGTTTTAGAAAATACCTTAAATAGCAATGTCTTAATAGCAGAAGACACACAGTTTGTGTGCAGAGCTCACAGACACCACGAGGCACTTTTCATGGGTGCTGAGCTTTTTCTTATCCGCATGGCTCTCTAATTTGACATTTATTACATCTATTACAGACTAATCTAAACTAAAATGATCTCTAGCTGTGTGTCCTGCCAGGCAATGTTCACACCACCTGTATTCTTATTTCCATCAGTCTTGCATGTAGTGAAGCTGAAACTTTTTTGAATTATAATTCAAAGAACAATCGACACACTGATGGCAACTATTGTAGCAGAAAGAAATATATTAAGATTGTGGTTCACTCCTTGGATGGTTGTTGCTGTCTCTTTATTTTCTTTTTTTTTCTCCACAGAGCTCATAACCTCCTAGCCTCCCCGTGCCTCCTCGCAGTGAAGAACATGGTTAAAATCAATCTAGTTGTCCAGCCCACTAGTCACAAGACTTGTTCCACCTAATCAACCAGCTATTAGTTTGCTTGACTTTTACTGCACCTTCCTGAACACTTTGGTTCACAGTCAACTAGCTCACAGCTTGTTACAACTTCTAGCACAGTTTACTTTAAGCATGTTCCTATCTCTGTGTTAGCTTGTCAATAGGCTACCAACAAAGAACATGGTTTCTGGGGAACATGGTTCCTGGGGAACATGGTAACTTTTTAGGATGCACCCCCCCCCCCCCCCCCAAAAAAAAAAAAAAAAAGAGAATGGTTGCTCAAATAGGTCTAGTTCCCTTTATGACCTGTGTTGGCACAAGCTTTGGAGTATGGGAGGTAGAAAGAATACCTACAAGAAAATCCACACAGGTAGAGGTCTCAAAAGCTACACAGAGAGACCAGCCAAAGAAGCGTCATACTGTGAAGTGACAATGTTACACTACGATGCCACCTACAGAGTGTTTGTCCTCAGTAACATCTCATGCATAGTTTCTGGAGAGTCAAATCTATTCCTGGGCCTTCTCTGTAGCTCTTGGTGGGGTTTCACCCTTGCCACCAGCAAACTTCCTAGCCTTCACAGGAGTCTTGCTTTCTGTCTGCCTGCCTTGGCCAGAGGCTATCCACATGAGCAGAAAATATGAGTAGATGTTTCAGCACATATATATAACCTTTGTTTTAATTCAGTCAAGATCTGAAGATCAGGAAGGTTAATAGCAGGGAATAATGGAGGCAGTTTCAAAGATCTGCAAATATAATTTTAACCCAATGTGAAAGTTTATAAACCTTGTTATTACAGGTTTGATATTTACTATGATTTGTCCAGTCAGGATAACAGTGAATAGAGTCTATCTAATGGAAAAAAGGGGGTGGCAATAAAACGGCTGATCCTTTTAACCTTTTCTATCTCTCACAAATGACATTGATCAGAGGGAAAGACCATGTGTTTATGCATTTAAAAAGAAACAGGTTGAGAAGAATTAATATAGACAGAGCTATTTGCTCATTACCTCTCCATAAAAGCCATTTCATGATATAAATGCCCTTAATACCTCGATTTTTCCTGTCTGGTCCAATCCACCACCTTCCCTACTTTACTTACTCCCATGTGAGCTATTCCTCCCCCAAACCAGCCCCCTATCAAGACTAGAGGTGTTTAAAGAACTTCTATGAAATACTAAACAGCATACTTGCATACTTAAAAGAAAGCTACTGTACAACATTTACCATGATGTTCCTTTTTAGGTCTAAGCCACAATATATTTTGCATGCTTGGATAATGGCTTCTTAGAGAAAAAACTCACACATACACTTATATAACCCCCCCCCCCTCCCAATCTGCACACAGATTACAATCAGTTACTTAATCCATCAATCAATTACAGATACTCCTGATCTTGTTCTGTGTATAAAGCACACTTGTACACAGAATCAGTTTCTTCCATTCCAACCTCTGGACTGGAACTATGGCCAAGACCAAAGAGCTGTCAAAAGACGTCAGGGACATGATTGCAGATTGCTCTTTTTCTGTCACAGTGCAGGGTACAGGATGACTTCATTGCATTTAGGAGCCAATCTTTAGCCAGACGGGTTGTAGACTGGTCTTGCAGCATGACAATGACCCAAAAAATATTAAAAGGCAATAAATGAGTGGGTAAAACAAGGAGTTATATTAAGGTCAATTAGCGGCCACGTCTCAAGACCTCAGTCCTATGAAAAATATGTGGAGAGAGCACCACAAATTGCCAAATAGCAGCCAAGAAAGCAACAAGATTTAGAGTTTCTGTAAAGAGAAGTGGGCCGAAATCCCTCCTGAGATCTGTCCAAACTTGATGACCAACTACAAGAAACATCTTACCACTGTGCATGCCAACAAGGGTTTCTCCACTCAGTACTGTCATTTTTACTTGGGAATCAAATACAAATGTTTCACTCAGTAATTTATAACTTTTATATAATGCAGTTTTTGTACATCAGCAATAACACCTATGCTACAAATCACTTCTAATCAAAAAGTTTGTATTTAATCATAATTACTTTTGCTTCAGAATATTTCTCCCTTTGGTATATGTTTATTTTTTTCCTTTTCACCGAGGGAGATGGATTTTAAATCATCATCTTTGTGCTAATGGTTAAATAAAAATAAATGGACTGGCCTCAACCTGCTGCACGGTCATATGCATATGTGTTTCTAAAAACTCAAGCTACTGGATAACTGGTTTGTTGATAAGGGTAGAGACCACTAAATTTGAAGCCTTGTGCATTTGTGTAGGTGTATATTTGCGCTTCGAAATGTGAGTTTATGATATTTTGAATCAACATGAACATCCATTTTCTCACCGCAAGCTCTCTGTCTCTCCAGAGGTGATTTTTTTCCCCCTTCCAATTACTATTATGCGCTTTCTAAGGGCTTTTTCTGTTTCGGGATTAACTGAAAATGTGTTTACAGTTAGATTAGCTATCCTGTCACTTTTGTTGTCTGTGATTTAGTGGCTTACTGTTTTTGCGTGTGCTTATTTTTGTGTGTGTGTGTGTGTATTCATAATGGGCTGCAATGCGTGTTCTTGGGAGAGGGTTAAGGTGATTTAGTGGCAGCAGAACAGAATTCAGACCAGACAGGGTGAGCAGGAGCCCAGACAGTTCTGTAGTGGTGACACTAAACGATAATCATTTTGTTATTGTTGTTTTGTCCCTTGCTATGGCACAGCCTTTCAAAAGAACTACAACAAATTAAACACAGCTTTAGTTTGAGTTTGCACATGAGGAGAAGGAGTAGAGTTCCTTTTTTTTCCTTGAAGAAGACTAGGGGGCAAAGCAGAGAGGCTGGCATGATTCAGAGATAACAGCAGTGACCCTGAGTTAATTGGCAATTAGAGCGCTGCCAGCGTTATTGTCGAAGGTTTTCATAAGGATACTCTTGCATAAATGTGTGTTTTTGTGTGTATACCAAGTCTGTTTCCATTAAACGTTAATGCGCAGGAGACCAGTGTTTCCAGTTTCTTACATGGCCCTATTCGTATCTGTCATCTGTGTACCCAGCTGGTTCTTTCTTTTAGTTTTTTTTTCTTGCTTGTACAATTTTTGGTCTGCTATGGCAACAGCAACTATCTGTTCTATCTAGATTATGTTGTTGCAGTCAACAATTGCTATTAGCAGAACGCTATTGTTCCCAGATAGAGTACCAAAACAACATGTTACTATATGCTTATTAAATGCATTCGATATATGCATGTGTATTGAAAGATAAAATCTTTTCCTAATTGCTGAACTGCAAATTCTTGTTTTTTTTTTTTTGTTTTTTTTTACCTTGGAGTACTAAGAGAGGGATGAAGAAAGAGGTGATAAGGGAGAGAAAGATAGAGAGAACAAGGTGCCTTCACTTTGAAATCCATCTTTCGAAGGATGGATTCCCTGCTGAGAGCCTTAGGCTTTGTCCTTCTTTCAGCCCCTTTTTTGTGTGCGCATGTGTGTATGTCAGGTACAGAGTCAGTGGTTATAGTCTGGCTATCAGCCCCCAGTGTCAGTCTAGTCTGCTATCAGCCCCGCTACACACACACACACACACACACACACACACACACACACACACACTCCTGAGTCTCCACAGTTACTCTCAGAGCCCCCTCAGGATAGTTCATGAACTTCTGAGCACCATGTTTTTAAAAAACTGAGTTCAAAATGCACCAGGTTGCCACAGTAAAACCACAGATATCTCCCTTATATCGTGAAGTTACTAGTCCATCCTGAGATAAGAATATGAAAATGCTAAATGTCAATAGAGTAAATCAACGTACCTCAGCTTTTCTCGGAATACACACACAAATTCACCCAGTCACATTAATTCAGCTTAATCCGTCACACCACATGTTTTGGCGCTTGGATCAGATGATGATGGCAGTGTTTATTTTAACATTTAATACCACAGTTTTCCTTTGTGGACTGCTTTTATAGACTTGACACTTTAAGGGATCTTTATGGCGGCTGCTACTGTAATTGCTAGGAGGATATCTCGGGAATCTTTTGAACAGGTAGATACGTTTTTCAGCCACACAAGATCAGCTATTCTTTGTAATGAAGACTTACCAAAGGTGCCTTGACAGGCTTAATGTTCAACTTTCAGTCTGTCTCTTAGGTTATCAGGAATAACTGCATAATTCTGGGATCTGGTTAATGATTTTATCATCAGTTACTTTTCTTTTCTAATGCACCCCTTTCATAGTGTTACCTTTCATATCTTAAAACATTTTCAAATGATTTGAAGAGTATCCGGAGAGTAGAGATTGTGAGTGTGATGCATGCATTATTACTATATATATATATATATATATATATATATATATATATATATATATATATATATATATATATATATATATATATATATATATATATATATATATATATATATATATATATATATATATATATATATATATATGTGTGTGTGTGTGTATATTATATTATTAGTATAAAAAGTACAAAAAGTGTAGTTAAAAAAAATGTATAGAACCTTTGAAGGTGAGTACACAAAGGATATAGATTTTCAATATTTCTTTAAAGCCTAGGCTAATATAGCATGTTATTTCCCATTGCAGCCCCTTAAAAGACCTTATGCATAGACTTTTTGTATAGGATTAACATTTGAAAAAAGTCCATAGTCCAGAAAGCCTTTGAAGTTGTGGACACTGATGCCCAGTTCTCTACTTCTATCATCAGGAAGCTATTATTCTATTCCACAGAGTATTCTGTCAGCTGGGTTGAAGAGAAAGTTGATGACACCCCTTGCCCTTATCCACAACCACGATCCTCCCCAACTCTCCCACAAACTTTTGTAACCTCACTGATTATCCTCCGGTCTCTCCTGTCTCTTCAGGCGAATTTTTGTAAAAGGTGTCCTCTAGCTAACCTTACCAGAGACTTGATTGCACTCTACACAACTCCTGGTTCAAATCCATGTCGCTTCGCAGCTGTTCTGCAATGTTTCATGTTCAGTTTGACTTCATCAGTTCTCGCTTCTGATGCTGTATCTGATCAAAAATTCCCCAGCAGCTTTTATCCTGTTCCCCGAACCTAAAGATTGTCTGCATTCAATACAATGTGAAAACAGGGCAATGCCTTTTTGATCTTGCAGGGAACACAGAGAGGCCAGAGTGTAGCAGCCCAGAGAGCAAAAAGTTGGAGTTGATTTCATGTGTTGTAAAAAACGCTTGAGGCACCTGGATTTTTAGGATACACCAGTCTGTAGCTCTTTATACTTTATAAATGCACATGTTTGAGTTTGAAGATTCCAAAATTCAGATTTACCTTTTGAAATATCTTTAAGATAATCTAACAACTTAACTCTAGCTCAGGTGTTATATATACATAATGATGGGTTTGACTGTATGAACACTAATCTATGCAGCATTTTCTAATATGTCATCCCACTTTTGCTGCACCTTTGCATTCATTTACACTGGGACTGAATGTCAAATATGCAGGGATTTGATTACAAATACACTTTCTACAAGATATTTCTACATGCTAAACTCTGTCTGACAGTCACTGGTTTGGATAAGCTGGAGTTAGCGTGCACACTGCAGTGCCGTTCAGCTTGCTTTCCAGCCTCATAATTAAAATAAGCAAATGCTGTTATTTATTGCCAGATATAGTTTATCTATGTCAATAGATGTGGGACATCAGATGTGATAACATGTAAATGCATTACTTTTTACTTCAAGTAGATTACAACTTCAATCATATTTTTACTAGTTTTGTGATAGTAATAAATCGCAATATTTTTTTAACTTTCTAACAGAATAGCAATTTATAATGTAAAATTCAAATTTTACATTAAAATTAGATTTAAATGAACACAAAGTATTCTTAAAATTTCTTAATCAATAATCCAATAATCTACCTATATTTATTGTTCAATGCTGCTGTCGTTACTTTGTTACATTTGTTAGTACACTGTTATGACTGCCATTTTCAGTTATCTGTGATTGACTGTTTTCACAAAAATAAATTACTTTTGCACAATACATAACAGAAAAACCAAAAAAAAAAAAAAACCCCTACGAATTCACATATATTCGAATGGATCCAACTTCTCTTCTGTCTGAAAACTTGTAAAATCACCTCAATTTGAAACCTTTATTAGAGACAGGCCTTAAGGGACAAGAGGCCAGTGTAAGCCATTGTACATACAGTGTTTTTTCTTCAGTGCATTTGAATCTCATACCTACCTGCCCAGAGATGTATAAATATGGTGTCAGCAGTTTTAGTGTTGTAATTGCTTGCACAGCTCTCAGGAGCTTTGTTTTTGCAGGATGCAGTTTTCCTTTGTGGATCGGTTTACAGGAGAAATCAATTAAAGAACATTGCTAGATCTACTGCCAGTGACCCCTCATGATGTTTTCACAACGACAGAAAAACAATTATCTGTTGTTCGCTGTTGAATTTGTGTATCATCATTATTTTGTTCTCCGGGTATCCAGTAAGGGTTGCTTGAATAAAATCCATGTCAGGGTTAACATAAAGAAGCAGACCATCATTAACATTCACATCCACACCAATGGCCAATTTAGAATTAGCCTGGCATGCATGGCTTTGCGCTGTGTATTAAATCCAAGCACCTAAAAACAAACCCACACAGGCACAAGGAAGAAACGAAAATTCCTCACAGAAAGGCGGCAGCTGACCAGCAGGTCTGTTGCCTCCATGTATGATAATAATCCCCCAAACTTTTTACTTATTCTCTAAGTGTAAGAAGCAAATGTGGCACGGCGAGCCTGTGCCTTTTGTGCCATTCGTAATTTAATTCTCTTCAATGCAGAACAGATGCCTTAAGAATAATCTGTGCTTTCCACCTACATTCAATATATACAGAGACAGCTCACCCACATTCTTAATGCGTGGAGAGACATTGATGGTGAAGTTCTTGTAGGTGGCAATCTTTGCCTTAGGAGAAGCTACGCCAATGTGGCCTCATGAAGTTTTCAGGAAAGATAAGTTAGATGAATGTGCTTACAGTTTAAGAAAGTTGGATGTGGAAAGAAGATAGTAAAAAAAAAGATAGAAATCTTTGGAGAGTGGGGGTAGGAGAGGCTCTTAAACATTCTGAACTTATGACTCAGCATTTGCAGAGAGACAGACATAAACAGAAGTGCAGAGATGGAAAACGAAACTGTTGTAGGCCTACTAAGCCGAACAACAACAAAGCTGATCAGCCCCCTAAAGACAGTGTGTTGCACACCTGCAGCAATATTGCATCATTTGAACAACATCATCAGTCAGACAGGAGAGAAAACAGCGAGACAAGAATGTATTATGTAGCTAGAGGAAAAAGAATGTAAAGCAGGGGTGAAGTTAGGTTACAGTGTGGAGCAAATTAGGCGCAAGGGAGACAGTGAGGTTTGCTGGAGGATAAAAAAAGAGGAGCTTGAGGGGAAAAAGTTGAGGTTAGTGAAAGAAACCTCAAAAGAACTTAAGAAGGGGAAATGAAAGAAAGTAACCATCCACAGTCTCTCTCTCTCTCTCTCTCTCTCTCTCTCTCTCTCTCTCTCTCTCTCTCTCTCTCTATTTAAATATTGTTTCGGAGCCTTTGATGTCTTCCATATGTTTGCTTTTCACATAAAGCGTCAAAAGCTTTGCCTTTGAGAATATTAAATTCCTAAGCAAACAAATAATGTAGTTTCATTTTTAACAAAACCAACCACTATTATCAAAACGATAATGATGATTAGCACCTCAAAAATACATATGACCTGTAGTGAAACAATTCTATGTCAAGTTGCAGGACAAATCCAGAAATAATCTTTATGTCTAATTATTCTGCAATTTATTTCAGACATGGTGAGTCAAGTCTGTCTGTCTATGCCCACACAGTTGCCTTTGAGTGAAACACTGGGATATGTCTGTGTGGAGAGAAGATAGTTGAAGTGGAGAATACCTTGTTATGATAGTTAACAGTATATAGCTGAGTTATATTTATAGTCAGAGGTCTAACATCTGTATAGTACATATGCAGTCAAACATTAAATTGGTGCCAAGAACAGTTTGGAGGTGGTCCCAGAGAGTTGGAGTCTGCTGCCTTGTTAACATATTTGGCTTTGTTAGAGAAACAGAGCAGCTTTTCTGTCTGGTCAACGTGGAGAGGGAGACAAAGCAACTCAGGCGGCTTTTACAGAAGATCTAAGCCTAAGCCAATAATTCAGTCATTTTTTGGGGGGGACTAATGTTTTAGAAGTAATAACGCAGGCATCCCCCCAAATCTTCTATTTGTCTCAGCAATCAGAGTGACGAGTGAGATTCAAATCACCCACTCTGGTCAGCACTGACATAATTATCCTCTGAGATCAGGACAAAAGATCAGAGAAATAATTCTGTCAGAACCATCAAAGCAGAAATACAGATTCACTTGTTGTGATGTGCAACAAGTAAAATGTTTTGATGAGGGAAAAAATGAGAGGAAAGATTTTACAAAAGAAAAGTACTTACATGTACTTGACAGGCTTCGCTGTTTATTGTATTATCACCATAGTTGTGAAAAGGGTTAAATACATAAATAAAAAAGGGGGAATTCACCAGAGCAGTGAAGTGTGTTTTCATTCGTCTACATTTTTCTGATCATGCATTGATGAAACATTACAGGGACTTACAGTCACCAACGTTTACTTACTTTAATCAAAAAATTTAAATTGTTTCTAGCTGCAAATGCCAGAAATTTGCGGTCTTGCCTGGTGCCTTTGAATATTAGCTCACTGAATTTGCCCCAGCTGGAACCTGCTGAAGAATTTTTAAAGAAGCATGAGAATCATTCATCATTTCTTACTGAAGGCTTCCATTATAAAAGAAATTGCATTTTTCTATTCACTTGATGATTTGAAGTGACAGTCACCATGTCCCCTCAGCATGGCTCTCTGAGTTCCTGGCTAACTCTGAGGGTGCTGTCTGTTTAATAGGCCGGGCAAAGTATTAAAGAGAATGGGCCCCTGGCATAGCAGGGAAGCACAGATAACAGGATTATCAGTGGCCGAGAAACAGTGAAACCAGGTGTCTTTTTGCTCCAAAGAAAAAAGAAAACAAGAGGGAAAAAATTTTGTCTTTTCTTCTACCTAGTGTAAAGATTTAACTACAATTGTTGAAAACAGGATACAAGATTAAAAATATCCATTATTAAGTATTCACCTTTAGATTCCCAGTGATGTATGGCAGCTATTATTTGTTACATATTTCACATACTATAAAGGTGTAATTCTCTTCTACAGCTGTTGCAGACTAATTGCTTAAAGTGCACAACTAAAAGTATACAACACAATAAAATAAAACACTAATAATTATTAAAAAAAAAACAAACAAAAAGAACTCTCTCCTGTTATTCAGTGCTGTGACAAATTTTTAATTGGGGGATATAAACAACTAAGCTAGAATTACCCTTTTCATTTTTGTTTCGATTTATTTAATTATTAATTATTTCAAAACTAAAGCAATCACCTCTACAGATCTGGCTGATTGGTAAATGACTGTACAATTTAGTTAGAGCTTCTATTAGGTCATTTTCAAAGGTAATGTTTATAGAGATGAAGACATACGTCACTGTAAAAACTAAAATTCACAAAATATTGGCACAACGGAGCCTTTCAGTGTAACTGACTAATTTTATTCAAGGTACCATCAGGACTGTGGAAGACTGTTGAAAAGCAGACATATTATACAGTAAGAACATGTCTTATTTTCTCCATAATGTCTAATCACGACCCGTGTACTTTTAATATACCCGAAGTGTAAGACACTTGAAGAAGAACAAATGGCCCTGTTACTGTTATAGCGATATTGATGGAGGCCTTATCCTCTGAGACTCCTGATGCAATCTGGAATAGAAAGGCCATCAAATGAAAACTGGCTGGGCAGACAAATGGAGTTTCATCCTTCTTTTTACTTTCATTCTTTTGACAACAGCATAAGACAAATCGAAGCGTGCAAGCCAAAAGCAGAGGAGGTGATGGGAAACCATTTGGAATCGTGAATTGTTGAGTTTTTCACACGACTTCTTTGCAGACAGGCTTAATACTTGACCAAGAGGAGAGTAGTTAGCTGATTTTGCTACTTTGGGTGATGCAACAGGGTGATTTTCCCCTCTGGTACAATGCTGAAAATCCAGTGGGACTAATCTGATGAGCGATGAAGACATTGTTTTCACGAATGCCTTGAGCATGTGCTGGCTGCAGTCAATCACTGCGGAGAGAAGGTTCGCCTATAAAAACCAGTATAAAGTGAATATATTGGTTTTCAAAATTCAATACATGAATGAATTAGCCACTAAATGATAGGATAGTGAGATGGTCAACTCAAGTCAGTTTCTTTACTTATATGATGTTCTGTGTTGTCACATTTGGTTAAGCTTTGGTTAGATTTAAACATAAAAATAACTTTTTTCCTAACTTTACAAAAGTTGGTTGGGACAGTGGATGTATGCCAGGCTGTGGTTTGTCTTAAAAGGAATGTCTTTAATAAAAACCAGCACCAAACTTTTACTCCTTCTTAGCAATGCACATTACTCAGGGCATGCAACACTTCAAACAAATACTTGTGGCACGTTTTGTAACTAAAATTAGCTGTCACAAGATGTTGTGATAAATAACATATATTTTGCACATAGATTTATAAGTGTTAATAACTGGTGAATAAATGAAATAATTACTTATATAATTCGTGCAACTAGGTATTGCATAGCCTAACACGAAGCGTATATGAGACCAAAAATTACTACCAGTGTAACAAGGCTACACTAAGAAAGGTTGTTATGGAATTGTGTAATATTTCCCGGCATAGACTGATGTAGTTTAGGCTTCATTACACAGCAATCTTGTCCTGTGTGAATTGTCTGGATTTTTCTTTAGTGTGACCACAACTTTAAAACTAATAATTTTTTATTTCAGCATGGTGCAGCACCTATGGTCTTGAGAATCTTTAGATAGGAACCTAACGATGCTCTGAAAAAACGTGGAAACCATTATATTTTAATCCAAACTATAACTATTTTTTAAATCCTAACCAAACTGTTTACACTCTTTTTCACTTTTTTTTTTTTGCCAAAACCTGTCAGTTTTAATTATCATTATTTCTTACAAATTAATTCAATCATTCATTATCATTGTCAATAATTACAACAGTCATTTTTACAGCAGCTAGCAGGTGTTGTCCATAATCATGTAACACATATATGTGACATGTCACGTTCTGATATTCATGCTTGCACAGAGACATTTATAGCAACACAAGCAAAGTAGCTTTAAACAGTCACAAAATAAAATGTGCAGTTCAGTTCACACCTGACTGATCGGTGGATACTCAAATCACAGCCGCTCAGGGAAGTCATCTTGCACTACGGATCAGAATCTAGTTACACATAATGTTTTTCATTGTAGCTCATTACTAGCAGACAGACTGAACACTGATTTTTTTTTTGTCAGCCGCTTTATTACTGAAAGATCTTCGCTTATGTTCCATGTGGATTTACATAATGTTAAACTTCTTTTTTTCGGTCTTTTCAGTTTCCTTTTACTTGAGATGAAGATCACGAATGGGCAAATCCGAAAAAGAGGCTATTGCATTAGGAAGAATTTTTCATCAAAACTGGACCAGCTATAAATATTGTTCACGTCAAACTTAAATCAAACGCTTATCTTGTTTTTCTCTGCAACAGCGTGCTGTATAGCATACCGTAGAATTTAATTTTCTCTTGGGGTTGAGAACATGTCTCCAAACAGCCTATATTCACAAGTGCCGTGGATGATGTTCTTTTGCTGAGAGATGATAGAGAAAGAAGAGTTTGTATCCGTCTCTGGTAGAGGAACAGTTCCTTAGAGCCTTGCTGCTTGTGAACTTGCAGTTCCACATTGCAGGTAGTTTGCATGTCTTCCAGCACTCCTCGTTACAGTATAAAATCCAAGTTACATGGGTAGACGATGTACAGTATAACCTACACTACACACAAATGTACACATCAAAATTGTGCACAGGCAATTCATTTATTTATTTATTCTGTTTTCAGACTTCTAAAACTGTTATGTGCCTGTGTGCGAACATGTGCGTTCTCACTTAGCCATTATACAAGATATGCGCATTCACATCCAATTATACCAAGAAAACATCAAGGGACCAAACACTCTCACCATACCTGTCAAATGTCCCAGCATTTCCCACTCACTCTACCACTGTGTTACCTTCTTCTCTGCTGCTCTGTTTCTTTCTGGGGGTGCTTTTCATTATGCTTTCCTGTGCACTTTCTATGTTCCTCCTTACTCCCTCTGCTGTCATTAAGAAACCTTTCAATTCCGTAAGAGCTGAGGTGACTGCTGAAAGAGTTTGGAGAGCTGCGGTTCATGGCAGCTTATTCTTGTAGCACTTATTTTATATTTACTGTCATTTATAAGGATATACAGACAATGTAACAGAACACAGGTGAATGAAATGCATGTGAAATTCAATAAACTTTGGTAGGTGATAAACTAAGCAGAGTATAAATATATATAAAGAGTATTAGAGGATGATTTAAGTGCAACAGGTTGTGACATCACACAAAGCAGCATTTTATTTGTTATGTTTTTTTTATTATTGTTCATCTGCCAAGTGGAGAGCCAAGGCATGGGCATTTTACCAAAGCCTTTTGTTTGTCTCTCTGATTGTTGGCAAGATTGTGCACAAACAAAAGTTGGTGGAAAGAAAGAAGCCATTACATTTTGCTGTAGCTGTCGATAACTGTCCTTAATGTTATGAAAAATTGAATTGGGTTCGGCAGAACATGTTATCTGTGCGATCTTTTAGTTTTGCAGTCCATTTGACATACATATTCCCACATGGCTATCTGCTCCATTTGTCACGGTCCTGGGTTGGTTTATGATTACTAGTGTTTTGGTTGCTGTCTTGTAATTCTAGCTCTCCAGTTCTTCTGGGTTTGTGATTTCTAGTTCTTAGGTTTAGTTTTTCCCTTCTGTTTAATTCTCTTGTTCTCCAGTCAGTCGTGTCTCATGTCACTCCTGTCCCTATATTCCATGTTCCTTATGTTCAGTATCAAGTCCGTGTCTCTGTACCTGTTGTATGCCTTCTGTTTTATTTTGATGGTCCCTGTTCTGTGTTCAGTCTCTGTCCCCATATTTTCTCTGTGCCTGTCCTGGTCCCACGTCTCTTGTCTAGTCAGTCTTGTCTCTGTGTTCCCTCTGTTACCATGTCAGTTATGTCGTTGTGTTAAGCTTGTGTCTCTGAGTCCGTGTCTGTGCATACGTGTCATATTTCCTGTTTTATTTTGATAGTCCGTGTCCTACGTCGATAGCTGTGTCCCAAAACGTCGGCTGCATCCTTCGGAGGACCTGGGCTTCGCGGTATACGTGAGCCGGGTCCTCCACAGACCAAGAAGGCCGGAAGAGCGAGGTTGTGAAATGGGACGGTCTAGCCTTCAGATTTGCGTCACCGCTGTGGTGGAGTTTAATAAACTCGGCCGTCTGCTCCTTGCTATCTAAAATATAACAGGCATAAATTCTCAACCGGCTCACACTTCTGTTTAATCAGTTTTCTGTTTAACGTTTATTCAGCTGTGTGAAAATCCCGGAGGAACCCACCCGATGGATTAATAAAGTTTTATTTAATCTAATAATCTAATAACTTTGATCTCAGCCAAACCGATTTACTCCGGAACAAATAAAACACCGAAAAAGGCAAACAATTACATTTTTATGTTATCCGATTGACTTATATATCATGTTTAACCTGAGTAGCGAAAGAGCAAGGGTCTGAAAACGATGAAGCCGGGAGTCCGCTGCTCGCGCCGGCTGGAGTGACCATTGAACCCCCCGGCTTGCTATCGAGCGGGTGGGTAACAGACGTCTCCGAAAACGTCGGCACAGTTTTGCAAATATACGATTTCTTGATAAACCAAGCAGATATTTGTAATTTACACAGCAACTTCCTCGCCTGAAAATATGTTAAAAGTTTATTTTGCGACCCAGAAAGATTAATAAGACTAATTTTAAAACTTAGTAGCGGCCGCCATTGTTGGCAGCTGAAATTTGGCTGGGCCACGCTATGAATTCTGGGATATGGTGGGCCGCCAAGGACACACCGGACCCATCCTTCAAATTCGGGTAAATGAAGGACGCATTTGTTGGCCGCATTTGAAGGAGTCGACGAATTGGGACAGCCTTCGTCGCCTGGCTGTGACGTAATCGGCCTTCAAATGCGGCCTCCGGAGGATGCAGCCGACGTTTTGGGACACAGCTGATGTATCTAGAGCTATGTCCTAAAACCTAGGCCGCATCCTTCGGAGGACCCGGTCTTCGTGGTCTACGTGTGCCGGGTCCTTCAAAGACCAAGAAGGCTGGAAGTGAGAGGCTGTGATATGGGACGGTCTAGCCTTCAGATTTGTGTTATCGCTGTCTCGGTGGAGTTTAATAAACTCAGCCGTCTGCTCCTTGCTACCTAAATTATAACAGGACACTGGCGTAAATTCTGTTTAATCAGTTTTCTGTTTGACGTTTATTCAGCTGTGTGAAAACCCCGGAGGAACCCATCCAAGGGATTAATAAAGTTTTATTTAATCTAATCTAATCTAATAACTTTAATCTCAGCCAAACCAATTTACTCAGGAACAAATAAAACACTGAAAAAAGACAAACAATATAATTTTTAAGTTATCTAAGTGACTTATATATCATGTTTAACCTGAGTAGCGAAAGACTGCGGGAGGTCTGAAAATGATGTGCTGGGAATTCGCTGTTCTCGCCGGCTCTAATGACCCTTGAACCCCCAGACATCTCCGAAAACGTCGGAGCACTTTTGCAAATATGTGATGTCTTGATAAACCGAGCAGATATTTGAGGTATACAAAGTATATTATTTTGTGACCCAGAAAGCATAATAAGAGTAATGTTAAAACCAAGTAGCTGCCGCCATTGTTGGAAACTGGAGTTGGCTGGGTCGCGCTATGAATTCTGGGATAGGTTGGGCCATGAAGGATACACCCGACCCATCCTTCAAATTCGGGGAAATGAAGGATGCATTTGTTGGCCGCATTTGGAGCAGCCTTTGAATTGAGACAGCCTTCATCGCCTGGCTGTGACGTAATCGGTCTACAAATGCGGCCTCCGAAGGATGCGGCCTAGGTTTTGGGACACAGCTTAGTTTTGCCTTCCCTCGTCTCATTATGTCTGACTTGTCCCAGCTGTGTTACTTCCTGCTCCCCATCCTCTCGTGATCCTACCTGTGTATATTAGTCCTCAGTCTTCCCCTGCTTGTTGTCGCATCGTTAACCTACACTCTCTTCATGCTGTGTTTTCTCCCCTCGTGTTCCTGACAATATCTTCACTCTCAGTTCTGGTTTGTTCCCTCAACTTTCTTAGTTCTAGGTTCCAGTGCTCAGTTTGGTGTTTTAGTTTCACATTTGAGATTCTGGTTTGTTTTGTTATGTTTGTTTCCTATGTAGAGTTTTTCCCAGCAATAAAGCTGTGCCTTAAGTTTAACTTCCTGTTTCTGAGTGCTGCGTTTGGGTCCTTCATCCTGCCTGCCACACATCACTTGCCATGACACCATTGTTGTGTGATAAAACAATGTATGACTAAAATGAATAATAATAGTAATAATTTTAATAAAAGGCCGTGTTGAGGTCCTGTTAAAATGCACAACCCATGATTCTTTAGCTTGTAGAACCATCTTTAGCAGCAATAACTTGAAGAAATGACTTCATCAGTGTCTCATATCATTGTGGAGGAATTTTGGCTAAGGATATAGTTAAGGTCTGGACTTTGACTGTGCCATAACGACACCTTGATTCTTTTCTTTTCAACAACCCAATTTGGGACAAGCTTTCTGACAGAATAAGATGTTCAGAATTTCTTTTAATTCAGTCCCACTGGAGGGCTTTTCTGTTATGGTCAGTCCAGAGGGCAATTATGTTTTTCATATAGATTGAAGAACTTTTTTTCCTAATTAAAATTAATTAATCAAATTGAATTACAAAGTGTGACAAACAAGCAAAGAAATGAGAAACGAGGAAGGGGCTAATACTTTTTCACAGCAATGTACCCTCTTAATTCCTATGGAAATAGTGAGGGTGTAAGCCTTCCACAGGACTGCAGGAAAACTTTCTTTTTCGCATGAGTGTATGTTAGACTTTACAGGCATG
Source organism: Pelmatolapia mariae (assembly GCF_036321145.2). Taxonomy (NCBI): domain Eukaryota; kingdom Metazoa; phylum Chordata; class Actinopteri; order Cichliformes; family Cichlidae; genus Pelmatolapia; species Pelmatolapia mariae. The sequence continues at coordinate 19,384,642 of NC_086236.1, forward strand.
TACAAAAGCACCCTGAGTCACAAGTTCCTCATTCCTACTTCTCACTCTCCTGTCACGGTTTGCTCGGTGTCCTTGCAAGTAGTTAACATGATTTGCATACTCAGTGACACAATGCACCGCACTAATTTCTGGGAAATGTAAAATCTGACACTCTGAAAACACGTGGGTACCTGAGGCAGAGCAAAGAGTGTAGTGGGCTAAGTTGCATCAGGTTGTCTCACACTTGAACACTGTGCTACACTGTGCATATGGGTGCATTCATGTTTCCAGAATCGCCCGGGGCTAAGGGATTCCCATATTGACAGGTCTACTGCTGGCTCCTTTGGTGTTATCAAACTAGTTCAGATTTCTTCCTTTCATCTTGCCTTATAAAGACTCTTCACTTGATCACACAAAGAAGCTCTTGCTGTGGTGCTAAGTAAAGAATGTAACACATCCTCGGACAAAAATTAAATGAGGCAGAATTTTAAAAAGCAGCAAATATATCAGCCTGACTACAGATGTAATTACAGGAGATAGATGGATACATGAAAATGGACATTATATAAGGTAGTAGCTGGACTTTACATAACAACACGAACATACTAAGCTTAAAAATCTCGCATTATCACACATTATATGACTTTTAGTTAATAGAAACCCTACCTGTACTTTATCATATAAAATCTATGACGACTGTAGATCAGTCTTAAAATACAAAATATACCCTTAACCAATGTTCCCTCTAAGCTGCGCACGTGCGCAATTGCGCACTGCTGCCACGGTCTCTGCGCACAGAAAATCTGCGTTGCGCACAAAAAAAAATCTAACCTGAATTGAAATTAAAATTAATACTTTAACAATTCTGTTTTGCAGTGTTAGTCAGTAAGTGACTGGCTGCTCCCGTATGGGATTAGAACGATGCCACCTTATCTCATAGTCCAGCCAATGATGCGATTCACATTCGTATATACGCAGCCAATCAACGTCGTTGACAGGCTATGACAGCGTCCTTATGCGCCGACACCGGAGTTTTAGCGGCGTGGCTGATGTGGAGTGAAGCCACGTTAATGACAACGTGTACAACCATTGGATATGTGAGCAGGACAGACGGAACAATTGACGGGAAAAGTGTGGACTTTATACCAGTTTTTAAATTGTGTTGATAGGCCACGTAAAACCAGAGTTCTGATAAAAAGAAATATGCAATATTTGGTTTTCTTCCTGAATACTATCCTTGTTTATATTTACTGCGGGAAGAAACGGTAAAAACGGCATTTTATAAGAAAAAAGGCTCGAACCCCCACCCCCCTCTCTCTTTCCTATTCGTCCAAAAAAGTACCATGTCGACCAATCAAAAAATGGTATGGCAACGTGGCATCTAGTTGTTAAGAAACGGGGGGAAGTTTTAGGAGTGACGGCGGGGTTTTGAGATGTGAGAGATTTGAGACGTTTAGTGCAAATCTTGTGTAGTTAGTGTGTAGTGTAGTCAATAGTTTTGTTGTGTGTGTCAGAACAATGAGGCGACTGCTGAATGTTACAGGTGTTACAGGAGTGATACATCTCCTGCTGTCAGGCCTGCAGGTATCAGGCTGTTGTTCTCCTTTATCTCACAGTGGACAGAAATTATTTTTGGAGTGGCACAAATAATTTGTGTGGCATCAAATTTAATACAGAACAGCTGATTGTTCTGTAAATAGTTTCAAATGTTTATTTAAAAATGCCTTGGCTGCATTTAAAAAAATAGCTGCAAAAAACTTTGTTGTTTGCCAAACTGAGTTACTTTTTTGAAGAAGTAACTATATAATTAATTGCCCAGCATTGGTCATTATAAACTATATTTTGCAGACAGAGAGTTACTAGACTCTCTCCCAGACCACAGACTCATACTCATAATACAAGTCAGAGCTTTATAAAAAAAAAAAAAAGAAAAAAAAAGAAAAAAGAAAGTTGTGTTTTCAAAATTGGAGTTCAAGTTATTTTTACTTTCAGTAGTGTTAACATACTACACAGGCCAATGGCTAGATTTTTTTTACATTTTCATTGTAAATTAGCTAAAGCAGTTTAAAAGTAGTCTAACATAAATGTAAATGCTGTAATTTGATTATTTTAATAAACCATGTAACTTGGATGGATTAGATGCTGGCGTGACCACAACGCACACGTTTGATGTCGCTCACAGTGGTCCAAGGGATCGCTCGGGGAGTTTGTGTGTTCGCTCAGACACCTGAAAAATTAGAGGGAACATTGCCCTTAACCCCAGATGGTCCTCAGAAGTGCTTTAAGAGTCACCTTTGCCAAAGAAAGAGGAGATAACCTATCAAGATGTTATCAAGGTGTAATATGTGAAACTCCTCTACAGAGACTAGATAGGGAAAGCTGCCAATTCATTCTCTCTGCACCAGATGGATTATTTACTATCTCGAGTTTTAGTAGTGTTTGTTCTGGCATTAGGAGACAGAATGTCTTACTCTCCAACAGTGATAGATTTGTTTTTAAATACAGGAGGGATTATTATTTATTAACCTCTTGAGTTTATCACATTTTTTAAATGTATGTTACTTACTATAGTATGCCAGGTGTGCCTTTAATGATCTGTGTTTCTGTATTAGTCAAGTCACCCATGAAAAAGAGATCACATTACATTTCCTAGCCAAGAAAATAAGGCTTAGATTTAAAAATAAAATCCTATTACACTTGCCCTTCCAATGTGATGAGTGTATGAAGTGAAAGCTACTGAGACACATTTCACACTATTTTAGACTTCTGTCACACATCCCTTTGACAGAGTCTTTAATCATCTTTAGTCTTTAGCCATGAAACCTTATTCCTACTGCCCTAAAGCAGCAGATAGCCTGCTAGTATGGACACATGAGCTGGGAGAAAAAGAGATTTTTCTGTTATCCTGTCTGGACACCAAGGTGTGGTGAAGTAGGCAGGTTTTTTTTTTTTCGGAGAAAATTCAACACAACAGAATGAGCCGAGCTGCATGAAATCCAATCAAATCTAACGACAGCTGGCGTCTTGTTGTCTGTGAAAGTCCCAGAACTCTTTTGGATCTACAAGGGATCTCTAAGGCACCCTGATGCAACCAGTAGGAATATAGCTGTAAAATGCACTAGTCTTTGTTTTTGATGGGGTAAACTTCAATGTTTATCATCAGCACAAAAGTTTATTTTGAAACTTTTGACTCACTAACACGCAGGAAGCGACGAATGACATCAAAATCTGTGGTTGCAGAGTAGCATTGGTCAATTCTGTAAACAACTTAATACTGTTCCAAGAAAGATTCAGTGGGAATTGAGGTACTGTGCACATAGCAACAATATATGATTGCTGAAAGTTCATTGTGGGTGAAACTTGTGGCATGCAACAAAAAAGTGCTAAATGAGTTGTTTTTGTCAAAAAAAATGTAATTGTGTTATTTAGGTATTGAATTTTAAATAAAAACATTTGAAGTTTGGGTAACAGGATACATGTAAAGTCTGTTACTGCCACTATGTTATCATTAAAGTAACCCTATAGCATGTTTTGCTTTTGGGACTTATTTTTTTCTTAAATCTCTGCTTGCAGTAATGCAGTTATCATACTTATAATCAAAGTGTTTAAAAAGTTTGTCTCATACAATAATTTATTTACATTAAAATGCATAAGTATGGCCAAACATGCAGGGAGGGAATATGTAAGCTGCCAGTCTGCAGCTATGAAGTGACCACTGGAAGAAAAACAAGCCCAACAACACATTGTGTACATAGCAAGACAGTACCGAAGTACCAGATCAGGAGCAGGGTAGAGAGTCAGAGTGAAAGTAAGACAGGTGAAGAGGTAGATAAGTGAGAAGGGGACAGAGAGTGCTAGTAAGAGGTTAAGCACACACACTTACACCTGCAGTTAAAGCCTTCACCCTGCCATATTATCCCTGGCCTTGCCCCCCATGCTCACAGATGCCAAGAAATCCGATTTGCCAACTTTGGGAAGCTGTGTGTGACAGCCAATTACTGGGGAGAGGACTCCCAGTGGAGTCACCTCCTCACCTCACAGTCCAAACATCTGCCTGTCAGACAGTCAAGGGAGTCAGGTAGACTGAACAGCAGTAAGAGGACAGCAGACTGGAGCGCTTATGTGGTTAAAAATCAAAAGCTTCAAATATTTGTTGCCTGGGTTGCTAGTTGTCATACATCTGAGATTGAATTATCACTATGACTCATAATTTTAGGGTTCCCTTTGCTAGAAGATGCTGCAGGGGCTATGGAGCAAAGAGTGATTTACATGCAGTATTGTTATATTATATTCCATATAAGGCTGCTTGTATACCCTATAAATCTGTGATGTAGTGTTTTTATCAAGGTAATATATGCCCTCATAAACAGTACAGGATCTTCTCAGTTTATTAAGACTGTTTGGCCAGAAATCAATGATACACATTTATGATTATCTCAGAGATAACTGTGAGGCATCATTAAATAAATAAACAAACTTACACACTAACACTGTTGGGTTGAAGAGACTTTATGGAAACAGCAACTCTCTGCATATATGCGATTGAATATTTAGATCCATAATAATGTTGTCTGAGTGAATTTATTTTACGAGGCGGCCAACTGGAAATTCACTTCAGAAGCTGCAGCAGGCATAGCAAGCCTGATCCTGACAGAGGAGATTATATTGTAAAAAATAAGAAGAATCCAGCGTTTACAACTGGATTATACCCACTTGTTGACATGTTGAAAATATTTTGCTTATTAATAATAATAATCATAATAAATGCATGGAGTCTAGCACAGAAAAAAGTCAGCTTTACTTACTGTTAGGTCGTTAATGAGACAGGAGTAGGAGGTCAGGCAAGGGCTGTCTCACTCCACTGAAACCGTAGCCAAATGTTCTCTGCCGGTGTCATCACTGTCACGGAGCTTATCGCCACGGAGGAAGAAAATGAAGGAGAAGCTTACTGCAGATGGGAGAAGTTTTGCCTTCTAACATGTAGTTAACAATGTGAAATATTGTCAAACATTCATAACCCTGTCTGTGGAATGGAAATCCTGTGGTTTATGCCACTTTCACCCCGCATGCCTCATGACATGGATTTATGTCTTGTGTATAGTTCCTCATCAGGCCAGATGCTACCCTGTGCGTCAAAAAATGGTGGTTACAGCGTAGCGCGTGCATTAAAGAAATGATGCCAAGGGCTCCTGACCAAGTGTCCGTTCGTGATTTTGTGTTGATCAGGAGTATAAAAGCTGAGTGACAAAACCTGTTCAATTGTTAAGATTGGGCAGGATTATAAATACATATTCAATTTACAATTAAAAAAAAACAAAAAACGTCTGATTATGGAAGTTGTCAATTGAAATGGTCAATTCTGATTCATTTTTAAAATGAATTTCTATGCTACTAAATCATGCACCAGTTTGGAGTTTCGGTCCAACATTTAAAGCTGCAGAAGGCGCAAAAAAGAGAGAAAAACTCTGAATTTGACAGAGACAGCCCTCATCATGCACCTCTCCCCTCTCTTTTTAAGCCCTTCTTAACAGACAACTGGGTTATATATAAGCTGAACTGCAATACAGTGAAAGTTAAGTTTGAAATTTTTGTCAGTTTACACCAAAAACAGATTGCCTATCCTGCCTTTAATAGTACATATTATATGTAAAGCAGAAGTCATTTAAAAATCCCAGAAAAAACACTGCAAAAAGAAAAAAAACGTTTTAAATCCCGACTTAGAAGACCTTTGAAATTCCACAGTAATTGCAGAAACTCCATGCACTTCCCAGTCTGGTGGAAACTAAATGATCAATAGCTAGTAAATTCATTTGAAGCTGGGGCCAAGGCAAGAGCAAGCTAAAGTTTAACTTGGAAAATGAGATTGCTTGACCCTGGCCATGCAGTACAACATCAGTTTGTCATGATTAATCTCGCTCTGTCTTCTTTTCTTCTCCTTTTTTCCTCTGCAGCTCATTTTTGTTGTACAAAGGACAGTCGATAAATGAATAAAAATTGAGTGAATTGGAAGGCATAGTACAATATGTCCAGCCGCTATGCCCTCCCACCTGAAACACATTATGACAGAAAGATATGGAGAAAGGGTGAGAAGAGGGGATGCGGGGTGAAAGAAAGTCCCACATTTCTCGGCGAGCAGTTAAATTGAAGGGGAAATAATATGAGGCGTGTCAAAATGCAATATCAGGCCGTTTACCCCAATGTTTAAGCCCGTCTTTGACTCCGGTGCTTCCCAAGAGAAGCAGAGGATTAAAATGGGAGAGTTATACGTTGTAAAAGGGGAAGGCGTATGAAAGCAGACGGTAGATGGAGAGATGGAAATGAATATGAGGTAGAGGAAAAGGCAGTGAGAGAGAAAGTGAGAGAGCAGCTGGTAATGGGGAAATAAAGAGTGTAATCTCCAACTCAAGCAATAACATTTAGCTATGAAACAGTGTGTGGAGGGCACACACACACACACATTTACAGCAGTCCAATAAATAGTTCTGACCTGAACAATTTCACAGCTTTAACTGCAGGCCAGTGGAAAACCCATCCACACTCACACACACACGCACAGACATAAATGTCCTTGCCCTTCAATGGAGGCAAACACATACATCCATCCGCATTTTGAGTTACTTTAAGTTAAACTTGTTAACATACCTTCAGGGCCCCGGAATAGGTTTGATGTGCCAGCAGCAATCAGGCAATGGGCACATTGCTGAAAGATTGTGATAGAAAGACATATCTCTACTTTTCTGAAATGATTCGTGAATCTAAACTGTGAAGTGAAGCAAGAAAAAAAAAGTCTTTTTTCCCACCTGATAAGGACAAACACACCCTCAGAGCAAAGACATGGCTATCTCCAGAGGATACTTTGTATAACCACAAAAACATTTTTTTTCATCCGCTGCTTCCTCCATTCCTCTTCTTTTCCCTTGCATATGGTGAGATGTATTTTTGAAGCATTCCTCAGCGTACCACACATACACACAAATGAAATGACACACAGTTGCCACTGCTCACAAGTACAAAGATCTACACAAACACAACCAAACAATCCCCTGGCTGCATCAGGAGACAGTTAAGGTCTTACAGTGGCCTGGGGCACAAGGATTGCTGCTTAATAACTTGCCCGGGGCATCAACCTGACAACACTTAGTGTTAAACACACAAACATGCATACACACAAACACACGCAGACACAGTGTTGAAGCTGTCTGTGCATCTGACAGTCAGACACTTTATGTATCACTCCCTTCTTGCTCTCATCTCAAGCAGGGGATTTCTTTGTTCTCAAGGGAGGAGCTGAGAAATGCTGTAGCAAAGTAAAGCTTTGGTGTTGATCAAATCAATTAAAAATTAAAGAAGTCCACCTTGAAGCAGAACTTGTGTTATTCCCTAGTTTTATGTCCCATCAAAACAGATGTGCACATAGTAATGAACTTATAGTGTGAGCACAGGGCAGAAAATGTGTATTTGTCCCTTTCTTTCTCACTCTCAAGCGTAAAACTGCATCCTTATTCAAAACATAATTTGATTTTTTTTTTTCAATAACTGATAAAAACAACGCGTCTTATCTTATTAAAGAAAAAAAAGTATCTCGGTTCTTCTTTTTTTAAATGGTATGTTAACTTAGCTGATCAAACAGCTTTTTATATTAATTGTCAAACTGTCAAAAATTACAGCTAAATTCAATTCAATTTAAAGTTATTTCAGAGTTAAATTAAAAACCTTACGTGATGTAAATTTGCCAGTTTTTCTAATCAAGATTTAGCTTCCATCCATTACAAGAGTGTCAACAGTGCTAAACTATACTTAGCTATCTTCCTGAATGTCCCATTATGTCCTCTTACACTTGTGCCTCTACAAGGTGGCTTAGTTGGACAGGGTGTCAAAACTGTGATTTTTCAGCTTATAGTTTTCAGTCTAGAGGTTCACAAGAAGATGATCTTGAAACCCCCCCCCCCATCAGATCAGGATTGATGGCCAGATCTTTTTGATCACCCATAAAATATTATAATTTACTGCACTGCAGCTTGTGAGCTTCAGGTGCGACATCATTTCAGTCCATCATTTCTGATGGACTCTAAAGCATGTCTTTCCACTGTTGACCTTCTGACACCCTTCACCATCAAGCCAAGCTCCCAAAATCAAGTTTCTTCTCTTGTCCATTCCCCTCTTTTCTCCGTTTCCATTATTTTGTCCCTGCCCTAAAATCCAGCCCATAATTTGGTGCTCCTGACCTTCTTTATGAACACCAAATCTTTGCCTTTTTCTTTGGAAACTATAATCCATTAAATTCTGTTTCATTCTCCAAGCGTTAGACTTTGTTTTGTATATAACTTTGTTAAAGTTCTTGGAGTTTATTTTATACAGTGCCCTTACATTGTCACTATCTAAGGCAAAATATGTGTAATATTACTTCAGTAGCTTGTTGCTTTTGTTGTTCATAAATTCATAGTGTACCTGTGTGATTATGGGACAGGAATTGTCTGCATTTTGTGACCTATATGAAATCATTTTTAGATTCTGGAGACAGCAATGTTTTTCTTATAATTAGCGGAGCTGTTTACTATACGCACAAGTGCAGAAAGACACATTAGTTATGGCTAAGGTAGCCTTTTACTGTGAACTACAATAAATACCTTTAAGAAAAATATGCTAAGAAGGCAAATATGTTTGTTGGTTTTTTTTTGGCAGAAATAAATTGCTGACACCAGTACATTTAAGTTTAGCATATTAAGCTATAACTGCTTTATAAGCTGTCCCCAAATGGGTGGATATGCATTTGAGTTGATTTTTCACAGTCCGGTATGTGAACATACATTTATACATGTGTAAAAGCTTGTCCTTCATTGAGTTTAAGAAGTTGGTCACTGTTCACATCTGTGTGCCTCTACAGCAACAACACTTACTTAAGTTTACACATAGAGGGACAAAGAAATGTAGAGGAAAATGAGCTATCAAAACGAGTTTATCCTATAACATCTCCTTCTTTTGGTTATGATGCATGTCAGTGTCCACCTAAAAGAAAAAAAAAGATTCAAATGTCTGGAGAAAAAACAGTAAAAAAAGCTATTTTTTTTTTAGGTTTTATTATTTTTGAGGTGCTGAAATGTGATGGCCAAACAAGTTGTTAGTCTTGGACCTTAATGCTTTATTCCAGGTGACTGAGTACATCAACATGACATCATTAATCGATATTATTACAAAGTCGTATTTTTTGCTATTTGTGAAACATTGTTTCACATGATTTTAAACAACCTCTTAAAAGCAGGATTTTGTCGGTGCGATAGTTCTATGATTCAATTCAACAATCTCCAGACTGTATTTAGCTGAGCAGGCCATACCAAATTGTATTTGGAAAAGACATTATAACATTAAAGACATTACTAATAATAAAATTCCTGAGCAAATGGGAACCATATGTGGTCCTGATAAAATAAAAGTTAAAATTAAAGGAAATTAAATAAAAAATAAATTAATACATTAAAGACTATGAAAAAAGTGCAATCTGGAGTGCAGTTCAACAGATTTTGAAAATACTGCAGCGACATACTGTGATATGTATTTTACAAAAAAATAAGCACTGAAGCTGATAAAACATACTGCCACAAAGAGAAAGGATATACTGGGAGTGTGCCTGTGTTGCGTTCTGTTAATGAGTGTTTGCACTTCTAACTGACAGGAATAATTATCTGTACTGAAAGAGATGTACTTAATGAAAAGCACATACTCTACACTGGCAGAGGCACACACATGTACCGAGGTCTGAACACAGGGGGAGGGTGGTGTTGGAGGGGAGACATGGAGATGACGAAGGGTGCTTGAAAAGTACAAAAGACTTGCACATACAATCCCATGGTACTTTGAGAAAACTCAAGTCCGCGCATACTTTTATTTCTGATACAAAGGGAGAGACAGAAGAAAAAAAGTTGGGCAAACTTTGCTAAAAGCCTAAGGCAAAAAAAGAAAAAAAAAGAGAAAAGAAATAAAAACTCCACTACATAAGCTACAGCAAGTGAACTTTTCACATGAGGATATACTAAAAAGTACATTTTTCTGGCAGAACCAAATAAAATATCAATTTATCTGTACAGTGCAAGTGCTTTTTGAAAAAACATGCATCTGTTGGAAAATTCATGAATTGCTGCAAGCATTTCATGGTGAGGTTAGTATTGGCTGATAATCATCAGTGAGATAATCAGCTCAGGTTCAAAGACCTTCATCTGTCTCACCAAATGAAAAACGCTAACATGTCCCTCTTTTGTGTTTTCTTTCTTTAGCTTTGAGTCACTCAGGATTTTACGAACACATGAGCTATCCCCTGAGTGTAGCTTCACCTTTCAACTACAAATCTCCATCTGTCTCAGTAAGCATTGAGGCTCTCCTTATACTCTTCCCTGGAGTATGGGGCTAAAAAAAATAAGACATTGTTGCGGGAAAGAGGATGATTTGTGCTGGGGATAACTAAGGTGTTGCGCAGTCATTCTTTACTTACATAAGTAACTCTGGAGTGGTGAAAAGGACAAGCACGGTGGTACACGAGATAATGATGAAACTCTCGGGCCGCGAAGAGCAATAATATGTCCAAAAAATTACACTTATTTAAAATAATGTAAGATACTTTTTTCTTTGCCAATTAAAATCTCCAATTTCAATAAAGTTGGGAAGCTGTGTAAAATGTAGACAAAAACAGAATGTAATGATTTGCAAATTGCAGAAACATGCATTTTATTCACAAAAGAACATAGCAAATTTGTCAAATCTTTAAACTGATAAAGTGTTTTACTATTTCATGAAAAATAATAACTCAATTTGAATTTAAAGGCTGCAAGACATCTCAAAAAAGCTGGGGACAGCAGGAAAAAGCAAGGGCTACTAAGAAAAAACAGTTGTGGGGACAGTTTACAAATGATTATGTTTACTGGTAACAGATAGTAATATGAGTGGGTATAGAAATCTGAAAGAGATAGAGCTTGTTAGAAATAAAGATGGGCAGAGGTTCATCAATCTGCAATAAAACTCCCTCTAGAAACTGTGAAACAAGTTCGGAATAATGTTTCCCAACATGAATTTAAATCTAAAGGAACATTATTTTTCTAATCAGCTGCAGTACATGACATAATCATTGTCATTTTCTAGAAAATCTTTTGTAAAATATCAGTTTGAGATTTTCAAATTATTGCATTCTGTCATTATTTACATTTACACAGCATCCCAGCTTTTTAAAGTTGCACATCAAACTAAAGTTCATAAAAAGTGCAACAACAAAAGAAGTATAGAAATCTTTTTGAAATATCACAACACTCTATTTATGAATTGTTTCATTAAATCTATTTGACTGATAGTAAACAATATGGAAGCTTTTGCATTTTGCATCAGAATATGTTAAATGGATCAGTGGTTGAGTCACAGCAACATATTTGAGTCAAACTGCTCTCTGTGAGCATGTTGGTCAAAAGTTGCTCGAAAGTTGTGATAAACTTGTAATTTGCACCCCTCCTAATGCTTGCTACAATCCTTAAAGACTATAGCAGAATTAATTAATCTTCACTGAACATGTGCTGACAGGAGCCTAGCCTTCCTTTACACTCTAATTGTTCCAGTGAGACTGAGGCTCAAAATGATACTCATCTTGAAGGGTGTGTGATTCCATGTTAGTGGGTTGGCCCCCCTTGACAGCCATTTGCTTGTCTCATTCTTGTAGTGATCCTTTATTACAGTTTACTTCAGACTAGACTAATATGCATATCTGGCAACTGCTATAGTGTGCTGTATGTGCGCACACAGTATGCGTCTCATTATGTGTTTTTCCCTTGCCAGAATACACATCTTGACTGGCTGTCAGGTATTTGTCAGATAGTCACTGGTAATGGGGATGAGTATTGCCTTGAAAAGATGACATGCTGACTTAGTCGAGAGAATGGTTATTGACGCCTTAGTCACAAATAATCTCGCCAACTGTGACGGGAAAAATATGTCATGTTCTCTCTTATCCAATGAGCCCCTCCTTGTTTTCAAACCTTTTAGCTTACTAATAACCTGCTACAAATGTTTGTAACAGTAGTGATAGTGCATGTATAACAAGCAAAAACCTCACTGTGACTATAGCTCTATAGATCCATATGTTTTGCATACAGACATAAGTTTATGTTCATAAGAATTGGGGATTAAACTGCACACTTTTGGATTTAATTTGAGGGCTTGAATAAAAATATTGCATATCGCCTGTTGAATCAAACTAGTAAACTACTACAGGCTCAGTCTGTTACCAGGCTAAGAATGATTCGTTTATAGTAATTTATATTTTCTAATCAGAAGTAACACCAGCAGATAATGTGATGAATGTTAACTCCTTCTGCTGAATCCCACTGTCAGCATGACATCTACTGTTGGCCACACAAAATCATTCTCAAGACACGTCAGAGATGTGTGTACACGCATAAATATGAAGATAATCACACATACTTACTCATACACACACATGCACACACACACACACACACAGTGAACATATTCACGAGTGGCAGTTTTAAAAACCCATTTTCCCCTTGGTTAAGCAAGCAGCAACAACACTTGACTAATGGAAAACCCTGCTCCCAAATGAGGTCGGAGGAATTCTATCTTACACACGCTGGTCGTCGTGAATTCTAATAAAGTTTTCATCTCCTATAGGCGAGAATTCTTACAATACTGACTTTGTTTTGTTCCAAGAAGAGAATACCAATTAACCTTGTAAGCCAGACAAGTCTTGTCAGTTGATCATGTTGTGAAAAAAGTGTGAAAGAAGAATAAGAATCAGGCGCTCCAACACAAAGCAGATAGCCCTTTAAAACTTTAATATAACTGATAACAGTGTATTCACAAGTTTTCATGTATACATACATATACTACCCATCACATTGGGTTCTGGTTTGGGACTTGCCCTTTTTGGATGGGATCCTATTTTAATAAAAATAATTGAAATGATAAATTTAAGCACCAATCAAAGATGGTTTAAAACTGTATCTGACTGTTTCCTCAGTCATAGTAACAGTTTACACACATCTGCTTTTTTCCATTTCACATTTTTAACCCACATATAAAAACATAAGGTTAAACACTAAGGTGAGGTGTCAAATGTAAGTAATTAGCAAAGAAAGGGAACTCAAGTGGATGTGTTTGCTCACAGTAGTATCCTAACACATAGCAATGATGCTAAATGAGTATAAGGGACTAACAGGAGCAGGTTTCCTGCAGTGAGTACTAAAGTACTTTTTTAATATTCACATGCTTACATTTAATGTAATAGTTTACAGTGCTGTTTTTTGTTTTTTTACTTATGTAGAGCCATGTTTAATTTTACAGTAGCTTTATCAAAAGTGCCCCTTTGCTCCACCCCCTCTGTTTTGACAGCCTAGTCCCCCTGGGCCACACCCATCTTTTAGAATTCATCATGCCTTTGTTAGAATTTATGTTCACTCTGTTACTGTTACTTTGATGCAGCCTACATTTGAACATCTGAACATTGTTTTGAATTAAATGTATGCAAAAAATAAAAATAAAAATACTACAAATACTTTTCCTTCTCAGTGATATGCACACATATGTGCACCCATGGCCACCCAGTTCAGCGATAAGATCAGAAAACCCATCTATAAGTGGTAAAATAGATGCAGTCATATCTCATATGGTCTTCTGTATTCTATAGCAACAGATCCCTTTTTGGGACTATATCTTCCCCTACCAAAGTCCCTGGTGGAGACATGTACTTTGCAGCACATTTCTGAAAGACCAAAAGTCTCTTTTCTGTTATTTCTGTCTGGCCTTTTTCTGATCTTTATCTGACAATTCCCATAAAGCAAGAGATAGGGGACGTGCAAAATGTGTGTGTTCCCCTACCTGTTGCTCCCTGCACAGTTTCTTATAATTGGACTCTTTACGCGCCCACCTGTCATACTGACTCCTACTGTTGCTGGTAGTATTGTCCACTTTCTCCTGTCAGTCTGTGTTTGGTCATATGTGGCAGGGCTTTTTCCCCAGTATGTCTGTCTTGCTAGCACTGAAGGTGCCTGCTGGGTGTTACCTATGACACTGCTCAGTGTTAGTGCGAGTTATGTCTTTGTGAGCCTGTGAATATGAAACAACTATTGGGTAGCCCTTACAATGACCCGGGTATAGTATTCTTTTCAAACAAATGTGCACTTTAAGTGCTCTTGTTAGTTATTTTTTCTTCTCTTCTCTATTTTCTCAATTCCTTTTCTTTCTTCATATATTTTTCATGGTATGGTCCTAGGATTTTGTGGGGTTTTGTGTTCTTCAGTTTAGGTTTCTGTTTCACTGTCTTTCTGGAGTTGTAGTTTTGATTTTCTGTGTTTCGGTGAAACCCTTGAATTCCAGCTTTGATTCATTCTAGTATATTGAGAATCCCAGTTCATTTTGACCCTGTGATTCTTGATTTCATGTTATGTTTTTTTTGTAGTTTTTTTGAGTTTCAGTTTTGCTTCCATTGTTTTGATTCAAGGCTTGATTTTTATTAACAGTAGCTCTAGTTCCTGCTGTGTTTTTCCTGTCTGTTCTACTGTCTCTGTTGTCAAGTGAGTCTTTTCGTATCTGTGTTTAGTATTTGTATTTTATTTTCTGTTTTACTTTGAGGGTTGGTTTTCTTTCATGCTTTGTGAAAGTTTTACTTCCTTTTTTGTGATTGTCTTCACCAGTGTGTAATTACTTACTGTACATGTGTTTGTCATTCCTTACTCAGCCCTGTGTCCTTTGTCAAAATGACTGTTGTGCTCCCTGGGTTTGCTCTTGTTTCTTGTACCTCTTTGTACGCCACCTTTTTGGATAACTGTTTTTATACCTTTTGAACTTTGTTTACTTTGGGGTTGAAGACAGCCACAAGAAATGCTCTAAAAAAATAAAAAGCTTTAATTATCCTGCATTTGAGTCCAGAATATATTACACCAGCATGCAGGACAAACAGACTTAAACTGATTTGTCCCAGCTACCACGGTGCTTATTTTATAGTAGCTAGTAGTAATTGAAGGTATAAAAAAATGTCTTTAGGTAAGAATACAGATATATTAAACCCTGGAAATCTAAAGTTAGTGATCATAAAATGGCTTTAAGCATCTTTTAGATTAGTTATAAGGTTTTCTTTAACCTAATACATTTGATATATTAACTTCCTGTAGTGACACAAACAAGATGTATGTTTATACAAGACAGCCATGATGTCAGACTGTTCTAATCTGCATATGACAAAACACTGGGATACAGACTGTGCTTTAAAAAAAGTGAGCTGATGTAAGTACAGGTGACAAATTTATCATCTTTTCACCAACTGCAACACTAGTTTAAAAAAAGGCAAGGTGAAGTTACCTGGACAGTATGATCGTGCAAAATTTAGATCAGATATAAGATATTTATGAATCTCATTATAAGTGGCTTAATTTAAATGTAAATGCATTAATATAAACATACATCTTGTTTAAATTTCAAAATTGATATTAAGCTAAGGTATTGCAAAAACTTTCCATTTATTCTTCTCAATACTACAATTACTCTGTTATGTTCTGCTAAAATGTAGTTTAAAAAATAAACAAGGAAAACCCCTCTGAGGTAGGTTAAAAAAAGCAATTATTATTATTACACATACAAAATCTTTTACCCTGACATTTTAAAACCTTCTCTATGCTGTTATTTGTGATAGACATGCAGCACATACACAGTGTACCCTTAGATGAGCTCCCACCCTAAATTTGATAAGCAGTTATGAATGTTTCACCTTACACAAAGCCATTTGAAAAATGCAATAGGGCAACAGTTCCCCTTGTCTGGCTTACAAGCAACCCTAACCCTGACTGACCAACGCTGAGTTGTTGCCACTTTTATCAACAAAGCTGACAGAACAGGGGACTGAGCACTGAGTATACTATGAAATATAGATTCCTGACATCAGGTAATGTATAAATCCCTTTAAAGGGAGTGTTTTGGGATATTGAGAACAGTATTTATTTGTTTTCTTATCAATAATTAGGTGAACAGCATAGTATATTAAATATAAAACTATAGTCTTGCAACATGATCACAAACAGGGTTTCAAAGGTCTGATTCACATCTGATGTTCTTATCCATCATCCTGTACCAACAGAGAGGCATCCAATTGCTTCCAAATTTATTTTTAAGGAGAATAGTGGCATAAACTAAGCCGTATTCCTATCATGTTCTAGGATTATGTGTTCTAAAAAAAGAAAATGACTTCTTAGGTTACACTTGCTTGTATAATTGCTTCTTAGGCCTTAATAAAAACATTTCATCAAGAACATACAATAATAACAACAGCAAACCCTCCAAAGGGATATGTATGTAAACACATGAAAAGAATGAAATAATATGCATGTATTATTAAGTATGTGTGTGTGTGGTTTTTTTGGGGGGGTTTTGATTTGTAAAATCACACAGGGAGATTCATTATTACTGTATAGTTTTTATATAGTGCAGTCAATTTTTATTAAGGAAGTGCAAAAGCAGCTCTTCAATGATTAAGCAGACAGGCAAGTTGAGAAACAAGGACAAGAGGATGGAAAAGATTTTTTTTTTCGACAGCTAACTCATTATCTATGTTGTTATCCTCCAGTAGCCAGCTCTTTTCCCTTCTCCTTCTTTCTGTCTCTCGCTATCTGTCAATGTAGGGATAAAATCCCTCTCTCCTGAAGGCTTAGCAGAGATTATCCCAGTGTCCCAGGGGAGGGTGGAAGGGGTGCTGAGATGCCACATTACAGATGTAGCAAACGTTAAAGTGAATTTAATGGGCCTAGGGTTGAGCAGGAGGGGCAGGCAAAGGAGAAAAGCCAAGATCAGGTGTGGATATCCTACCTCTTCTTGTTATTCCTACCTTCATCGTGTTTTTCTCTACAAGCATTCCTTGTCGTTTATCCCTGCGCTGTTACTAGCCTCAGAGTTTTTTTCTACACATCCATCTACCTGCATCTGCTCCGCTCTCATTAACCTGAGACCACTTCCAACCATCACATAAAAAAAATGTCTTGAATGAATATCAAACATTTCCTTATGTGTCATTCTTTCTCAAAACATAAAGTTTTCCATACGTTTCTAGAATGTTTCACAATAACAACGTTGTTAAGAAATGACACGACATAATTTGAATTACATACAGGAAACATACAAAGAGTGTAAAAACAGTAACAATTTTCTAAAAGGCTAATGAATTTTGCTACTTTCACTGTTTGATTAGCATGCCAAACAGAAGACACGAAATATCAGTTACTGTCAGCATCTGTGACTAACAGAAAAGATCATTCACTACACAATGATGCGCCTAACTTTGGTTATCTTCTACTGTTTGAGCTGCTCTAAAAAGCACAAGAATGTTTTTCTGCCTTTTACTTTTACTAGTAGCTAGCAGTTTTTAAGCTGGAGTGGTGTCTAGCTTGTCACTTAATGCACAAGTATCATTATCAGTTTGACAACTTAGATTATTATAATAGTTTGGCTTTACTGGCTTTATTCCAGAATGAGATACATTCATTTGGACTCTAAACACTATCTGTCAGGGAAGGATATTAAGTAGAAAAAGTATCCTCTCAGCAGCATTGATGCATTTAATTACACTTACACAAACATTCAGCATCACTCCATTTAGTTCATATTTCCCTCTTTAGTACCAATCATTGTAGTGTTTTAGTGCATCTGCTGTAGCTGCAGAAAAAACCCCCACACATCTGCTTGTTGTTGACACAAGAACTGCGTGCACGTTTGTTTCCATTTATCTTTTCTCTTCGTACCCTCACAAATGCAAAGTCTTTTATCTAATACTTACTGTGATCAAGTTGTGTTTGAAATTCTGTTGCTATTCAGTACATGTCAAAACTATGCTAAATAAAATCTCATTATGACTAATGTCAAAATGACAGATGTGAAAATCTCACATGACCTCAACATACAATACTTAGCCTAAACATTTACAGTTTTCCCATTTTATCACTTCTTCTCATTTGACAGCTTAAGCACTTCTGGCCAAAATTACTTTAGCAGGATGAGGGGTATTTATGGCTGACATAAGAACCAAGATGCAACTCACTGAAGTGTAAACTTAAGAAGTTGCTGCTCATTGGAATTAGAATGTAAGCTCAAGACAAATAATACAAAAATCCAATATTAGTCCAAAATATTAAGAACTTGGAGGTAGCTGAGCTTAGCTATTCTCTGATACGTACAAAAAGCAGCTCTCACAAACCCAGCAATCTGCAGATTAGGAGCCAAAGTAGCCACACACACACACGCACACACACACACGCACACACACACACGCACACGGGCGCGTGCACGTGCGACAGTTGGGCAGTGTTTTGAGCTTAAAATCAAAACTGAAGAAGAAAACTCACAATGTCTTTTTTCATTTCCTTTTCAATTCTGTCAGAACCACTTACGCTTTCCTACTGAGACACACCACATCTTTAATTGGCTTGTTCCATCTTATTCAAATTCATATTCTAAATATCATTACGTTGTTTTTTTCCCCTTCCAACCCATTAAAGTTGTGTGTTCAAACAAGCCCCTGGGACAGGACCCCTAAAGGGCAATGTACCTTATCAAAAACACAGACTGAGGACATGAATACTAAAGAGTTTCTGTGAGATGAAGCAAGCCTGTTGTAAATTCATTCTTCATTTTTGTTTTTTATATTTTTTTGTGTGCAAATTTTTAGTGGTGCACTTATTTTTGTATCTTTCATTACCCAACTACCTACCTTCCTATTCCCCTAACTTTCATTTTAAAATTGTACAACATGAATTAAGACTTCTTATATTCCAATTTTTCACATTCATGTTTTTCAAAATGTGCTTGGACTGAAATGTAGGTTTCATACTGCGAAGGAAGGATGTCAAAAACTGACCTAATACAGCAACATGTGCACTTCAGAACCACCTTTATTTACTGCCAATATGTGCCATGTGATAGTGAACACAGATGGCGACACACACACACACACACACACACACACACAAAACACATAAAACACATAACATAACTCGAAACATCCAATTATAAAATTCACAGCTGCACACATATACACTTGCTTGGTGCATTCACTCACATCAGGTGCTCAGAATGATTACAAATTTGGGGATTGGTGTGGTTAGATGGGGCCAACCTTTAAGCTGCAAGATCCAAGGTTTCAGAGCACCCACCAGAGTTTGTCACAGGAACTGTGGTTCATCCTCCAACCACAGGGCGTGTGGAAGATGAATAGAGTTAAACTGATAATGGATTCAGGAAATAGGTGGAGGCTGAATTTAATATAAGGCTGCTGTGGGGTAGAGGTGAAAGAAGAGTGATCACAGAGTTAGGGAGTGACTGCTTCTGCATTCATTCAGCACCATCCCACGCTGTGGCAGTCTGTATGCAAGAGGAGCAAAAACTTGCCCCGCACTGTTCTGCTATTTACCTTCATATGGTTTTCTGCTTGGCATTCTGCTGCACAAAGCTAGTTGTCAGACCCATTTGGGATGAAGGGAGCTTTCAGAACTTAATATAGGAGGCATACACTTGTGGTGAATTCTTCCTTTTGTACAAGAGAAGATTGGATTTTATTTAAAATATTTCTGTTTTTATTATTAAACAGACCAATATCTAAAAGGTATTTAGAAAACCTGACAATGAGTTATGTCCCATAAAATACCTATTGATATAAGGATTGGCATGTTGCTAAGATTTTTTGACAAGGTTGCTGGGTTGGCAAAATTTATTGCCACAAATGAATAATAAACTACACATTACACCTACAGGAGCTGCCCAGCCATGGAAACCGATGCCAAGAAGCTCCCAGAGCACAGCTTTTGTGCCGATGTTAATGCCTCATGTACCTCAGCACTCAGTAATAATTTGCAACAGTGGAATTTGCAGTATAATCATTGAATTCACCTATTCTTTCACAAATGTTTGCAAAGGCATACTGCATGGCCAGTTGTACAATAGGCCAGTGGCAACAATACCGAAAACATCTTCATTCAGGGATTAAGATTGTGTGTCCAAATACTGATTTTTCTGGTATATCAGTAATGTCTCTATCAAATAAGAATTAGAAGAAAGTGAGGACAAAGATCAAGCACTTATGCATGTCTGGCATATGTTATGTAGTCACATAACATACTCAGTGTCAACAAATCGAGATTTTGGTTGTGGCGTAAAATATAACATATATTCTAATTTCTCCTAATACGCACATGCAAACAGACACTAACAGCGAAAGAAAGAAAAGTATGAAAATGTAACATGAGGCAGCATAATCGAAGGATTCGGTTTAAATGAGCTTGACAGTACAAAAATGTATATTCCATTATTTTTAAATAGTTTATGTGACATCGAGTAGCTGTATTGACTTGCTTAACTGTAGAGAACTTTCTTTAAAAGTTAGAAATACATAAATTTCACATTCATGAGGGACCATGTTGGGTTAATGCTGAAGAAAAGCACAGCATCAGCTCCCCAATGGCAGGTAGGGTAGACTTGTGCTGACAATGTAGGACTAAAATACACAACCTTGCTCACACACACACTTTCTCTCTCTCTCTCTCTTGCTGTCACAGAATAAGGTGGACTAAGGTGACAGTTCCTGGCTCTTAACAAGCTTGAAATAACATACGTGTTCACATGTTCCCACAGTTTCACTGAACCTCTCTTTCTTCCTCTCCTCTCATTCTGAAACACACGCAAAATGCCCAGTCTATATCATAAGTCATAGCCATCAAGGAATGTCACAAAGGAAAGAAGAAAGATGTCTGGATAGGTCATATTTCATGCACCATTTGCAGTGAAGTTCAAAAACATGGTCATTGACAATTGCCATAGGGGGTGCTATTAAGCATTCAAATTTGTTAGATTGTCAAGACAACAATTTTATGATTTTTTTTGATTTAATGATTTTTTGCCAGTGTCCAGGGCACAGTGTCCTATGATGTCTAGCAAGGGGTAGCAATAGGACAAAAGCCAAAGAAGTGACCATATCCAAAATATTTGTTTCACTAATGTTGCATCCTAGCCTAAGACTGAACAGTCATTGCTCACAAGCTATATAGAGAGGGACATTTTTTTCACATTGTAACAGCCTGAAGAAATAAGCTTACCATAGATGTAGGCATGTAGATACATGCACAACCAGAAAAATTCTCAAATCTAAGTATAATAAAAACATCACCACTAAGGAGCGACTTTGAATACGCTTATAACTGTATGCTCACATCATAAAACCTAGTTTACGAGCACAAAAACCAGAGGCGGTTGTTAACATATAATCTGAATCAAAGTGGTGAAATAGAACCTGGTGATATGTGGTCAGGTCTAAATTACCACCAGCTATAAATAATCACCCATGACATGAAGATATTAAGGCTGTGACAAGAGCATTCATGTCAAAACCTTTGTCTAACCCCAATTACAAGCCACATTATCATTAATTTACCTCAATCAAAATGATTCCCATATGAGAGAAATATTTGCTTTTAGATTTAAAAAATATCATGCTGGGGTTTCTGAAATACATGATTTATTTCTTTTGCAGAAGCTGCATGTGAAACATGACCTCGTTGCTTGGGATTTTAATGACTTGTGAAATAATTAATACAGTCGGGTCATGGTCTCTTCAATAAACAGCATTTTGTTTTTTTACTTTGTGCCTGTTAAAACCAAAATAAGATCACATCAGGAAAATTTAAATATCAATTGGTCTTAAAGCTGTATAAATACCTGATTTGTCACAGAGTATTTGAGATAAAAAAAAATGATATGGGATAAAAATGTGAGAGACAGAGGACACATTAAATGATTGAATTTACCAACTCTCAGGAGTTCCAGTATAGTTTAATATTTGACATTCAGCTTTAAAATATTTTGATTTTAATGTAACTTCAGTTCAAATTAATTAACTTGACCTCCTTTGGAGCAGAAGTTTGCCATCACTGTAAGCCTGGTAAGATAGGACCAGACACGATCTGGCAGTTAGACAGTCTATGAAAAGAACTACATGAAAGTCATTTAGCAAAAATAGACTTTGCGAAAAGGTCTTATTCATGGCTTTTCAATTAAATTTCGTTAAATATTAATTTTGTTGGCTATTGAAAAAAGAATTCAATTAAAAAGCATTAAATATCAGTTTTCCAACTCACAATAGCAACAAAACTGAGAATAATATTTTTCAAAATCTTGCATAACATGCAACAGCTGCTCCAAACAAGAGGTACTTGAGCTGCCAAATGTCACACAATTTCTCCTCGTGGAAATGCAAATTTATGCAGCTAGATACTCCAAAATCTAATCTACTCAGTAAGTAGTATACCTACTGTGTAAATGGTTTATTGTGTTGTTGAATTCTTACATTTACAAGAATGAAACTACAATCTTAAACACAGAGCTCCTTGTGTGTTTGTATGAAGTTTCAGACCTAAAGATTGGTGAATGTAAAATATATATTGTCTACATTGCCTTACATATGTTTTTTAAACATGTGATTTCTATGTGTGTGTGTGTGTGTGTTGAGGGACTGAATACATCCTCCAAATTTGATTCATGCTGTAAAATTTCAAAATTCCATGGTTCTGCAAGTCAATGATGTAATTAGTAACCTGCTTCACACCCTTATTACTTTTACTCTAAACTGACCAACCAAGGGAATGACATTATTAAGGATTTGCCCTCTTAAATTCTGCAGACATTATAGTCTTTTTCAGACATATCCTGCAACCAGTGATAGAATGGAGGAATATGTGTGAAAGTCTCTAAGACAGACCACTTAGAATTACTGTAGTACAAGGTAAAAGGGTACCATGTTTAGCTTCTTAAGTGCTTCACACTCCATCAGCCCCCATCTGGTCCCAGAAAATTGTAAGGACTTAGCTTTCTTCCCTGTCAATGGCTTTTTTAAAGCCAGGCCATGATTTAGTTCAACTGTCACCGCAGATTTAATGGGATATTATTCATGCAGCAAGACAGGGTCAAGGGCAGTAAAAGTCACAAGGATGTGAAAGCTTATGTGTGAAAAAAGCACGGGTATGCCAGAAGCACAGAAATATGAAAGCATGTACACCTTTGTGTTCTTTTAGTTTCTGTGAAGTGCACTGATTTCAATAGGAGTGAAACAAGAGTTGACATTCTTGGCTGTTACCTTCTTACTCTGTAGGACGCTTCATCACCTTTGTGTCATTTCGGTTGGATGTCTTTCACACTCCACATTCAACAATGTACTTTTGCTTTTCCCCTCAGGTGTCTGCACACTCCCTAAGACAAAAGTTCCCATGGAAAATCCTTTAGCCACTGCTCTAAACAGTCACTTTGAGCTGTGAATGTGCATCTTTGGTGACTTGGTGGTTTGTCATATTCTGTTTGAACTGAGATATGGAAAGGCTATGTGTTATTTCCCCCCCAAAAAACAGCAACAACACCTCAATTCAGAACGAGTTGGGATTCTGTATAAAATGTAAATAAAAAAGAATCTCATAAATCTATATTTTTTTTTAACATAGAAAACTTATCACATGCTTAAACTGAGAGATATATAAGGTATATATAATATACTTGACATATTTAAGAAAAATATTTGCTCTTTTTTAACTTTATAAAAGCAAAAAATAACTAAATGAACAAAAATGTCTTGAAAAAGTTGAAAAGGGCGCTATAAAAAGATGAAAAAGTAAGTGGCACTCAAAAAGCTGGAGGAACATTTTAGAATTAATTAGATTAAAGTAAAGATGACAGAGGTTCACACGTCTGCAAAAAACAATTTCAGAATAGTGTTCCTCAACATAAAATTGTGGAGACTTTGAATATTACACCAAATACTGTTCATACTATTGTCAAACAATTATGAGATCTCCATACACAAGGGACAAAGCCAAGAATCAATACTGGATGTCTGTGATCTTTAGGCACCCTCAGGTGCCACTGCATTAAAATCAGGCACAACACTGTCATGGAAATCTGTGATGTCAAAGCATCAGAAAACAGTTTGCTGTGCCATCCATAAAAATACATGTTAAAGCTCAAACATCCAAAGGCTACGGCTTAGCCAATCTTAGCCAATGACAAAATTCATAGTTATTTTTTACTACAATATTTAATAGCTTGTTTGTTGATAGTAAGCTTTTTCATTTTGGGTTGTTTGTTTTTTCTAATGTTAGACCCACATGTGACTGTGTGTGTTCTTTCAGGTCAAACTTAAAATTATACAGACCATAATGAAGAAGTAAATTTAGTATGTTCTCCAGAAATGTCATGTGAGTGATGTTTCTTAAAGCTTTTTATGACTTAAGCATTTTTTTAAACAGAAATAAATCTGTCAGAAGATATAAATATTGATGCAAGAATGAATTAAAAACAGGAAACCTGATTTGATTCCAAATCAAGGACTTCAACTGGATAAAATGTGGATGTATACAGTATGGATTCATGTTAACTTAAAGGATTTTCATTGTTTGATATAAAAAATTACTCCAACTTGGAGGGCTAAAATGTTCAAGTTAGTAACTGTTTCCTGAATTTCTGAATTCAAAGATAGGGTCTAATGGGTTAGCTAAAAACAACAACAACAACAACAAAAAACATCTGATCTGATTTTTTTTTTTTCCCTTGGTGTCACACATGTGTCGCTCAAATTTCATTCTGATTGAGTTCAGTGAATTGAGATCAGGTTTATATTAAATTCTACAACCAAGATTCTGGCCTGTAATTGAACACACATGGTTCAAAAAGTTGCCTAAGCATGTACTCAGCTGAAAAAGGCTGCAAATAATTGACACTGATTAGTTGCTGGTGTTTATCATGCAATTGCTGTGTTGAAACAATCTGTCATACCTGTTCTTGCAGTTAATGTTGCCACACAGGACACATTCACACATAGCATAGTCTGTCACGTTAGACCAAAAAAATGTTTCTGGTTTTCTTATTAAATTTTTCTGAACACCGATTCAGTGAGATAGTTATCATTTGCATTTTCTTATTGTGTTATTGGCTTTGTGTGTTCCAACTCTGACCTGTTTTACTCCTTCAGTAAGTGACTGAATACATTTGACATGTGACAGGTGTGTGTGTGTGTGTGTGTGTGTGTGTGTGTGTGTGTGTGTGTGTGTGTGTGTGTGTGTGTGTGTGTGTGTGTGTGCAAAGAAAAATGAGGAGGCAGTTGGGCTGGTGGCTCACCAGTCATTGGCTTGTGGCGACAGCTGTTGACAGCAGATAATATGTGAAGCCAAGGCAGTGCTCAACTTGGTGCAGTTCTTTTTTCAACATCCACCATCTTCTAAGGGGAATTACCTGATGATGTTTTGCTAAAGGTGCAATTATCACCTTGTACCTACCTTTGTCTACCTCTCATTTGAAAACACACATTGGGAATATGTGTTTTTTTTCTTGAAAACAAATGCTAATTATAAAGGTGGGAAGAACAGGTAAACTAGGTGGGAAACCAGTGATGAGTAAAAATAAATAAACAAGAGCAATAGCAAACTCAAAAAGCACTAAATTTTGGTATGTAACAGAGAATGGAACTAAGCCAGAATATGAATAATGTAGTAGTTTGTCCAACTTGCGATCAATCACAATTCACAGGTATGTTTGAGTTTGACCAATACCGAAAAATGTTACGGTTTGTACACGTGCAAAACTTTAATTAGGAAAATGTAGAAGTCTATCTAATCACATACAATCAGAGATTATATGTGAGACTACAAAATAGATGTATATAATTTTTTATGTTTAAGGGATACTAGATATTTTACAAGATTGAAACTTGAAAGTGAAAAGAACATTAAGGTGCCCCTTAAGTTATATATACTGACATGACCTAAGAGGATTATTAAAAAAGTCTCAGACATTGTGCCTTCTTCCGGGCACACTTACACAATTTTTAACGTTATTTAGTTGTATACACTATTACTCATACTTAGGGTTTTTTTTTTCTTTTTTTTAAAAAAAGGAGACAAATAACTTTAGCTAGACAAAACTCTTGAAAATAATACTTCACAAAGAAAATTAGTAAGTTAGGAGATGCAAACAGCATGAGGTCAGTTCCCTGTGGTTGTGGTGACACCCACCATCTCTGAAATGCTTCAAGTTTTCTTATTTCCAGTCTTAAAGTTTTATCATTTGTTTTTCTTTCACAAATGTCAGTAGTAACTAAGCCAGTTCTGCTGGTAACACAAATTCATCCTAGAACTGTTGTTTGCGCAAAGTCTCTCAAACAGTCAGTACTATAAAATAATATTCAATCAATAATCAACTGATTGGAGTTGCTCATCTATGTTTTTTCAGATTGTTTAAAGAATAAAAAACAATACAGAAACATTCTGAATGTGCTGATTACACATGTGTGGAAAACTAGACTGGATTTTTCAGTGTGTATGTTTTTTTGGTATTTGTTCTTTTTTACAATTTCTAAATTCACATTTTCATGATTTTCACTTCTCTCGGTTTTTAAAAGAGAGAGGAATACATTGTAGGGATGCACCGATACCACTTTTTGGAAAACGAGTACGAGTACGAGTACTTGCATTTCAGTACTTGCCGATACCGAGTACTTACTCATTGACAAATGCCAGCCATTTGACTTTCTGGTAGTAATAAGGGAAATGTATTTCATATTATATATATTGCATACATTTGTATTTGTGTATTTTAGTTACAAATATATAATATTTCAGATGGAAAATAATCTTACATTTAGTACTGTAGTTTATCATTGAATACCTATAGCACACAGACTTTACCTTGGGTCAAGTATGGTGGAGATGAAGTACAGTGGGTTGGTCTCGACGTCACTGAAGCGCTTCTTGACAGCTGTCAGTACGGTTGCTTTCATTGTCTTGACGCTGTGGTCCTCGTCTGTTTCTCTGTTTAGAAGTCTCACTAGCACAGTCACAGGTGGGATGACATCAGAGGCTAGTGCGTCGTAGCTGCTCACTTTTTTAGTTAGTTCTTCAAAGGGGGCGAGGATGGCAACAGTCGTCTCCATAAGAGCCCATTGGTGAGCGGTGAGATAGTCAGGGAGTTCATGCTCGGACACATACACCCCCAGCACTCGCTTTTGCTCAATGAGGGACTGGAGCATGTAATACGTGCTGTTCCAGCGCGTCTGTACGTCCTGCTGCAGTCTCTTTATTGGCTGGTTGAGCTGTCCCTGAATGTCCTCGAGGCTGGAGTAGGCTAAGGCGGAATGTTTAAAATGCCCAACTATTTTCCGTCCCACTGCTATAGCATCAGCTATGCTCCTCTGTGCTAATAAGCATGCGTAAATAAGCGTGGGTAAACTCTTTGTACTCGTTGTCGTGTTGGGATTTTAGGTGCTTGATTAAATTACTTGTGTTAAATGCGCTACCTTTTGAGCCTCCTCTGGACAATTTCGCTGAGCACAATTTGCAGTCCGCCTTTGTTTTCGCATCTTCGTTCACTTTGAAATAGTTCCACACGGCTGACATGTCTCGCCTTGCCTTCTCCCCGCTCTTAGCTGCAGCCGGGGCCTGGGGGCGGGCACTCTGTGCCTGTGATTAACCCCTTACATGTCGCTCAAACATAGACAGGTCTCAGACCGTGGTATCGGTTCCCGGTATCGGGGGACTTTTAACGAGTACGAGTACTTTAGAAAATGTGGTATCGAGGCCGATACCAGATACCGGTATCGGTGCATCCCTAATACATTGTCAAACAGTGCTGGGGTCATTGATCAAAAAGTAATATATTACACATGACTAATTACTTTTCCTAAAAGTAATACAGTATGTATCTTATTTAAAGTAAATTTTACTTTATTTATTAACATTACCTGAATCATCCCAGTGATTCTACTGTATATAGAAATTGAAGCTATTGAGGTCTACTTCTGTGTCTGTACAGATGCTTGCACCATGTAAAAGTTGTGTTAGCAGTATAATGCAGATGCTTCTATCTATTTGCATTTATTTCCATGTTTTTTGTGCAGCAAAAATAAAAGTAATGTCCATACAGTACCTCCACTCCCCTAAAGCTATAGATCATTAGTTTTGCTCCTCCCTAATTGTAGCATGAGGGCACATTAAGAAAACGCATGTCCAGCTAATGTTTTTTTTTCTTTCTATCCAAATGGTATTAAGATAACTTCATAACCTTTTTAATGCAAGTAAAACATGATTACACTGTAGCATCTTACTGTGTTACTGAAAAATTAATTTGGAACGTGTGACATCAACCACTGTTAATGACGACCCTATAACTTTACTCCAACATAATCAAACAAATGACTTTTTATGTTTGAGGTTCTTGAATTATGAGTCAGTTTATCAGTTTTTTTTTTCTAACTACTGTAAAAAGCAATGAGTGAGCACTCCATGGCATCATACCATCACAGTCTTGTTTTTCACCTCATTGCACCCAGGTTCTTTCCTTATTGGTCACAGTCAGTTTGGGCTTACCTGGGCATTACAGTTGAACACCTTGGGAACATTTCACTTAAATGCAAGTTTAACCTTTTGAACAGGTGTATTTTAACAAAAATCATATTTGCAAACATTCTTGGCGCTAGCTCACTAGTTGAGCAGGGGCCCACATGCGGCATGGCTACATGTAGCAGCCTGGGTTCAACTGTGATCTCAGGCCTTTTTGCAGTGCGACTTCTCTCTCCCTCTCTGCTATTCTGTCTCCTCTTTATTGTGTGTTTTCTAATGAAGGTCCAAATTAAAAACAGGAGACATTCTGTAGGCTATGTTTGGCCTGGATAATGCAATTTTTACCAACACTAGGTAACTACATAGTGATGGCATTTTGAAGTCATCTTGTGAAGAAGAAGGCTTCTTGCATGATTCACAAATCAATATCACATACAAATTCCTCATGTCAGGCTTTTAGTTGTCTGACTGCTTCTGATTAGAAGCTACAGTGCGGTGAAAAAGTATTTGAAGATGGCTCTCATTTTATAGAATTGTTGTTGGTCTTGGTGTCAGGTTATTTATAAAATAATGCTGATGAATGCTGGTTGAAGAGGTCCCTTGGAATATTTGCCTAGAGCCCCAACAGAGTCTAAAATCATCGCTGTGCATTTCTGTTTAAAGGTGTTTTTCATAGGTGCTTTTTCTGCTGCACCAAACTTTAACTTTTTCCCAGGCACTAAACTGGACTCCTCTGGCTCCTACACAAGGGGCAGTATGCACTGAATGTTCAGTGCACAAGGAGCAGTACACGCTTCAAGCTCCAAGTTGGAGTTGGAGCTCACAGCACTTAACATTTCTGACTGGACAAGTGTCTAAACATTCAGCCAGTCCCTCTTGGCCACCTCACAGTAATAGCTCCTAAATATCTGTTGGCTTACTTTAAGGTTTACCACAGGTGTTCTGTAAACAACATTCAAATGTGTTCATCATGTCCAATTACACCACTGAGTGAGGAAAAAAAGCAAGAGTGCAGTGGTGGTCAAGTAAACTGAATCAAACCAATACCTGGTAACACCCCCACACAAACCTGCAGGAACCCCAATGCATTCTTGGATTTTGTGTGAATTCACCCAAAGCACAGGCTTTCTTCTGTTTGTGTATTGTAGCTCAAACAGAAGTACAGACCTGCAGCTCTGACACACAGACAACAAAAAAAGAGGACAGCTGAGGAAACATGGCTGCCTAATCTTTTTGCCTAGTCTTTGCAGGTTTTTCAGTGTTCAGTGTTCACACAACCAACATTTAATAACTGCTGATGTTTATATTGATGAGATATCTGTCCCATGAAGTCAAAGTATAGTTTGTTTGATGAATGTCTGTACACATTCTCCCAAAACAGGTAACTTAAGGTTTTACAGACATTTCTTGCACTCCAGCATACAAATAACTAAGAAACTACACATTTATTTAGAAATAGCCCCAAACTTTACTAGCTTTCTTAACTTTGATATGTTCTACTAGCTGGTGTTTCTCACTTCAGTAGATATTGGTTAATAGGTTGACAACTTTTAGTGTCTTTTACAGTTTCCCATTCTGATTACTGTCAGGAAACACATGATTCAGTTACTGCTGTAAGCTGCGTGATTAATGTACTTTGGCTATTTAACCCTAAGCAGTGAATCACTTGTCATTTTTTGAACATGCATGTCAAAAGACATATCTTGAGCTAATGGAAAAGATGCCACTCCATTTCAGAAGGGTCAAATTACTGGGCTGCACCCAGGAAACAAAACAGCGTATCAGATTTCAGTAGCTAATAAATTGGATTAAGAACTGTCCAACAGATATTTAAAACCTGAAAGTGTAGTTGTGCGCCATTATCTTCACAGAAGAAATGTGATGTGGTCAGAAAAAAGAAATGTTGAGCGATTGTAATCAGAGATCAGTTAAATATTTTCTGCACTCACATCATAAAAACTGCTTAATAGTGAAACAATATGAATTGAACTCAAGGGATTGACATAAAACACCTTACAGCCGTAGGAAACATTGGGAAGGCGAATCTCAAGAGAAGGCTTCAGTTTGCTAAGAATAATAAATACTGGATTCTGGACCAATAAAAAATGTCATTTGGACAGATGAGTCCAGATTTATCCTGTCCCAAAGTGTTGGGCACATCAGGGTAAGAAAAAACTTGAATAGAGTAATGCACTTTTCATGCTTAGTGCCTACTGTACAAGCCTGTGGATTAGTGTTATGTTGCTGGGTTAGGCTTTGGTTCAGCAGTGTTATGTACCCGAAAAGAAGGTCAGCCGACTATGTGAATTAAATGAAAGACGCATTCTTTTCTTCCGTGATGGCACAGGCATATTCTTCAATTACAATCCAAAGATTCATCAGGCTCAAATTGCGAAAGAGTGTTTCAGGGAGCATGAGACATCATTTTCAAACATGGATTGGCCAGCACAGAGGCCAGACCTTAACTCCACTGAGAACCTTTAGGATGTGCTGGAAAAGATTTTACATAGTCCTATGCCTATCCCATCACCAGTACTAGAACTTGACAAAAAAATCTATGCAACTCTGGACAGAAATAAATGTTGCGACATTGCATAAGCTAAATGGAATGCATAGAGAATGTGTGCTGTCAATGCAGTACTGGAAAAACATGTGATTTTGTGTTGTGAACTGTCACAGTCATCACTGGCTTGATTAAAAAGCTACTTCAGACACTGATGATGGGTTATTAACAGTTTTGGTCAACAAAACTTTATCCACTGGCTGAACCGAAAGACTTAGTATTTTCCCACAATCCTAATTTTAAAGTAAAACTCATGCATACACTCACAGCATCTTGCGTCTTGTCTTACGTACTACAATTAAAGACATTAGTACAGTAATCATTAGTACAACTCACAGCAAAAGTGTAAATCTCTACTGCAGAAAACATAACATTCATTATTATTCATGAGGAGCTCACTTCCTAAAGTAACAGGATAGACCATGGCCATGGCCAAATATATACTCATTAAGCTCTCATTTTATGGTTTGACAACACAGCATGCAAATTATCAACATGCACCCATCATATTATTCTGTCTGGTCTTTAACATTAAAGTATTGAGCCTGACCAAACATGTGGTTCATGGTCTACCAAGCCGCTGAATCACAACATGAAAACATTTGCAAATCACTGGAGTTCAACAAGAACAAAAATCCATGTGAATTTCACATTTTACAAATGCTTCTATTTATACCGAACATAAATGCATGCATCCCTCAAGACCGCCCCTCCGCTACTTGTGCAACAAACAGCATTCACAAATGTGCTTACCTCCTGTGTACCATCACAAACTGCAAGAGGCATGATGGAAAAGCAGAAGAAAATATCACCTTCTTTGAGGTGTGTAAATGAATTCTAGTGAGGCAGAAGGGGTTAATAAATATTTATCAGGGCAGTAGGGTGACTCAGTTTCTTTGCACAACATGCGTCTGTCAGTATTGCTCTCTATTTGGGTGACCATGAAGAGGTGGGGATGCACGTGTGATTGCAGAGGTTTGTGTAGGTGTGTTTAGAGTACCCATCTTGAATTTCCTAGCCTAATTATGAGAATAAGAGGTCTACTCCTGAACAATACTTCAGAGGCCAAGACTGTATGATAACAGCAATCCAGTAACCATAAGTCAAGACTGTCCTTCCCTTTTAAAGCTCCTATATTATATCATATGAATATAATCATCATGTCTCTCCTTCACCTCGACCATTTCAACAGCCCCTTCGCTGCATGTGCGTGCATGTGCGTGCGTGTGTGTTTCTGTGTACGCGCTCACGCAACCATTTGTGAAACAGTTCTGAAAGAAGGATATAACTATGCAGGGGTTTAACCCAGGCACATTATCATTCCTTGACTGTTGCTACAGAGTGAAATATTACAGTCACCTTCCACACTTTCAGGACATGAAGAGGAGCCACATAAAAACTGAGTCATAAAGGAGTATTTTTCTGTCTGTCTGTCTGTCTGTCTAGCTATCTGTGTACTGTAATATTGACAGCTCCAACTACACATAACCCCCCTCCTCCAACTACACACTCATTTAAACTTTAATCTCAACTCCAAACATAGATTACTTTTGTCTAACTATAACCAAACCTTAAACCAGGACCTTTTTTCAGTGATTTACCTCACGAGAACCTAGCTTTTTGCTTAAATTGGGTTTTAATAGTGTAACTGTAAAAGCTGATATATTGTTGGTGCAGTGCTAATGTACGTACACACACAATCGTACACTTTCAGAATACCCACTTGTTCATACCAGTCCAGAGCCTCAGTCTTATCTCTTGCAATTCAGTGATAAGTTTTGGGCTGCCACTTGCTGTATTCAGCTAATAAACCTTATAGCCAGTAAACAGTCATTTTGTGTCAGTGAAGGAGGAGTTCCATTGATAAGGCCATTTAGTGTTTGTCATAACCACATGGTTCATTTACATAAATTTGAGATAAAATCTTTTTCATTGACAATGATAATTTTGCTCATTATTGCTACACAAATAACCATGTCGAGTGACTGAATGGGCTCATAAATTATTGTATTTAAACCATCAAAGTGCTTTCACTCCAACTGTCTGCAATTGATAGTTTTGTTGGCATTTTACTCGTATGAAATCATGACTTGCATACAGCTGCGGGAAAAAGTTTTTCGACCTTACGGAATTACAAAAATGATTACTTGGTACTTAAAAAAAATGAGGTCTTATCTTCATCTAAGCCGCAATTACAGACACAAATAAACTAATAACGAACTTTTGTGCTTTTCATTCTTTACTAACCAAACTGAGAAAAATTCACAGTACTGCTCAGGAGAAGTAAACGAACCTTTGTGTCAATAACTTCTCTGAAAGCAACTTAGAGTCAGCTCCAATAAATGTCTTAGTCACACAGGGCTAGAGACCAGTCAGTTAGAAATCAGTGACCGCCTGGCAACATGCTAGGTGGTCACTAACTGGTCATATCCCGATGAGTAGTCGCTGAAGGTTGCTGGCTGTTGCTAAGTGAAATCAGTCACAAGAGGGCGCTGCGCAAAACCTCTCCTTGTAATTAACTGCCTGTTTGTGATACCACCTTTTTAAAGTTGACATTTTGAGTTTAAGTTGGACTTTTCACAGTTTCACTACTTGTAGGTGAGTAGATGGCAAATGTTTGCTGATAAGTCTACGTGAACTACAGGCAACCACAACAATCTACTAGCAGCCAAATCAATCACAAGCAGAGAGTAGACCTCTTTGTAAGCAATTTCACTTAACAGCTGCCACCTACCATGCAACCACTGCCAGTACACATTCTAAGATACACATTTTTCCCTAGGAATCTTGGTTGCCTGTTTGTCACTGTCCACAAAGGGTCAAACAGTGTAAAAATGGAGGAAATTTAGGATGGTTGCTGTTCTGCCAACGAGTGGGCATTTTGTAAAGACCACACCAGTAGTGTGATAATGTGTTGCCCTGAAAGAGTTGGGAAAGAGCCCACCTCTTTCCCACAGCAGGAACAAGGCAGGGAAAACACTGCTTTTTCAGTTAATAATACAGAATAAATAAATTGCATCACTGACATCAATTTTCAATATTATGAATTCTAAAATAAATGTGATGTAGTTTTGTTCAAAAAACTTCCTCCACCGACAGCTGGTGCAAAAATATTTAATTGTACTGTAAACTGAAAGCTTCTGTCTTTTGGAGTTTTTGTTTGCCACTCACACACATATAGTCACACACACACACGTCCCTTTCCAACATTTGTCTGAGCAAAGACTTCAGATGATTTTTAGCAGAATGTACAGCCCTCCCATCTGAAGCCACAAGGGAAATCAAAGAAAAATAAATTACTTTTCTGTGTAGCAACAAGCAATGAATGGATGAATGGATGGATGAAGATGCGCATGTGTCTATGTGTTTTAATGCACACAGTTCAGTTTAGCACGTGTGACAGTGTGTGGGTTAGCATAGGAAGAAACCATTGAGAGTTTCCGTCTGTTTTCCGCTATCACACTGTGACTGTCTGAACCACATTTCCACAGGTCATCTCATGCAGATGGTGCCCCAGCCTACAAGACCTACGTCTGGGAGAAGGGATCCCAATATCCTCTGGTGCCTTGTGCTCAACAATACTTGGAAATAATCGATGCCCAGATGGTTCAAAGTGTGTGGTGTCATATATATGCATCTATTCAGCCACACATACACACACACAGCTACACCCCATGAGCTCCCTGTCCTTTAGGTCTCTTGTCCTATTGCCTTCAATGTTAGGACCTCATTTTGTCCTCACTTCAACCTATCCACCTTCTGCTGTCTCTCGCCTAGCACAGGTCTGCACGACAGGACTCATCCCTTCCAGGCTGTGATTTTAAGTGGAATAATCTGGTGCTCAGCCTGCCATAACTTTTCCCACGTGCTTCATTCAAATGCCAAACTGGAGACTGGCTTGAAGACATACATACATAAAAAAGTGTTTTTATTGCCTTTTTATACCATGTATTTGCCACAAACCCTGCTACCAATTTACTGTATAAATCTAGTATTCTAACACCAAGCTAGACATACTCAGTCTATCAGCCTCTTAATTTTGATGTACAAATGCTAAAGATCACTGAGAGACAAAAGCAGCTTCTTTGCAGTGTGATACCTATCCTTGGGTGAGGAATATTGACTCCTACAGAAAAGCTATGCATTGAGCTGACTTCATCCAAGGACTGCTCTTCTATTATTCAGCAAACAGCTTACCAGTGAATTGCACAGGTATAAGAAGGGTGAGATGGATGTGCTGTCTGAAAGGCTCTATAAGCAGAGAATTTCTCTTCAAGGAGATGTTCATCTCTCGCATTTTTAAAATCTACTTTGTAATATTATAACACCACATCATAAGCAGTTTAAGCTTGGTTGGGTTATAGCCACAGAGTGAGTAGAGAGATGCTAAGGATTTTTAAGGGTTGGTGCTCTGCTTATATCATTAAAGGGAATCTGCTTGGTTGGATAGTTCAGCTTCAAAGAACCTCACTTTCCTAGCAAGTAATTAATAATTCACCAGGTAAACAAACAAACATTGATCTTTGAGCATATACCTCTAGAAAAAAAATGCACGCAGCCAATACTTGCTGGAGTATGCATTGAAATACATACAATTAGGAGTTCATCAGTGTTAAGCTCTTTCCAGTTAATCAGATGAAAGTGTCATGGAGAGAAGAACTTTTTGTACTCTTTGTTTCTCACACACACACACACACACACACACACACACACACACACACACACACACACACACACAATACTGTAGCACACTTCTTATAGGCAGACAAAGGTGACTTCCAATACAAATCAATTAAATGACTCTTGTGAGAGATCTGCAACATTTGCAGTTAGTGGTTCTTTCTGCCAGACAGAGAGAGGCAAAGATAATGTACCCTTTTTCAGCTTTGCCAAGGTTCTCTTTCTATCTAACAAAAAAAAAAAAATCCCAAATGCAAAAGTCATGTTAACGGAAAGATTGACATGAAAACTAATTTAAAACTGAATAATATGCAAAATTCAATTACTGGAAAATTATTCAAAGTTGGCACAACTGAAGGTGAAATAAGACATTTAAATATTTAGCTTGAAATGAAGAAAGTGTTAATGGTCTTTATTTAGCTTTCTAATAATCTTATTGAGCCTGCGTTTATTTTGGACTCATCTCACTGCAAGTGTAATGGAGCACTATCTGTGAGAATGGAGCACTATCTATCTATGATTTTGTGGATAATGTGTGAACTGGATCATCCTGAAGTTTAGTGAAGAACAGAACCAACAGCAGATAATATGCATTTTTATATGTCAGAAACTGAAAAAAACTAGACTACTGAGGTCCCTTTGGTTGGTTACATGCTTCAGTGTAATGTTATGACTAAACAACTTCAAAAAATCATCACCTCAAATTGAAACAGTGATCACTGTAATTTTGTATCTTCTTATAAGCATTGTAATTGTTTTCTTCTTTGTTGAAAAGCCCTCACTGGCAATTAAACAATGAGGCGTCCTGCAATTTTTCTGCACAGTTTTTAGATAAACATGCATGCATTACACATAGCTCTAAAACAAAAATTATAACTGTATGAAGGAATATATATATATATATATATATATATATACACCCCCATTATAACTAACTAACACCAAGTTCTTGTTTTGTCAATTTTTGTGTGTTCTTTTTGTTTGTTTGTTTTTTTAACATATTAACAGGATTATATGTGGTGGTGCTTCAAGTGAGTGGAGCTGTGTAGAAACATAAACATGTTCTGGTCTGAGAGACAAGTAACAACTTCCCCATTATTTTTACACTTTTTCTCAAAGTCTATTTCTGTCTCTTATGCACATAGCCTGTGATGCTGCAACTCTAATCAGAGCTCATGCTTCACTTGTGGAGTGGTACACCTGTGGAGAAGCGTTAGCTACTCAGCCAGCAATGTCCTTTCTTAGAAACTACCTTTTGTGATCTTGGCTCCGGCTCACTGGGAAGCTATGACTCCCTTCAGCTTTTCAGTCCTCCGCTACTCACCACTAGCATCCGCACTGACTTCAGTACTCAAATTTCTGCAAGCTTGACAGTCAAAGACCAGATCAGAGAGCCCACACTCTCTTTTTCAATTTCCCTGTGTATATGTACCCATTTTGACACATACATAAAACTCAGTCATTTTTGGGAGCATTCACAAAAATAAGCAACAAATGGAGGAAAAACAGAGAATCCTAATACAAAATGCATTAAAGGATGCATATTATTTTACATTGATGGGTTTGCAGTGTTTTAGGTTTTTACTCACATTTCTACACAGTGATATACACACAATATAATATATATTTTGACAGCAGTGCACGCATCCACATTTATTTTATTTTTTTGAAAGAAAATGTATTCGATCTTTGACAAACCAGCCAAACCAAAATTCATGACAGGCAGAAATTCCGCTGCTAGTAAGACAGCAATTAGCGCATTATTAGTAGATCTCCCACAGAACATTTCACTCCCATCTGCACATTTTCACAATTCTGGCATTGTGTTAATTTGTCTCACTTAGTAAATCTGGTCAAAGAGTTATAGTCAAACAGCCTTCACCCTTTGAGTGGGCTCTGGCTTAATCGTTGCTTTGTATGCATTCAGTTTTGGTATCTGCCCCTATTAAAGACTTGTGACCAACTAATTGTTTAGCTACTTTTTGCTGACAGTATTTTTTGCTATAATCACAAACATTCTTGCCCTATACTTTTTTTTTTTTTTAAAAAAAGCACATTTTGAAAACAGCCCCAATTCAAATGCTACATTGTACATGAATTGCATTTTAGAAAGATACTGAGTAACAGGTTTCGTCATACAACTTTCTGCTGAAACATTTTAGCTCATGCAGTTTTATGAAGAATGTCATGACAGGTGCTGGGTTAAAAAAATGGACTATTCTAAATAGGCACCTTTGCTCATGTCTCTCCATATATGGCTTAAATGGGACGTTGCAGGGCCAGAGACTGACCTGCCATAGAATCTTTGGGGCAAAGAGAGAGTATTATAAAGGCAGAGAGGGGAAAAGTGATGGACTGACAGAAATCCAGGGACAAATATGGAGTGATTGGCATGTGTAGAACCAGTGATTGATAGGCATAAAAAATATAACTGAAAGCTATGACAGCTTGGTGGTGCAGTGTGTGTGTGTGTGTGTGTGTGGGTGGGTAGGGGGGAGTGACAGTACATCAGAAGTACAGTATGACTCTGTCTGCTCACTCACTTTTCTCCTGACCCATAGAGAGAGAAACAGAGAGTGAGAAAGAAAGCTATAGGACAGTAAACATCCCTCTCTTCCTTCACCCACCCTTTAGCTTTCTTTGGCCTGACCAGTTACAGCGAACCAGCTTCTCCTTTGTGCTTGGATATAAACAGGAGCCTCTCATCTACAATCAATGACAACACTCACACCAATTAGCCAAGCCTAAGCAAAGGGCTGCTGAAACTGCTGGAGAGAGTGCTCAAACACCTCTTAGGGTCGTGATGGCCATTGAAGACTGGCATCTGCAAGGGAATTAATAACTACAGTAATCAATCAAGAGTGCTTGTGAGATTTTCAGGATGATTTCCATGTATATTAGCTGCTTATTTTCTCTAATCTGACACTTGTGCCCAAAATAGTCCAAAAGAAAGACTTCCAGTGATGTAAACAGGATTAGCCAGATATAAATCTACTTCCTGACTTTTCTGAGTCACAATTACAAGAATTTATTCCTCTGGGAATGTGGAAGAGAAGTAAGAACTTATTTTGGGCACACATTTTTGCACAAAACTGCTAAAATACAGCAAAAACAGAGAGCATAATTCCCTTCTTTGTGAATGTGTGATGTGTGTCTGTGTGTGCATGTTTCCGAGTGTGTATTTCTGTCAGAATTCTTCTCCATCTCAGTAAACCTCTGTAATTACATCCCAACAGAGGGAGGAATTAAACCCAGTTTCATCTATTGGGATGATGAATATGACAGCGTACTGTTATATAGACTTCATATCTGCAGACAAACACACATAAATCTCCGCCTGTGATGGCGCTGCTCTGAAGGCTGTGTAATTAAACATTGTTATATGAGAAAGTGAATTAATCTATAGTCTGTGAATGTGCCATCAGGATACGGTTGATGGCAGGCTATGTTAGAGAGAGGATGATTTAGCTTACGAGCCTGGCCATATAAAACCTGGGGGACTCAGTCAACGGTGAGCAGAAATAGAGTATAATTTGCCAGGATCCTAAATGATGCTACTCTATTCATTTTTCAGGGATGAGTGTCACTTTGATGGAACAAAGAAATTCACAAAGGACACAGCTGAACAAAGAAAGTCATGGTGAACAGGGAAAACAAAAGAAATGATCATGACTGTACTTTCAACATGTGATTGTGTTCTCACATATGGATCTGTGAGGTCATGTAGTGTAAGATACTTGCAGGTCTGGAAAGCAAATGAATATAAAACTATACATAAACTTGACAGGATTGATTAGCAGTATCATCTCCTGGGATTAATTTCTGGTCCTAGTCTTTGCTGTGTAAAGCTGCGTGATTCTCGGTGGAGGTAAGCATGCGTAACGCTCAAGGTCATGGACTGAAGAATCTGTCAGTTTTCTTGATCTGCACAAACAAAACAGGGAACCATCTCATCAAAACACTGCTTGATAGCACCCCAACCAGTCAAACACTCCACATGGTGCCTTTAACAACAAGCTGCTGTGTAGTCTTGTTTTGTCCCCACATTTTTACCATGCATAGCCACATCATTTCGCAAATACAATTAGATTTTTTGCTAGGATATCTGGCAGGAGACCTATGGGCAGCCAGTCCTAAAGACACAGATGATCACTGTAGTTTGCTAAAGCAAAGATTGTGTCATATTCAGCCTCGTCTTGGTTCAGCTTGCTGTACCTTTTTTACATTTCCTACATTTCTATGGCTTTTCAGCAGTCTAATATTTCAGAGTAATGCCAAAAAATAAAAATTAATTACTTAACAAATAACATAAACTTGAAAAAAAATATAGATTGCTAAGGTTTACAGCACTTTTACTCTTGACGGTTGATGTTAAATCATCTACCGAGGCCTGCAAAAAATAATGGGCATAGCAAAGTTTTTTTTTTCCACTTTAAATGGGCTTAGAAGCTTCATGTTGGACTTCCTGCACACATTTATGCACACATAGGCACTCCTGTGCATAATGTTTTTGCTCTAGAGCGCCCCCTATGCATTACCAGTTCTGATACACCCTCCTGGAAGTGTATAACAAATTAACCAATCAGATTTTCAAATGTGAAATGGAAGTTTTAACTCAACAAATCAGAAGTAAAGTCATCAGAGCCCTACTAACTAGTGTTGTTCTGCAGCACTAGTCTAGTCATTGAAGAGGTAGTTTTCTTTTGATAAATTGAAATCATATCTGTGATTCTGTTTTTTTTTTTACTTTTTATTTTTTATCTTACCTGATTTGTTTTTTTACAAAGTTAGAAAAGGGTGGATGCCACAATGGTACAAAAACAAGTTGAGCCCCCCAATGATGGAAAAGCAAGTATCTCTGTGTGTGTGTGTGTGTGTGTGTGTGTGTGTGTGTGTGTGTGTGTGTGTGTGTGTGTGTATGTATGTGTGTGTGTGGGCACGCATGCACATTCTTTTTTCAGCAGGCTCAAGACCTATGGGAGCCAATTAGAGTGTAATGTTAGAGATGACAAAAGAGACTCGGTTTGGACCAGCTCGCTAGTCTCTGCCTTGTAGCCCCCTGGCTTGATAGCTAAACAGAGGTTTAATAAGAGAGGTGTCTGGCACTCTCATCTCCTTTCAGACACACAGGAAGCCCAGTGGTCACAGAGTTTGGGTTTAGATGAGGTCACTGCCCCTGTGGGCTCAGCTGGAAGAAAGGAAACAGTGAAATAAATGGACAAGAGACTGGAGAGCAGAAG
The DNA here is from genome assembly GCF_036321145.2 of Pelmatolapia mariae. Lineage (NCBI taxonomy): Eukaryota > Metazoa > Chordata > Actinopteri > Cichliformes > Cichlidae > Pelmatolapia > Pelmatolapia mariae. The sequence goes on from NC_086236.1 coordinate 19,425,492, forward strand.
AACCAGTTACTGAGCTGAAGCCTGGCGTGTGTCTCAGAGATATTATATAACAGAATATGGGATGAGATTGCAGATCAAATGAGTCTTATATGACTGGAAGACACACCGATCTCTCCTGTAGGCCAATATAATAGAACAGGTTCATAGTTCTACCTTCAGTTGGTGAACTTATTTCTGCAGTGATTTTGATCACTCAGAAAAGAAGATCACCAGTGACTAAAATATACAGTCATGTAGTTTTAATATTGTATGTTTGGGCTGAAATAGTCTGCTTTTGAGTTATGCAACTCTGTAAAAGTGATTTATTGATTTATTTTTTTTCCTTTCTCTTCAAGATTATCTTCCTGTGTACCTCCAGACCGCTTTCAACATGGCTGCCATCTGGTGCACACACACCTTTGTCCTTTTGCAATCGTATGTATAAAATGCAATCCTTCAACTTGATTTTCAGTTTAGGATTAAGTCAAAAGGAATCACATCTGGTGACTACGTCTTGTTGACATATGTATGTATATATGTTTGTTCTTCTTTTGTTTTGTTTTTCTGCATGGTAGCTTTTCATGCCACTTTTTATGCCATGCCTCCTGAGGGGCCTGAAGATTTTTGCTGTTGTCCTTGTGGAAAATGTCTTTGTACTTTCTGAATCTTTAGAGATATCATGAACCACATGTTGATGAAATCTCCCAATATTTCACAATTGCCCATCATTACTTTGAACCAAGGGCGTAGATTTGGTTTTGGAATTGGTGGGGACGGATGATTCAACCACCGAACCCTGCCCTGTTTCTTTTTTTTCCCCTTTTTGTCTTTGCTTCTTGATTTAAAAAAAGGAGAAATATACTTGCCTACATATGCTATTCTACATATGCTATTCTGCGTGAATGGGTGAATGACTGGATATGTAAAGCGCTTTGGGGTCCTTAGGGACTAGTAAAGCGCTATATAAATACAGGCCATTTACCATTTACCATTTACATGCTTTTAAACCATTTAAAAATCACAATTCATAGCTTTATATGTGAATTATATCATGTTAAATTACTATTAAACAAATGACTAAGTATTTTAGACTTTAGTTTACTTCAGCCATATTCCATATAAATCAGGTATCATGCAAAAATAAAAATAGCTTCAAATACAGTCATGACAATAAAAGAATATAACTTTAAGGACTTAACAACATTACTTACCTTATATTACACCACCATTAGCACATTAGCACTAAGGGAACACTGAATGACCTGGTGGTTTTTGTCCATAAAACTACTCATCTAAGATTACCACAAAGTAAAAGATCTCTCAGCAAAATTATGCAACATTTTAGGCACACTATTGCCCCTATCAAATCAGTGAGCTGGGATTTTTTATTCTCAACATGAACTACTGTTACAGCAACAGACATGGACTACTGGTGCCCCACACAACAACTCAATGTCCACTCTGTGAAGGAGCCAAACACATGCCTTCTCCTCTCGTTAACTGAGATAAACTGCTGGCATATTTGTTTTACATCTATACTGTCCAGTCTCTGCTGGTGGACATGGCAACACGTTATTCATGGTTACATACAATTTTAGATGGATGTGGGCCAAAGCCTAGCACATACTTGCCAACATTGAGACCTCAGAATTAGCAAGACATTCAAAAGGGCTGTTGGTGGGGGGAGTGGTATACATATATATACAAAAAAACTTGAATCTTACAGTGTTTATTTATCGGATAAAATAAGTTAAATGTCACCGTTATTATTGTCCGGCCGGAAACAGGCTGGGGGTGTCCAAATTCAGAGGCTGTATCCACCTGAGGTCCTTGCCTTCGTGATCTAAGTGGGCCGGGTCCTCCGAAAGCCAGGTAGACTGGAAATGAGCGACTGAATGAAATTGGACGGGAGATTTTTGGGAGGGGCAGTGAAATCCCGGAAAAATCTGGAGGGTTGGCATGTATGGCGTAGCATAGCCTGTAACGTTATTATGACGGACACATTTTATGAGTGAACTTGACTTCAAGTGACTTACAGGTTTCTTTGAAAAATACTTTCTTATATCCAGGTTCTTCCTTTTTGCTGTCATCCTCCTCTCCTCCTTGCAGGTCCTCGCAGCGCAGGCTTGCAGGTCCTCGCAGCGCAGGCTTGCAGCTCCTCGCAGCGCAGGCTTGCAGCTCCTCGCAGCGCAGGCTTGCCGCTGCTAAAACTAAACAGAGCTCCCTGAAAGGCACAGCCAATCACATTGGCCATATTTGTCACATGAGGTAGGACTCCAGTAGAGAACGTAATTTAACTCTTTCTGCACCGCTGGGTGAATAAGACGTTACTCGAAGAGATCAAATTATTGGTGGGGACATGCCCCTTCCGTCCATGCCAAATCTACGCCCTTGCTTTGAACTATTTAACCTCTCTCTATCTGTAAGTCTCTGTGATACCCTGTATATCAGTAATATTAGTGATCAATTGCAGTTAACGTAATTAGGTCTCAGAGGTTCCACCAGGTGTTTATGTTAGCATCACAAGCCAATTTTTCATGAGTTGTCCATCCCTGGAAATTAAACAAAATTTAAAATCACTTAAGTTTTTAACATTTGTTGTGCTGGTTGTCTTAATTTTCAATTAATAAGTTATTTGATTTGATTTTATTTTTTTTAAGAAATGGGGTCGTGAATCCTGGTAAAGTCTGAAGACGAAAAGGTTGGAGTAGTAACATGCAACTAATTACATTTTTTTTTAACTCACTAAAAACCTTAATGTAATACAGCTACAAGACATTCTGTGCTTTCAACTGGGGATCGAATTGAAAACAAGCTGACACTAAGTCTGGATCTGCATTGCTGTGTTCTACTTGTGGAGGAACAAAAATCATTTGATGTGTTAATAAAATGTCTTATCAATAAATAACATTGCAAACCATTTTCATTCAGTCATTTAAGCTTAAGTCACACTGTACTTATGTATTAAATGCTAAGCAGAGCGATTTCTTTTTTGCTTCTTAGAATTTGCTGCATTGTCTCTGTACCTAAATATACAGATTGACATTACAATTCAGGCTGAGGTTGTCATAGGCAGTTTTCCTGTAATTGGCAAATGTATCTACATTCTTCTTAAACCAGACTTGAGACTTGTTTCGCATCTTTTTCAGTGTCAATTGAAGTGGACTCCACAGGCCTCACTTCCTTAGCTGGCTCTCCAGCAGCAGAAACAGTTGGAAAACATCTAAAGCTTTTCCATCACTGAGTATGTAACTGCAGATTCCTGCTGTGTCACTCTAGGCTCCCTAAACTTGGATTTTTGTTTACTACTTGTTACAGGCCATCTCATATATAAAGTACAAATGGTGCACCATGTTTTTTGCTTGTTTTGTTTTATTTTCTCTACATCTAAATGAAAATCTAACCCTGCAATATCTGCACATGCAGGTCCTTCATTAAGGTTCTCGACATTGTTGTGTAAATTTAGATAATTTAATATCATAATTTTCATGAATGACTTACTGTATTCTAAAATTTACACTGTCTCGAATGCCATAGCACTTTCAGAATGACAGAACGCTAAGACGAGCATGATATTCCAGGAGGGAAAATAGAGAACCTTAAAACAATATTTTAGTTTTAAATAGTATAAAGTTTAAAGTTAAAAATGCAACAAATAATAATAATAATAAAAAATCTAGTAAACAAGATTAAAACAAGGTAAATATTGCATCTTCTGGGCATAAGAATTAAAAAGTGTGGTGCTGCTTTGATTAGATTAACATCAATCAATACAACCAGTAATATATTAACTGATTATACTTCATTATTTCATTACTTTTCATTATTTACATTTTTACAGCATACTGTGGTTCAGAATTCTTAAAGTTGGCTGCCACTGATCTTAATCACTGTCTGCAGAAAGTGACTATCATGTTTAAGTACTAATTATTGTAATAAAAATCTATGACCCACAGTTTAGAGGAAACAAATGTCAAAAGTGAACCCCACCTTTTACTTGGATATTTTTACAGGAAATTAACTGAACTTCCCACAAACATGGACAAAAGTTTCCTTTGGTGCATCACTCAGTCATAATTACTTTACTCTGGACTTTTAAAGTAATTGCTTTTTAAATTTAATCAGGGATTGAGCAAAAAATGTGAATTACCCTAATTTCATTGTACCTACTACACACTACAAAAACATCTTTCCACTTGTGGCAATAAGATTTTAGTCCTTAGCCTTTTGTCATAGAATTCTCAAACCATTGCCATTACTTTAAGGTCAGAGGCTGGCTCTGCCTGCTGGCTGCAATATTTATCAATCAAACAGGCCTGAGACAACAGAGAAAAGTGGAGTGGCACAGCAAAGAGCACTTAGCCTGGATAAACAGGCGGCTAGTACCATGGATCACTGCACTGCTAAGCCTGTCACTAGAAGAGAGGCTAGAGGGAGACAAAGAAAGGAGAAACTCCGGACAGTGTATGCTTGTGTGTAGGTGTGTGACTGTGTGTGTGTGTGCGTCACAAAGAGAGTGCATGTGTGACTTAGAGTGAGGCTTTTGGGAGAAACACAGGCCTGGTCAAAATGTCATCAGCGTGCCAGCTTATAGCAGCTTGAAAGGCTTAGAGTTGTGATATTTATCCTGTGGGCTTTGGCAGGGAGGTGGACTGGGAGAGAAAATATCTGTAATTTCATGGTGTCTTCAGGGGAAATTTGATTTCAGATGGCTGGCAGTCTGATAAATAGGAACTGCTGCCTGAAATCCTTTCCTAAAGGGATAGAAGAAAGGGTACAAGTCTCCCTTATGTCTGAGTCAGTGTGAGTGTAAATGTGTGTACAACTACAGAAATGTTGTGCATGTACATCTATGAGATAAAAAAAAATGTTTTATGCATGCCACAGCACTTGTCTTTGCACAGAGAAGCACTTCAGAGTGTGCTTCTATTTTGATTTTACTGGATTGGTTTTGATTATCCACTGCAATGCGATGGTTTTTATTGCCACTGTCCCTTGAGAGCACTTTGTCAGGAGTCAAATAAGGTCACACGTTTATTTTATCTCTTTTAGGTGACTCTATTTTATCCTGTCCCTCTGTTCCTCTGCCAGCCTGGGCTCTCTGTTCTTACAAAATTAAAACCAACATCCTCACAATCTCATCATGAATTTTTAACAATGAAATCACACCCTATTAATTCAATAGAGACCTCTAAAATTCAATATGGTGTCTAAACAATTAGATTTCTCTGCCCATCATTTCTCTCTATTTATATTTAATGTGACTCTTCACACAGTAGAGGAGAGGGATATGGAGATAACAGGAGGAAGATGAAAGTAGGAAGCATTTAAAATGATATGAAAAGAGGAGAAAAAAATTCTCATATTTACCAGGATCAGCCTGGTAAATATAGTAATAGCGAAGCGCTGATAACAGCTCTTGCTTGATTAGTCGCTATTTCTTTTCTTTTTGTTTCACAAACATTCAACAGTATTTTTTTTTCATACTTAACACGTGCTACATTAAGATTCAAACCTCCACATGCTGTTTATTATCCTGCAACATCAGTGATTGCACCAGAGGTGAAATGTTTCTGAAGCACTCGCATGACTTCAATTAGATCAGGTATCGTGCACACAGTGAACGCCGCCTCAAAGTCTCATGACCTTATTTCCAGTGAAAGTGGCTGTGGGAGGTAAAAAGGATGGATTTAGCACCTCTCAGGTGGAAACAGCTGACTCTGATTCTGGTGCCCAATAACAGGTCTTTTCTCCTTATCTGCCAACAGCTCCAAATACGCCTGCTGATGCTTGTGAGAAGTTATGCCCATGGCTGTCCTTAGCAGCGAGTCTCTCTCTGTCAGCATATATGTATAGTATCTATATGCATAATCAGGGCAAATCTTGTCTTGCTCCATAGCATTTTGCATAATGTTCCCATCAGGTTTGTGTAACAAGAATACAAGTAGGTGAGTTGCTGCAGATTTGAAACAGATGTGAATTAATCTTTAGAAAAACAGTAAGTAGTGCAATATTAAAGAATGGGTATGGATTTTTAAACTTTTTTTAGTACTCACATGCTTTGCTGGGAAGCAGTCTGTCCCTAACAGAAGTATCTCACTAATGACTCAGTAACACTACACTAAAAATAGGACGGCAACCTTGTTTCTACTAGGAACAGTTGGTGGTGACCTGGTGGTTGCACACATTTTTTCCACGTTCTGTGACTGACTGTAAGTAGCTGGAGCAACCAACTGATCACCCACAGATTGGGCAACCATGTTTGATCACAAGGCAACTGCACACTTGACCTGGTGGGAGGCAATCTGTCTCCCAACAGTCCGACTTGGACTAACTGAAATTGTCTCAAATAGATTGGCAAAGGTTTTTAAATTAACACAGGAAATGACTCAACTGATCACAAACTAGCTGTGTTCTGGTTATATTCCTCTGGTTATAAGATTGCTGAATATGTTGTTTTGCAGTTAAATCAAACACTTCTTTAGCTTGACAGACAAATAAATAACATAATTTCACCTTATTATCATTATATTATTTTCTTTGTACTCTCTAGATCACTATCCTGCAGGAACTATGTTAGTATTTGTGGAGGAATTTCTGTTTTAATTCTGAGGCTCTGGAAAGATACTGAATATAAGTAATAATTGGGAATTTTTCCTTAATGTAAATTTCTGTGTATATAGATGATAACAGATTTGCAATTTTAGCAGATTTGTGACAGTTAATCACTGTATTATAACAAAGATTGCACATAATTGTAAATTTCACCCAATGTATTCGATAACTGACAACAGAGAGATAGCAGATAGACTCCATCTTATTATCTTATTGTTATTGCAATTTTGATGCACCAAAGTTAGTTTGAGGATTAACCGTGCACCTGATCTTCAAAGTAACCATTTCAAAGACAATGAGCAAGTTCATTGCTCACAATTAATTTGGTCAAAAACCAATCCAGCCAAGTGTGACGGTAGCATAATAAATCCAGGAATATCTGTGTGTCTGTTCTTCGGCTGTCTCAACAAACTCGTGGAACACACTTTAAACTTGGCAGGTGCATTGCTGGGGTTCCAGCTTGCCAGCTAAAGAGTATGAAGATGTTTTGATGAAGGGTTTCCACAGTCTCGGTAAAAGCTGTTCACTGTTATGCTTTCAAAACTACCATTTGTCTGCATGTAAGGTTTTTAGGAAACACTGGTAAGTGGTGCTAGTTGCCCATCCCACAGGCAAATGCTCAACTTGTGTGATACACTGCAATTATAAAGAAAAGTGGTTGTCAGCACATTCTACTCTCTTTAAGTGGTTATGTCAAAGCATATGACTAATGCAAGCCAAGTTTTTGTTATTATTATTATTTAGCAGCTGACTTTTTTTTAGCATTACCTCTGCCCACTCCTCAAGCTATTGCAGAAGTGGTGTTTAAGGGACATCTGCAAACTGTAGCTGCCAGAAATGACTGTGAAAGACAGGAGGATACAAACTGCAGTCTTTACACTGTACATAAATAAACTATAAAGTTGAGTGAAAACCCAGCATTGGCAGTGTGAGATCAGAGATTAGATCATTTTGACAACAGACAAGACAGAGACAAAACATTTCGTTCTGCTGATAGGATCAAACTGGAAAGGGTTTTCAGGTGACATTCTGTACACCAGCTAGAAACAATATTTTTTATAGTTTAACGTAAAGGTCATATCAATCTGACTTAGCAAAACACTTTTTTTTTCACATTTATATTGGGTCCAAAATATTCTTTTGCTAATAGAAATGTTTCTGAGCGGTATTTAAATGACATGGGATGACTTATTTGATCCCAGCTACCAACACAAATTTAATGAGTGTGGCGTAACACCTTTACCATTTGCGGCATTTCTTCCTGTCACTACAACACAGCAGTGTACTTGTATTATAGCGTAGTGTACTTGTATTAGTGTGCAATTTTTCCAATTAAATTCAGTGTTAATTTTTTCCAAATGATTTTATATAGACATATACAGAGACCTGACAGCTTCAATATAGGTTAACTTATCCATTATATAGTACAGTTATATGAAATAACAGTATTCATTCTCACATGAGGCACAGTGACATAAAGTGCCATGATAACACAGGTGCTAATTTTACATGTGAAGTCAAACACTTTGTTTGACAGACACATACGTAACATATTTTCACCTGTATTATCATTAACTTCATACAATTCTAGGATATTATTTTCTTTGTAGTAATCTCTAGATCAATCATGTACAAAGACTGTGTGTGAATTTGCAAAGGCACACACACATACACACACATGCCCACATTATGAGGCTTTGATGTAAGCCATCCCCGTAATGATCAGGGCTTAGTTCATCTCATTTCCTTGATTGAAGCTGTACAGCAGCATAAATAATTCATTCTCATGTATATTGCAGTGTTTCAAATCATGTTTTTAGATTTCAGTTTGATCAGTCAATTCGAAACACATGTACACCTTTGCCAAGCTGTCTGCCCTTAATTATTCTATTTTAGATCTGTCTGTAAGACAGGTGAACGTCTGACTCCAAAGATCAGATAAAGCGTATGATGAGACTAATAACTAAAATGAGCAGATATCCTGGCGCAGACATAATGTTTCCACAGCTGTTGTCCATAAGTTCATCTATTACATTTTTGTTAACAGTCACTTTGACACATTTCTCAGATCACAGTTTAAATTCTCTGTTCTGTAAGAATTATTTTTACTTGGCTGGCAGCTATTGTGTCGAAAGGTCTGGTGGATCACGGCTGAGAAACTTCACACTGTGTTGATGTATTATGCTACTGGCTTACACGAATTACAACACTAATGTGCTGATGAGGAAAAAAACCTAAAATCGTTAAAAGAGATTTCATACGTTGTTTTATATTTGTTTTAAAATGCTAGAATGTGCATCATCCTTTACCTATATTTGTGGTACCTTTCATTTGTTTTAATTGTTGCTCCCTCATTAGATTCATGTTATGATGTGTTTTATATCTCTTCGCACATTTTTTATCACATGCTTGTAATACTCGGCAGTTGTTCCACTGAATTTCACACAAAAGCCTTTTAAAGCCACCAAGTGCTTTACAGTGAATAAACTGCTAATACTGTCATTGTCACTTGGCAAAACCCCTTCAACCTAAAGCCCGGGCCCTTTAGCCACCCACAAATGCTTTTACAGCAGCACAATTATACAAGGTGACATTCTAAGTTAATATTCAGTCACACAAACAGGAAGGCAATTAATAAATTAGTGCTCGTTAGGAAGAGTGTGTCATGGATAATTACAGAAAAAATGTCATGCATTGCTGACATGATTCATATGTTTATAAAGCCATTAAAGAGATTCACACTATTTTTTTCTTTTTTCTTTTTTTTGGTCTAGTTAACAACTGAAAAGTAGTCGTGAGTGCTTCATAATCAGTGAAACAATAATTGCTGACCTTGTTTCTATCTTAGGTGAAGCAATGTTACATCAAAGCTTTTGATTTCTTTTATATCATGCTCTGGAGATACTTTGTCCATATAACATCTTTATTCGGAAAGTAAACCATGTCTGGTCACTGTTTAATGGCCAAGCAATCTTTATGATGAAACTTAATTTTGTAATTTGTTCAATCTTTGTTTAATCTACTAAGTCTTAAAAGGAAGAGAAGTGTTCTTTATTCCCCTGAAGATTTTCACCTCACAGATCTCCTAACAAACCACATTATACAATTTTAATGGTCTTTTTGTTTTTCCTGAAAAGCTGTGTGTTAACAAGGTTTGGATGGGTCCATCTGTTCCAGGTAGCACTTATGAAAAGGGAAACTGAGAGAATATCAAAGCTTACTGTCGGTTTTACCCTTCGCAAAAAGTTTACTTCGTATGATTCTACATCAATTATACAAAAGGACATAGGTGTTGAAAGCTAAATGTGTCACCGAGTACACTGCAGCTAGGCTTGTTTGTTTGCTTGGCTGGAATGCTGTCAATTAGACAAACAAGACTCACGCTGCTTTTCTGCAGGGAAGTGACAGGTTTCTGTAGAGCTTCTGGTGTAGTGTTTCTGTATGTGTGTGGTACCACATGGCTCTGCGCAAGTTGTAGGGGGCAGAGTGGTCATTCTGTCACCACAGATGGACAGGAAAAGCCCCGGGGGCATCTAAAAAGCCACAGGCAATGTAGTTTGCATACTGTGTGTGTGCATGTGTTGGTGTGTGTGACATTTGTTAGAGGTAGTATTCTAGTATTTTTGTCCAAGTGCGTTTAAACACCACAAGCATGTAGCTGACAGAAGCAGTACAAGCCTCCTCATGCAACAAATGCCACCGCTTTCTGTTTCAGTTGCCCTCTGAATCATCAGATCAGTCCCACTTCCACACATGAACCCATACAAATGCGCACATGTGCAGTCAATATGGCCACACAGAAACCAAAATCTCTGCTACAAGATTATATTTAGAAAGCCCAGTTTTGTATCACTTGTTCTAATGGTGTTTTCAAATTTCCTTTGCTGTGCTGCATTCGCTATAACAAACAATCTTTCAGAAGTAGTGTTTATAATAAATGACAGGGAAAGCAGCGTGAGATATTAATGACAGGGGCATCCCGATCCTTTTCTCCTTTGTCATTTTTTCCCCTCTGCCTTCAAAAGTATTTAAAGGACAAATGTTTAAACTATAATTAGTCTTTTTTATATATATTTCTGATGGGTGTAATAAGTTCATCTCAATCAGTGGCTTCTCCAAATACAGTGCAGACATTTGCTTGCCAGTTGGGTCTCACAGCTTGTAATGAATTAATAAAAACTCCACACTGAGTGGAATATTCACAACACACTCCTGATTAGGGATGCCACACCCAACATAGCCTTAAAGTTTGCTCTAGTTCAGACTGTATCCATCAGGCTATTGTTCCATACAGACCAATGTGGTCATGTTTATGGAATTTGTTGCAACTGCATTTCAATGCAATTTACTCTCTTCCTGCCTACATATGTTGAATTTATATTTCATATAACGCTTTGTTTTATCAAATTAACTGATTTTTTTTAAAGCAACTGAAATTCTAGGCAAAAAACAAATGACTGCAATTTTTGCTCTTCCGATCTGAGCTATTACCAGTTCAAGGTTCTTGAAGATTCGTGTATCCATGCACACGGAACTAGAATCAGAAGATGTTATTAAACCCAGAGGAAATTAAGTGGTCACAGTTGCTACAAGATAGTAAGAGCAACAGCAAACAAGTCTGTGGTGAGCACATAGAAGTAGCTGCTGTTTTTATACAATTTCCCAGTTAGCATGCACAGTTGGTACCCCTATAGAGTAGTGGCTGCAGAGGGCACACAGATGTCTAGATGGTACCATGTGGTCGCGCTGTGATGTTAAAATTTGTTTCACTTGGACCTAAACAGACCCTGAAATAAAAACCAGAATCACATTTAAAAATGATTGTCCTGAAATCTGTATTTGCATCTCATAAAGTAGCAACCTCTCACATCAGTGACGCGGTAAAGTCTAGTGTTGTATACTATACTACTTTCAGTCTGATCTGATGACTCCCTGTGCAGAAAAAAAAGTAAAAAGTGCTTTTTGGCTATGAGGAAACTGAACTCACTGTTTAGAGCATCAAAAGAGTTGAAATATTTATGCAAGTGAGTTTTAAAATGCTGCAATATATGTTCCAATTCAGTGCCAACCTTGAAGCACTCTAGACCTCTTTACTTTTTATGATGGCTCACCTTGCTAAGAGGCACACTATTGACATGGAAATTACAAAAGCTCTGAAAAAAGGTTTACCTTCACTGAAACGCCTCTTTCTTCTTTTTCTTTGTAGCTTTGCTTGAAAGCCCTGATAACTGTGGTTAGAGAACTTACATGTTATAATGAAGTCTTTATGTGCCATTTCCAAAGTCTCTTAACATAAAAAACTAATAAATAATTGGAAATTTCTATCAGTCAAACAGACGTGAAGATATAAATGTTTACAAAATCATATCTGATTAAAATCAATTATATGCATGTTTTGAAACGGTGAAATGTGTTTTATTGAATAAAACTGGCTGCTTATAGGGTCATCTGATCAAGATACTGACATTTAGCTACCTCTAATACACATAAAATAATTATGTGTACGGATGATGTTCAAATTATTTTGTATGATTTAGCCTTGAACTGAGTTGAATCAAGTTATGAACATTTCTCTAAAATGTTATTGCTTTATTGAAACAGAGATAAAGGCTAAAACAAATTCCTCATAAAAACATTTGAATGTAACACCATATTCGATGTGAAAAAAACAAAACAAAAAGCAAGCCATGAAAAATGATACTGAATTACAGTGTCATTATAGTCATTATTATAGTCATTATAGTCATTATAATATAACATGATATTGAATTACAATACAATGTTATATTATTGTTTTTTCACAGGTTTTTACTGTTAAAACTGTGTTTTGTTCTGGTGGGCTAACAACCACTGGTTCAGGTCAAATGATGAGGGCTGCAGTCACTTCACGTGGTAGGAGGTTACCTGGTTTATTTCCATCATTCTAGGTCAAATGTCAGTATATGTCATTATTATCAATGCAGTACATTACAGTACAACAACTACACCATTATTAATTCGCTGCAGTTGAAAATAAATAAATAAATACATAAATGAATTACTGTCCTAAAAGAAATGCTTTATGGAAACCAAAAGCGCAGAAACTAATGAAAATTGCTCTTTACGCTTACAAAAATCAAGCATAATGTTCCAGTTTCATTATATGTTTGGTTTTGCATGGACACGTATTTGCAGTTCAAGCTCTTGGAAGAATGTGGGATTTATAATGTCAAGATGACTTTATGAATGCTTGCAAACTTTATAGCTTTAAAAGGTATATAAGCCACGTGAACACATAAATGCATAAAATCTATGTTAGTGTAAGAATGGGGACTGGGAAGTCAACAGACCATTCACTGAAAAGAAAATACTGACATGAATTGGTAAGTTGTCCTATAACAGATGTGGCAACAGTTGTGAGACTGGTTCATCAAAGCTAAAAATCAGAAAGCAGGTATAGGCTGTAATTCATTAATTACAAAGTAGATATAATTGTGGTGGATATCTATCCCATTGTATCTCGTCTTTTTGTTTAAGTCAGTTTAACTTGAGATTTTTGATGTGTCCATGAACATGCAGGCCAGTGAACTCAATCAAACTGAGTAAAAGAATGCCAAAAAAAAACCAACCTCTGCGTGCTCAAGTCAAACAAAAATAGCTACACATATTCAAACAGTTATACACGCGCACACATGCATTGACAAGAGTATTTGTTTTGGGGTTTTTTTAAATCTAGTTTGTTAATACTTTTTTTTTTGAGGAATCAGAATTCTTGCTGACAAATGAACTCTATTTGTCCTTTATGCTCCTTAATAAGCCACAATTTCCTCACAATTCTTCATTCTGAATAATAGCAATCTATGCAAACTCCATCCCAATTTTAATGTCAGCTGTGTAGCAGGAGACTATTATTACCATATTATTGCAACAAAGAAAAAAAAATTAACCACTACTGTCAACTATACTTATCAAAAAAGATAGATATTCTGCTATACAGCCCAGCCAAGAAGTCACAGTCAGCGTTAGAATACTATGCATCCAATCAAGAAATCTTTGTGTGTCTTTACTTTGTTCATCTAAAGTAATCAATTTAGCACACTGTGCCTTTTTGACATGCTGCAGTAAAAGCTCACAAAACGCCTGTGTTAGTGAAAACAAAGATTCATAAGAAGGTTTATAAAAGAGAAGCATTCATGTAAATTAGCAGTTAAAATCAAATTACTGGAAGAAAAACAATTCTTTAGCTGCGTGCGAACTTGTATTCTTATTTCATTGTATACAATTAAAAGTAGGATTTTTGTCAGTAAGCAGCTCTTTAAATTCCTCAGGAAGTGCAGGTTAATGACTGTTCACAGGAATTTTGAGGCAGCATAGAAAACTTCCAGGAACTGCCAAGTACTGAAATGACATTTGGAGTAATGGCGTTTTACAAACCTGTAAAACTTGGCAGTTCACCCCCGGTCCCTAGGCCAAAGAGAAGCTTTAACATGTAAATCGTAATGCTGTGAGCTATGCATGTGCAAATGAGGAGAGTAGGGGTCCTGCTCCAGAAAAAAAAGCCTTTTCTAAAATATATTAACTCCATTTTAAGCTCTTCTCTCGAATAAATAATAATGTTTAGTATAATTATAAACTTTGGAATTAGAAGCAAAGATGCAATAACCTAATTGCAGGAAATTGTACTTATTTATATACTGACTTCCCACTGTTGCTGACCTAAAAGCTACTGTATACTGAAGCCACAAAATGACTTAAGTGCACACATGTGAATGGCCATGGAAAAGTGAGTTCCTGTGATAAACCCTTCCCTTTATATCCTTGAGACTGACAGTGGAGCACTCCTGCCATCTCTCTGCCTTTTTTTTTTCCACAGGACCCTGAACAACACAAAAGTCACCAGCTCCCCAGAGAGCATTTCTCACAACTTTGCAAACACCCTGTGTTTTGATGTGTCTGTTTTTTGATGACGCAGTACGTTTCAATGATCAAGGGCAGTGCAAAGGGGGACAGTAAAGGTGAGAAGATAAGCATAAACGCACACACACACACACATGCGCACGCACACACGTACACCCCACTTTGAGCTGTTTGCCAGAACACCTGCGTGTTTGAAAACGAAAGCAACATAAAGCATCTCCCCTTTTTTCATTCTGCAGCCATGAGGTGACACGCCATTGTTTTCCCCTGTATTCCTCCCTTGTGAATTTTGATTCCTGCCAGACAAAGAATGGGCCTATTGAAGTACTCTTTGAGAGGAGCCATTAGATACCGAGCTGGTCATCACTCTGCTGTGAAAGGCATTCTACTGATGTGCTGTCCTTCATACAAGTAAACTTTTTAAAATATACACATGCATTTTGGTGCCAGCAGCATGCAAATCCAACTTCAACAAGATCTAAAACCTTCAATTTACCGAGCTAAACAAGGCATTTATAGTTTTGTTTCTAATGTAATTTCAAATTTACTCTTATAATCTATCTATCTATCTATCTATCTATCTATCTATCTATCTATCTATCTATCTATCTATCTATCTATCTATCTATCTATCTATAATAAACCGATAAAGACTTGTGTGAAGATAAACAAGTGCAGATAGTTTAAAATCCTCCTGAAATGTTTTGGATCAATAAAATTCAGTGTGTAAAATAATTGTGATCATTTGGTATGGGAACACCATCTAAGAGGCATCTTCCTTCATCAACAACAAACCAACAAACAAGGATTTCCTCTCTTTGTTGTTTGTGTACTGTGTGTTTGAATGTGCACATGTATGAGAGCAAATCCATCAGTGTAAACATATTGACCTGACAGTGGGAGGTCTGGTTCATAGTGTTACTCTGCCAACGGTGCTGAGTTCCAAATTAATCACACATGATGAGATGATTAATCTGGTTTATGTCCCTCTATCTGTCCACTGTACCCATCCATCTGTCTTCCTCTCTTTCTCTCTGCTGAGCAGTGAAGGCTTTCTGCTGGGTGCACAGCCCAGCCTAATACCACTGACAGGGCTGTTCTATACTAACATAAAAGGCGTAGGAAGGGGTCAGCTTAAGCTTATATGTCACACATTAAGCTTAAGCTGCACATTTTTATTACCGTATCTTGACAGTGATATAATAGTGGATAAGTTTGATATTTTGCTGCTATATCTTTTTAAGTTTGTTACACCATTAAACAATGAGAGAATACAATTATAAATGCATTTTAATATGCATGTATTAAATTAGACATACCAAGCTGTTAATTCGCAAAAAAAAGATTTTATCTCATGGCTGGCTATGATTTTAAAAAAGTTGAAAAAAAGTAAACAATTTATCTGCAAAGGATTTAATGCCTGTCTAGAAATCTCGTGACCTTAATAATCTAATCTTTAGGTCTAGCTATTAAAAACTTGCATTTAACACCAATACTCTACTATAATGCTATGAAAAACGATAGTGTAGAGCAAATAGTAAGGCTCAAACAAAATGTTGCCTCAGTACCAGTCATGCAGCACAGTGTGGTGTTATTTGATCCCTGTATTGCCATTGCCAGCTCCCGTTTCTCTCCAAGGTGCTGAAACATTCAGACGTTTTCTGTCTCTCTGCCTGCGACTAAGTATGTGTCTACTTAACAGTACTGGTAAAGTGTCCCTTTAGTTTCCACTCCTTAAGGTGCCAAAACAACCAAACCCAGTCTGTTCTGTGTCTCACTCCAAGGTGCTGAAACATTTTTTCAGGGTAATTCTTTTTGCCAAAATGACCATAACAAGCATATGGTATTAACAAAAAATAGCACACCATATCTACTACCTAGTAATTACTAGGAGCAAATTGAAAAAGTCAAAAGAGTAGCTAAAACAACTTTTCTTGTAAACCCTCTCCTGAATTTGGCATAATTGATGATACATGTAATGCTTGCTTCATTGTAGGCTGAATGATTTTTGGTGTTACCATACAAAACAACATTAATTAAAATGCTAGTTCACAGCTTTGACACCACCAACAGGTGAAATGAATACCAATATCTGTCTCATTACAGCACAACCTTGGGAACAGCGTACGGTTCAAGAATGGCTTGAGGTCACTGACCTTGGATCCAAATGCCCAAGATCCCAATTTAAGTGAACCTCTCACAGGATCCACCAAAAAAGCATGATCCACTGATGTCTAACCTCACACTCTACAGAACTCACAGTTATGGCAGCACAAAACGCACCTACACAATAGTGGTGTTTTTAATGTTGTTAGAGGTGTCTAATTTCTGTGACACTTTTTGCTGTATTTAGAATTGAGGAAAAATTGATTAACCATAATCCAACTGCTATGGAGTTGATGCAGAGGTATTTTTCAGGAGGTTGTTTGTGAGCATTGCTCCCCCTCACACCTATGGCATCACCGGTGCTTTTAAGCAAGCTCAAGTACTATAAGCTAGGGGCCACACCTCTTTGAAGTTCATGCCTCAATCCCAGAATATCTCTGGGTGGTAGTGCCGTGGTCAGGGACTTCTCTCTGCTCCGCCTGCAGCCGCACAATCTCTCGTCTTCCAGTTTGAGTTCTTTCATCTTTGTTTTTGAATGCTGTTTACGCACATTTCATATCAACATGTTTCTTTTCAAAACAAACTGACAACCCACAAATCAACTCTACCTCATATTTTACAAGGCTTTGGACAAAAATACTGGCACCTAATTGAAAAAACAAAACAAAACACATATTCTTGTGTGTATGAAAATTTAACTCAATTGCATTTTATTGCTTACAAGTCACTCACTAAATTAGTGACAAAATAATACTAGATTCATCACTTCAGTGTTAAGCTTTTGTTTTCAGCGCAGCACTCTGCAACAAGAGCATGATAACATGCAAGTCTAAAATGGAGCTGAGTGTAAAATTCTTCCTAAAAGATATAAAAGAAATATTTCAACTATATTATATAGTTCTACTTTATACTAAAGTGACAGAGCATGAGAAAAAAATGTATTTTATGTAAGGTCCATATGTATTTGAACACTGAAACAAGTTTTGTTTTTACTTTTGTTTTGTTTTACCCGTTTAATGAAACATATTCCAATTTTATTGTAAAAATGTATAATGGGCATGCTTATAATGTGTAGACTCAGCTTTAGCTTGAGAGTATCCACATTCAAATTGGATGAAGGGTTTAGGAGTTTCAGCTCCTTAGCATGTGCCACCTTCTTTTTAAAGGGACCACAAGTAATTGGACATTTGTGAATAGACACCGTGTGGTCAGAGGAGACCTGAGTGTCCACAGAAGACAACAGTGGTGGATGATCGCAGAATCGTTTCCATGGTGATGAGAAACCCCTTCACAACAGCCAACCAAGTGAACAACGCTTTTCAGGAGGTGAATGGGGAATGAATGCATCCAGAAAATCACCAACTCATACATGCAGATCACCTCAACACACTCTCACACTATAGTGCAGCTCAAACCAGGGGTGCATAAATAATCACAGCACACGAAAGGTCTCACCGCTAAGGCACCCAGTCACCTCCACTTTAGGCCTCCTGCTTCTGAATAAAAGAAACACAAGTTGTTAATATCTCCAAAACAAGTAAATCTGCAATGTAGAGCAGATAACTTCACAGTAGTATTCTAAGTTGTTATACATACAACTGCTCTAACTGAATAATTCAACGCATTAACATGCACATTAAAATTAAGTAATAATTTATATTTATACTATAGATATATATAGAATATATTATAGAATAACTAAAAATATTCTTTGGACAGATGAAACCAAGATCAACCTCTACCACAATGATGCCAAGAAAAAAGTATGGAGAAGGTTATCCAAGGCATACAATATCATCTGTAAAACACTGCCGAGGCAGCGTGGGCGTGCATGGCTGCCAGTGGCACTGGGACACTAGTGTTTATTAATGATGTGACACAGGATAGAACAAAAGCAACCGAATGACTTCTGAGGTGTTCATAGAAATACTGTTTACTCAAATCCAGCTAAATGCAGTCAAATTGATATGGCGGCATTCATAATACAGATGGACAATGACCCAAGACATACAAGCAATGAAGTGGCATATTCTCCTCACAATTTGATTCAATCTTTTTGTTAAACCCACTGAATTAAAGTCTGCACTTCAACTCCATCTGAGTTGTTTCATTTCAAATTCATTGCGGTAATGTACAGAAAACACTTTTTAAAAAGTATATTTATTTCTGTCCAAATATTTATGGACCTGACTGTATCTGTAACTCAAAGTTTGTTTCTAAGAATGAAACTTAAGAAAAGTAGCATTGCTTCAGCACTCATTACACTTATTATAGTGTGTGTGTGTTCTTTGTGTGACACCAGCCATTACAATAATATTCATAAGACAAACGATGACAATCATAATTTAATACAAATTAAGGCTGTCTTAACAACAATTTCAGTCTGCATTACTACAGGTTTTCTTAATAGAAAAGCAGAGACGTGTGCAGTGGAATATTAAACTATTCTTCAAGGATTTGTCTTTCTTTTCTCCTTTCTTTACTTTTTTTGTAAGAAATGAAGTATGAATCAAGATGAGACCAAGTTATATTTTTGCTCATTTCAAAGGCTCAAGATTTGGAATGTTTACACGGGGATTTGAATCTTTGTAATTTTACTTGGACATAAATCAATGGATTTTGAATGGCAGATGGCATAACTGTAACAAAATAAAAGTTACCAACCTTTTATATGGCCCACTTGGGAAATAAAGACTTTGAAAATATATTTGTTTCTTTTTTTTTTTTTTGAGACTATTTGTTGGTGTCTGTCTGGATGTCTCTATGTGTGTGTGTGTGTGTGTGTGTGTGTGTGTGTGTGTGTGTGTCTGTCTGTCTGGATGTCTCTATGTGTGTGTGTGTGTGTGTGTGTGTTATGGCGAGAGAGAAAGAGAGTATGTAATGCGTGCTCAAGGACAAGTGTAACTAAATATTAAGGTTCATGTGCTTCGATATTTCATACACTTGTATCTGTTTCTTAAGAGGTGACAAGAGATCATGGAAAGTCAACAGTGAACAATTCAGTACAATCTTATTTATGTAGGGCCAAATTTATGACAACAGTTGTCTAAAGGTGCTTTGGACTCACAATATTAGAAAGAAACCTGAACAATTACATAATCCCTTACGAGTAAGCAACTGGTGACAGTGGGAAGGAAAAAGTCAATTTTAACAGGAAGAAACTTCAGTCAGTCAGAGGGATAGCCACCTGCCATGACTGGGTAGCAGTGAGGGGAAAGACAAAAGAGCAGAAAGAGACAGGACAACAGGCAAAATATAGGAGAGAGAGCTAGAGTTGTATAATTACTAATGAGTAATTATAATAGTGGTGTATAAACACACAGAAAGTGAAAGGTGATGACTGAAGCAGAAATCCTAAATGCATCATGGGATGCCCCCCAGCAGCCTAAGACTATTGCAGCAAAACTAAGAGATGGTTCAGGGTCACCTGACCCAGCCCTTTCTGTAGGCTTTATTAAACAGACAGGTTTTGAGCCTAATCTCAAAGGTAGAGAGGGTGTCTGTCTACCGAATCCAAAGTGGGAGCTGGTTCCACAGAAGTGAAGCCTGATAGCTAAATCTCTGCTTCCCTTTCTACTTTTGAAAACTCTGGGAGCCACAAGTAAGTCTGAGAGTGAAGTGCTTTGTTATGATAACAGGATATAATGAGGTCTTTTAGATATGACTGGACCTGTGTATTCGAGATTTTGTGTGAGGAAAGAATTTTAAATTAGGTTCTGAATTTCACAGGAAAGGAACCAACAATAAGAAGCTAATATGGGAGAAATATGCTGTCCCTTTCAAGACCCAGTTAGTACTCTAGCTAGATCAGCTGAAGGCTGGATTACATACTGGATTACAATAGTCCAGCCTAGAAGTAATAAATCCATGAACTAGTTTTTCAGCACTCTGAAAAGGGATCTTTCTAGTTTTTGTGATAGTTTGCAAAAGAGTGAAGAGTACGTGGTGAAGGACATATCCTGATCAAAAATGACTCCAAGATTCCTCACAGTGTTACTAGACGTATGCCTGTAGTAGAAGTAGTTGATTTGTATCATCTGGCTTAAAGCAGATAAATAAAGCAGGCTATCATCTGTATAGCACTGCAAATTCATGCAATGTGTTCTAATAACATTGCCAAAGGGAAACATGTATAATGAAAAAAGTGAACCTGTGGAACTACATGTCTAACCTTTGTGTGTGAAGACTCCCTGTTTAACTTCCACAAATTGAAAACTCTCGTAAAGATGTATTTTAAACACTTCAGTGCAATTACTGTAACAGCAATAATGTGTTCTACTCTCTTTAGTTGAATATGTGTGGTTATTGCTATCAAGGTCTGACAGGACAGGCACAGAGATACGTCCACTGTTAGAGGCAATTATCAAGATCATTCATAAGCTACACTGCTGCTTTTTCGCTATGATGCACTCTAAATCCTGACTGAAACCTCAAACCATTGATTGCAAAGCATTACGTAACTGTTTGACAACTAATCTTTCAAGAATGATCTTATTTAGCTGAATTAGGTAAGGATATTTAAATCTTAAAACCCCACGGTACATAACCTGCTAACAAAAATACCTTGATCATATTTAACATTTAAGCAATAATTAATGGTGAAACTTGAGCAGTCTTGTAGGAATCAGCTCTAAAAGACACATTGATGGTTTAGAGGATGACATTATTGAAACTAATTCAGAAATATCAATAGGGCAGAAAGAGTCCAGAAAATAAATATCAGCAGTTATTAGAATTCTTAATACTTAATGGCACATCTGTGCTACAGCTGTGAATATTTTTTTCTCAAATGGTTTAAAAATTTATTTGTAAAGAAATTCTCTGTAAAGTCATAGTTAGTTAAGCTTAAAGGAATCTGTCAGTCTGGTTACACCGCGGAAAAGAAACCTGGGGTTGTTCCTGTTTTCCTTAATCAGTGATGCAGGATGTCCTAGCTTAACAGAGGGCTATATTATTAGTTTATTATAGAGTAACAAGCTCTTTTTCCAGACCAAACAGGCATATTCTAAATAAGCTCAACACCCTTTGAGTTATCTGCTTTAAGTTGGCCATTTGAGGGTTATACCATGGCATTTCTGATTTGTTGTCTTCTTTTTAAGTTGAGGCATAGTATCCAGGATTGTAGCTAGTGAGGATGTAACATTATTAAGAAGATAATTGACCTTTGTGGGAACTGAATTTAAGTAGCTGCTCTGCATTGTAGCACACAGCATTGAAAAGGTGGTGGAATCACTTTCTTAAACTTACCTACCTACAGCATTTTTTAGAAAGTATAATGAAATTTATTGTCCATTTTCTGCATAATTTATTTTAATAAAAATAAATTGGTCAAATAAAGGAGAATTTTCGTGAAATACCATTAAGTTCAAGTCAGGTCAAGTCAGCTTTATTTGTATAGCACGTCTTATATGTATGTATATATATGTGTGTGTGTGTGTGTGTATATATACTTGTATATACATATATATATATGTATCCTGTTTGGAAATCTTGTATATATACAAGTTCGATTTGAAGATTTCCAAACAGGACTTTGAAAAAAGAGGTAAGACTATTCCAGCGTCTCGGAGCAGCCACGAAGCAAGCCACCTTTGGATTTTAAGTGGGAGTGTGAGACCTGTAAAAGCATCTGATTGGCGGACCGCAGAGTTTGAGCAGGTAAGTGCAGGCTAAGGAGATCTGAAATGTAACCTGGAGTCAAGCCATGGACAGCTTTAAAAACAAATGATAGAATCTTAAATGTTCAGTTTCTATGCTTTCTGTCAGAAAAACATCAAGAGTTGTCTCATAATTACCAGTTAACAATATAAACCTGTAGGCTTCAGTCGCACACACACAAATCTTTGTCTTAATGAGGACACAAATATGATGTTTCTCCTTAGTATTTAGGTATGAACACAAAAAGATGAAAACTACCACAAAAAGACTTCAAAGTGATCGCTATGGTGATTTTAGAAACATGAAAAGGTAGAAATGGAGGCTGCAGCCTGACGGGTCATAACATTTTCTTACCTATTGAAGTTCAGGGTCTGGCTGCTGGGCTGGGGTGGCAATAACTCTGGATTCTTGGCTAGTTTAGGATTAGCATGCTATCTGTGCAAAGAGGAAAAGTTGTAGTAGCAGTATAATGCAGTTGTCTTTGATTTGGTTTCCACTTTACCATCATGCTCTTGTCATTTAAAAAAAAAAAAATAATGTCCAAATCCAGGCTGTAGACCGAGCCATTACTTTCCTCCTATGATACACCAACTACACATTAGTGGAACCAGTGACCCTCCTTACTCAGGAGTGTTGACTCATTTAAACTAACATATTCATCCTGCTCTAACCTTGAAGTTTCTGTAAGGTAGAATAAATTAATGTGTTGATCAATTATTAATTCATTTACTAACAGGGTCTTAGAAGAGAGAGAGACCTAATGTTTAATGGACCACATTTAATTGATTTATTTTTCCAGTTGAGGGTATTATATTCTTTCTTTGTGAATTTGTTAACTGATTTTTAATTTGTTTATTGATGGCCTAGGAGCAGACACAGTCTCTGTGGAATGGAGTTTTGGGGGGATGACAAGAGGAGAGAAACTGAACAGATGTTTGGAAGACTCCAACCCAACTTTTCCCAACTTTGAGGTGGGTGACTGTAGCGTATACCAGTGCACGCCAGGAATGCCTTACCCAGGCAATCACAGCCGGGAATGTCCACAAGCGACAGTCAGCAGCAAAGACATGCATGACAAGTGAATCGTCCCTGTATGGATGCTCCTTTAGTTCCTAATGGTTGATTTAAAAGTAGAATTCAGAATATTAAACAGCTAAACTGCGTGTTGAAATATACCACTCTAAAAATGTACAGTACCAATTAGTCATTGCTTTACAGTATCTCTCTGAATTACATTATGGAGATGTAAAGAAAATCTGTTTGAGAACTTTGCAGATGGTTGTAAATATGCGATATCTCACAATGCAACATAACTTTTATAATAATACAAAACTTAGTGATTATATAAAATGCATAGCACACTGCATATGGTGCATCCTCCGCACTCATTTTCTAGCATAGAATTACTCCATTGCACCATCCATCATTCCCTTGTGTGAGAAACGTAAGGGATGCTGTCATCATTTCTTGCTCTGTGTGATGTCTCTTTAAACTGAACTTCACATTTTGGGCCTGCAGATCACTGACTGAAGCCTTAATATCAGTAAATGCTTATACATTCAATATTATTCAAAAAACCTAGTAAAATCATGATATGAAGTTTATCAAAATTACAAGCCATCTGTGATTAATATGAAACTGTATTTTACAACATTGTCAAGATGACTGATTGTGAAAACCAAGACAAAGCAATTAAATGTGTCTGGTATCAGGGGACTGGAACACACTCCTCTAACCTTTTATTATATTGCTTCTGTCAAAGTACATACATTAACATGAATGCTTCTGATGTAATTAACTTTTCTATTAGCAGACTGGCCTCAGAGGCAGCATATGCCACATTTTAAAAAGGAGTTGTTCATTCAGAGTGTGCCGTTTCAGATGACTCATTAATGATCCGGACCTAATTAAAATGCAGGAGGACTTTTGGTGATCTTTCCAAAATTCTAATGCTTTCACCCTAGTGCAGCAGACTTCTAATTTTTGAGCAAAAAAAAAAAAAGGTAGTAGCTATTTAATCATAGTAAGCGTGTCAAAACCAGGTCAAAATAAAACCACTAACCTGGCTGAATTGAGTCCTTTTTTTTAAACACTGGACACCAGGTAATGTATTTGGATTGTAATTTTCTTCAGGTTTTCTGCCCTTATTTAGACTTCAGCACATACCTACTAATGCATGTTTTATAATATGCAGTTCATTTACTGTTTATCAAGATTTAATAGCTTCATTGCAGAGCAATGCAGACAGACAGGTATGGATGCAAACAACAACATGGGATTTAAATAAGTATTATAAATTAATCACCTAATTATTATTAAAAACAACTGCCAATTACTTTGTGCACAATTAAAGGCTGATTGTTCTGAAATCATTGTCAGTGTTGTGTATCCTGTAGGTTGGTTTTTTGTTTGTGTTTAACCCTTTTCTTACACCCCACTTGCGTAGTTACTTTTCCACTCAGTTTTGTTTGTACAAGCAGTCCATATGCCTGGGTGCTGATTTTATACACCTGTGGCCATGAAAGTGATAGCAACACCTGAATTTAATGATTTGAATGAGTAAGTGAATAATTTTGGCAATATAGAGTAGGTATAGTTGTTCCAACTCAGGATCCTGTTGGACACAAGGAGAATGAAATAAGTAATAAGGATTGATATGCACTAAATACATAAATACATTTATAAAGGTATTTCTTTAAAAGAACTTAGATTAATTGTGTTATTTTGTGTTATTTTACGTTATTTTAAAATATCTTGATATGAAAATATATCTTGTCTTCAAAGGTGCATTACAATATACAGATCTCAGTAATATTTGTGTCTGATATTTATTCATAAATTGTTAACATGTGTCTCCTTTCACACTGACAAATATAGAATATGTGAGAAAAAGTTGCCTTCAGAAACTTTTTATTAAAGGCAGTATATTACCAGTAGTTACTTTCCATTGTAAATGTGTTTATTGTATTGCATACAATAAACAGCAAACATCAGGAGGAACAAACAAAACACCTTTAGGAGTAGATTATATGCATCTTTATTTACCCGAAAACTCCATATAGCTTACTTTGGGTATATTCTGTGATACCAAATGATTTAGTATTATAATATATTACTATTACTATTACCATTGCTATTACCTACTATTACCTATTATCTATAAATATCTATAAGTCTTTATGGAAATTTAACCAAGTAGACAAGCCTGAAATCATCAATGTGATACCAATAGAATTCAGCTTTACAAAAGCTCTTAGTATCAGAAAAGCAAAGAAGACGGTAGACTTAAGGGCCACACAGAGTGTTGTTATTTAAATTTAGATTTTAAAAAAATAACCGCTACCTGAAATACCGGAAGACAAAACCTCACAACCTTTAGGCACACATGATGCTTTGGATTGTACGTCATGTCAAGAAAAGCTTTTGCAAGCTCCAGTTTAACATTATGCATATCAGGAAATATAATAAATACTACTGAAGACTTTATTCACACATATACACAAACTCACAAGTGCAAGTAGTCTGCTCCTACTGACATTCACAGATCTGAGCAGTGGAACTGCAGAGTGAGCCAGTGCAAACTCTTTAAGAGAGGTTGATCTTGCCACATATCATCTTTAACTGTCTGGCTGGATGCCTATTTGTGGAGCTGGTCATCAGACATTACGTCAGCGTTTTTTATTTCCCCCCCGCTACATAAAACCTCTGTGAAACCACTAGACATCACATGCTACATCCCTACATTTTAGTCCTGGGAAGGGTTTAATTGCATCATAGAATGTCAAATGCAAAATCAATATTTTAGCATTTCTATCACAAATCCAAAGGGCATTGATTATTTAACAAATGTGAAAAAAAACAAAAAACAAAACAGAATAAGAAGGTTTCTCAGACATATAACCTAATTTAGCACTGGTATAGAGGAAGCATGAAGGAAAATGCTCTTTCCCTGTTTGTTTTGTGGACCAACATTTTGAAAAAATATTTTTTTTAAATCACAAAAATAAAATAGAAAAAAACAAAACAAAACAACTAACTAACAAAAAAAGCCTTAATAAGTAAGTAAGCATTAATTCTGTCATGCAAATCAGTTACCTTCATTTAATTAACTGCATTAAACTTCAGACTTCATGGTGCTCCATGATACTGGCTACCTTGGACAGGTTGCCAGTCCAGAACAGACCAGGATGTTCAGTGGTTGAGTTAATGGATGGATGGCCAAATATTAATTAAAAGTATTGTTAGAAAAAAAAACCCTAAACACTAAAGACAAACATCTTAAACATTAACCACCCTTTGGAAGTTCTTTTTTCTTCTTTTGATTGTTTTATTTAAACACAACTTGTAAAATTGTTTTCTTTGAGCGTTTGACAGAAACCAGAATTATTAAATAGGTCTTTGGTATAGCATAAAACTTTATACACAAGTCAGATGATGTTCATATGGCTGATCAAAGATTACTTTTAGGAGTTCTGAGTAAACAAAATTCCGCTGACAGCCTGTGCTTCTGATCCTGCTTGTGCTGTACAACACCACAAAAAGAACGGCTGTGTTTGTGTGGGATCTGTACGTGTGTCTTTGTACTGATATTTCCTTTGTCACATACATGAAGTCAAATCAAGCTTACCTTTTACTAATCCTCACTCAATGGCGCCATAACAAGAGGCTACATGTATTTGCCGTATTTGTATTTGTTTCTCTATCTAAGTAAAATCCACACACCACTATTGATATCATCAAGTCTTCCACAGTCCAGGGTTGTCATCGTTTATCTTCTTTTGTCGGTTTTACCCTGACCACTTGTTTTCCTCCTCTTCTTTCTCTCTTCTTTATAGTGTCCATAATCCTGCCTTTGTTGTTGTGATCATGTTTGTATTTCCAACATAATTGGATGAAGGACTGCTGCCTAGCCCGGATTGGCACATCAATTGTTAGCCATCCATCTTTACGGATGACTTTACTGTGCCAGATAACATTCCATTGATGAAAAGAATGGGAAGAAAAGAAAAGGGGCTTCGGGGGAACCGAGGAATTAATTTAAAATCACTGAGCATTTGAGAATGAGTGGCAAGTATTCATGTTGATATAAGTGTTAGTGTGTGAATATCTGGGTGTGTCTCTCTATGTTTCTCATACAAGCCTGTGCATGTTCATAAATTCGCAAACTTTTACTTAATGTTAATATGCTCTGACTTGTTCCCATATATGTTTTTATATATACCAACTGCTGAAAACTGTTAACATGCAGTTAACAATTTCAGATCTTCTGCATTCATAAAAAATGAATTATTATTAAATGTCAAATTTTTAAGAAGTCATAGTGCAGAGAGGAAGGAAATTTATTAACGGTATGTAGATGAACCCAGCTAATGGAAACAACACCACATGACCTAAAATTGCAGTAATTCACAGTTAGAAATGTCAGTGCCTAAAAGATACTGCAGTGGCTTAAAGAAGACTGGGAAGAATGCAAATTGGATATTTTTATTTCCCAACTTTTAATAATCTAGAATTGTTCGCCAGTATGAGAGTTTATCAGAGAGAAAACACTGTGATCACAAAGCAGAACTGCTCCATTCTATAAGCCTGGGGCCACTCTGAGCCACTGGGTGGTGCAGTACTTATAACAGCCCATTAGCTGCTGAAAGAATGACCTAACCCAAAAATGACCCAACAGATCCAGCATTTGTTCACATTAGCAGAAACATTAGTGGAATCACGTTCACTCTTAAAGTCAGTATTTATACTTTGTCTTTCATCTGCTGTCACTTTATCACATTAGATTTTTTCTTCATGGCATTGAAAAAACAAACAAACAAACATTTGGAACATAGGAAATGTATTTCTTGCATTCTTTTATTGTCAGTAGGCCACATATACCTCTGAGAAGCTGAATCACAGGTTCCACATTTCCTCTTGTATCTGAAAGCAAATAATTGAAAGTCATCCACCCATTCACACACTGGTGATGGCAAGCTACATTGTAGCCACAGCTGCCCTGGTGCGCACTGACAGAGGCGAGGCTGCCGGACACTGGCGCCACCGGGCCCTCTGACCACCACCAGCAGGCAACGAGTGAAGTGTCTTGCCCAAGGACACAACGACCGAGACTGTCGGAGCCGGGGCTCAAACCGGCAACCTTCCGATTACAAGACGAACTGCCAACTCTTGAGCCACAATCGCCCCAATAATAAAATAAAGCCCCAACAATCAGATGATGTCCTTTGGACAAGCACATGTGATGTTGGGAAGCAAGAACTCCTTTTTAACAGGAAAATATTTTGACCGGAATCATTCTCAGGTAGTGGCAGTCATCTGACTTCACTAATTGAGGTGGGTGGGGCAGATAGAGAGAGATAAAGAAATAGAACACAAACTATGGGGGAGATAACAGATAGCAATACTGCATGCCAATAATGCAGTTTTGGCACATAAATGCATGGGAAGTCAAAAAGAATGATATAGTGTTTTTAGCTCTAACTGAGCACTCAAAGTGCTTTACACAACTTGCCTCATTCACCCATTCACATAAGCAAAATCTGGATTAGAGAAGCTAATGTGCAAAAGATATGATCTCTCTTTCTATTTCCTGTCTGTACCGGATTGGCTGTGGCTCAGGAGGTAGAGCAGGTCACCTACTAATTGGAAGGTTGGTGGTTTGATTCCAGTCAACATGCCAAATATCCTTGGGCGAGATGCTAACCAGGAGTGGCCCTTCAGTGCATCCATTGGAGTGTGTTAAATAGAAACCAGTTGCATAGGAAAAGTGCTTGCATGAATGGGTGTGAATGAGGCAAGTTGTATAAGAAGGCTTTGAGTGTTCAGTTAAAAGTAGGAAAGTGCTATTTAATTAGCAATCCATTTATCATTTACTCTGATGCTTTGGATCAACTAAAGGTCTTTCAAGGACCTTTGAGAACAACCTGATAATCAGGAACACAAAAGTCCAGCCTAGAAGTAATAAACCCATGAACTATTTTTTAGCATCCACGCTTAGACATTGGGACATTTCTCATTTTTGTGATATCTGTTTAATGTGCATGCTGAAGGGCATATCCTAGTTATAAATGATTCCAAATTTCCTCATAGTGTTACTGGAGGCCAGGGTAATGCCATCCATAGTAAATACCTGGTTAGAGACCATATTTCTGAGGGTTTTTTGCACCACATACAATAACCACATTTCTTTTCAAATTTGGAATCCAGGTCTTTAAGACATGCTTATGACTTAATTAATTGAGTTGTGTGGTTTTACAGATAAATATTTGTAAAAATAAATAAATGATATATATATATATATATAACCTAAGGGGAGCATATATAATAGTGCTGCATCTATCAGTTATTTTAGTAATCAGGTCATCTATCAATTAGAAGTACTTTCCTCTTATTAATGAGCAATATGAAATATTCAAAAGAGGAACAAAAACAGGCCTTTCAGAATGAACTGTCTATTTTTAGTCATTAATGTGGGTGAAAAGTTCACATTTAAATCGTTTTACACAGTTGCACATGTTAAACAAAGCATCAAAGCAAAGAATTTGTGTTGAGAATTTTTTATAATTGAATTATTCAAATTACTTGATGAAGCATTGCAGCTTTATTATATAAAGTAAAAAATTACTAGTCCCACAACAGAACCCTGTGGAACTCCATGGCTGATGTTATATTTGATGAACAGTCCTCTTTTACATCAGTTTGAATTATTAGATAGATACGATGCAAACCAGCACAGCACCTTCCCTTTAATACCAATTCTGTGTATTCTAGTCTCTGTAGTAAAATGCTGTGAGCAGCAGTATTGAATGGTGCACTGACTAAGCTTCACTCGTGGGGTTTCTGTGCTATGATGAGCTCTAAATCCTGACTGAAACGCCTCAGATAAACCTGCCCTGTGCAGGTGATATAGTTCTAAAAGAACATGTTCTTCAAAATAGAGAGATTTAACTCCTTCCTTAAGTCACAAATTAACAATTGGTCAGGACCCCTTGTTCTCACATTCAACACACTGTGTACCCATTTAATGTCATTCTCAATGTAATGCATAATCCAGAAGATTTCATTAGAAGTCCATCAGTGCCTTAAGAGATCAAAAGTTTTCTTCTTATTATTAATATCATGTGACATGTCACACTGCTAAAGAACAGAATGATGCAGTAGTTTATTATGGATGGGAGAAGTTTACCTTCTTGCCATCATTTCATTAAAGCTCTGAAAGAATGTATTTTCATTCTAATGATCTTTTCCAAAACATACAAGCAGTTTAAAGTAAAAAACACAAAAGTCTAAAAGAAGCAGACTTGCATACATAAGAATGCTTATTTTCTAGTTATAATTTGTCTGACATATGTCACCAACACTCCTCCAACCATCTTTCATGGACTTACAAGTATATCCACAGGCAAGATGCTATTCAGGAGCACTAACTTGGATGTAGAAAAGGGTACTCATTATTTTGAAATGTGACAAAAGGACATCAGTATGACTTGGTGATTAGGATGTTATGGTACCATACATTACCACCACCACAACCTTGTGCTACAATAGTGTCATTATATTTGTTTTTGCTGACCAAGAGACAATAATCACATTTACTGTGGCCACAAGAGGTCCATGTCACACAAGCCTAAATAGAGGCCACATCTCTAACGAACTTTTAATCCTACTTTTCTGAGCCCTTCCCTTCTTGTCTCCCTTCTTTTGCCTGTTTATCATTTTGTCTGTTCCTTCTCTCTTTTCATCAGTGTTCTCATCTTTTACCCCCTAAACCTTCTTTTTAGCCCTCCCTCCTTCTCCACTAGGGATCATAACTGCTTTCATTACACCTATCCTAAAAAAGCTCTAAACAGTGACTTTACTCCTCTGGCAGTATTTTCATTCCAATTCCAGTAGCTTGTATATTCTATTTTGTGGTCATCAGAGGCATTGGAACAAACCGTTGCGCTCCTTATTTTCTTTTGTTTTTCTTTTTTTCTGAAAAATCTGGTCTTTTCCAACTACAAATTTTACACGCTGAACTAAGAAGGAATAGGTTTGACTTGAGGATTTATTGAATGGCATTTTAAATGTCACCTCACAGCACTAGAAAGGCTCTTCAGCTATAGTAATTAGATGAATATTTAACAAGCACATTATCTGTTCCTGACAGCCAAAAACATTCAGAAAAGATGGGCTCATTGTGCTTATTATGGACACAATGAGCCATTACAGGTATTGTTTCTTGCTCACTCTAAAGGTGACACTTCTTCTTAGTCACTACTGATGTAACAATGCCTTGCTTTCCATGGTAATGGGATATAAACAACAACAACTATACATTTTAAATGTCATTTCCCTCTCTGATGCTGTCTTTCTCTGCTACTCCCTATGTCTTTAGTTTTCTGTCATACATGAATACAACGATTCTCCCTTTATAAATCCTGGCCTCCTAGTGGTACTTTTCCTGAGTCACTGTGAAGATGGAAGAATACGTTTAAGCTCTCACGATCTTATATATCCATTTCAAGCTGTATTTTTTGTCATTTGTGCAAATGTTTTCCTGTTTTTAGCTGTCATGTGGTAATGCATGTCCTTTAATCATGCCTGTACGTAAATGATATGTGCATTTCATAAATTGTACACAAGCATGTCAGATTATTGTGTACGCCTGCTAGATGTGATAGTTGATCCAACCTCATTTTTTAATTTGTGTTTTTATATTAGTGAGTTTTTTCTGATTATACTGGGAATAAACATATACCAGAGTATATTATGAAATATGCAAATGAAAGCACAGTATTGCTCATAATTCACAGGTAACAACGCAACTAATTTAAAAGAAACAAATAAGGATTTATTAACATGTAAAATTATATACTATGCAAATATAGCACTTATTGGCTAACCTTGCAGTGTAAATGGAAATAACTCCCTTACCTCATTTGGATTAGTGCATTTGACTTAATGTAATCTACTTTTAATAAGTTTACTTACTCATATTGTGTGATCTAAACTGTTGTCTGCATACTGAGTATTGCTATACGTGTAAGACTCATGGGACTTTACATTCAAGTCTTTTGTTTTTTAGTGTTTTGATTATTGTTTCAGTGAATGCGCAATGTGCATCTTCTGTGTGTTTTGTGGCCAAGAACAGGTTATAAAGGTATTGCTATAGAAACAGGCCACTGTGACTGAGGCTATTGTAGCAGTTAATGTAAGGTTCCAATGTAAATTAAACCAGTGTCTGTGGCACAGACTGATCAAGCCAAGCAATGTTTCTTCAATGTTAAATAATTAATGACCAACTATTTTTTTAATATATTAAGTTGACAACAATGAGTAAGTAAAGTAAGACATAATGATACAAAGACCAAAAGAAAAAAAAAACGTAGAAATTTTTTTTGCAGTGCTATTTTTTGCTTTCACTTTTTGCATACTGAATAATTAAAGAATGGAATCAGTGTGTAACTATACTCACCCCAGGGCAGCAGCTGCATGTGATGGCTATCAGCGCTGTATACACATGCAAAAACACAAACAGTCAGCCACAGCAGGATTAGACAAAGGCATACGTGTATGTTTTGATCCTGCTTTGCTTATTCACCCATGCACACATATGCAAACACACACACAGACTCACTCTCTCTCTCAGCAGGATCAGATCCAAGCATTAGTAGTTTTGATCCTGATCAAGTGCTGCTTCAGATGATATTGCTCTAGTAATTTACAAACGGTTCTTTTAGTCATTCGTAAAGGTAAATCACTAATGTCGTATAGTTAATAAAAGAAACATAGCTCCCAAAAATGCATGCATTTAACATTGTTCATGTGTGACTGTTTGGTTGTTATGGGTTTTTTTCAGTAATTATTCATTCTTTATGTGTTCTGATGACCCCCTATCTTGATTCTTAAGACTTCCCTGCTTTTCTGACTGCTCAGTCACCTCAGGGCGCAATCTGAAAAATGGTGCACAATTTTGGTTTCAGGCTCTGAGTTTTTGCTTTTTTCATGGGTGTATTTTGAATTTATCCAATCAACAGCAATGTGCATATAAATCATAGACTAATGGATAAAGTGGGTTGTCATACTGGAACCTCACCATTAGTATTTTGGCCACTGCTAGTTGGTTTTCTGGAGAAAAAACTGGCTATAAACACAGAATACGAAGTTAGCAGCTAATGCTAGCAAACTTGGTTAGCAAGCTGTAACCCTAGAACAGCCTAGTGGGTCATTTTAGCCCCTTGGCATTTTTATTTTTATTTATAACTTTGTTAAAATAAAAAAGACTTTTCCTAAAATGGGCTTATTCATTAATGAATAATGAATTTTGGCTCCTATTACATGAGCCAAAGTTTGCTAGATGTAACTGATAAATAAATATATAAGGGACTACAGGGAGGCTGTTAAATTGATGCATCTAAAAAGTGTTTAGGTTTCATCATGTTTTGCCTCCAGTGCCATGTTCTGCCTTACGTTCCTGGATTTGCCAGCCTCAAGTGTCAAATCCAGGAACTTAACTTAACTTTTTGCAGGGGTGGGGGTTCTTGTCTGGCAGCCTTTGCAATCACAAATATGATCTGAGTGCACTGTCGCGCCAAACACATTTTGCTTTTCCAAGATCAGCTCTATAAATTCTGTAAAGGTTCTTGTTCAGGATTTATCTGTTTATTTCTTCATTTCTATTCATGTCATTTCAGTTATTACATATATGTGATGTACAGTATGATAATGTTTAAGGCGGGACAGGCAGAAATATAAAAAGGGGATGGGGGTACAAAGAGTACAAACAGAAATACAATGTTTTGCCAACTGCCGTAACTGTAACAAAAATAAACATACAACACCTGGAACACAAACATTTTAAAATGCACCTGTACATAAATCAACAATCTTCTTGTGGTGTTTGTGAGTCTGTGTGTGTGCATGTGTGTTTGTCTTTGTCACAAAATGCACTTGAAAATGAGGATGGGAAGCTGCAATAACACACCCCAGAAGCCAGAGGCAGAGAGAGATGGATCTGGGAAACCGGGCCATTCGCACCCCCAAGAGTACCGAAGACCTAAGGCCACATATCCCATCCCAGCAGGAGGAGGAGGTAGACCCTATATGGTGCACCCATGGCCAAGGGGTGGGAGTCCCAGCGATTCAGGCGTGACAGGCAGCCGACCACTCTAGAGGCTGGCCACCCCAGTACTAGGGCTCCAGGTGCCCAAGAACCGCCCGATTCCAGGAAATTACATTTTTGACAAGTCTGTGTTGCCATGATGTTTATTTTTCAAATAACTGGAGTCCTGTTTTTTTTTTTTAACTAATTAATTAATTAATTTACTTTTGCAGTGCAGACGGGATCATTGTAGATACAGTGCTTTTGTACCACAGTAAAGTTAATGCATTAACCTTTATATTTAAACAAACACTTTGCAATATTTGACTAGGGCAGCTTAGATCTCCCAAGCCCCTCAGCTCAGCTGTTTTTACTCTTCTAATCAGTCACACTAAGGATTTAAACTTTCAGCCTTCCACCTCTCTTTTGCCAGTGTGACAGAGTGCTTCATGTTGTGGCTTTCCAGCATTCTGTTTTGTTTTTCAGAAAGCCAGGATTTTTGAACCTTTGCTTGTACTTTGAATTGTGCCGCAGCCTGTCCTCTGTGTTTTGTTTGCCTGCCTGGTTTTTGAACTCTTGTACCTGTAGTGAGTAATGCTAGTTTTTTGCTTTGTTGTTTGTTTGTTTTTTCTTGCTTGTCAGGTTTGTTCTTTTTTTGTTATTGTTGTTGTTGTCTTTACAACCCACCTTTGCATGCTGCATTGTGGTCATCACTGAGCTGAACCTTTGACATCATTAATATAGAGAGAACCATGTTGCTTTCTAATTATTCCCTTTACCTTCTGTTATACCTGTCTAGTTAAATGAACCAATCAGTATATGCACAGGGTAAAAAGAAAAGTGTGTCATATGCAAATCTGTTGCAGTTACCTTCATTCTGTGCAGGTTTATCTCTCCTTGCTTCCTTTTTCCTATTCTAGAGAACACCGCCACATGGCTTGCTCATGTATATAATGGTTTCTATTTCAAAGTGTTTAATACAGACAGTAGAAAAATAAAAGCTTCCTGTTGTTAATTTCTAAGTCTGTGCATAACCCCAGTCCCTGCCTGAGTCCCAAACCATAGCCCCTGGAATTGGCATTAATTGCTTGTGAGGGGAAAGTAATTATCTCAGGTAATTATTACTCTGGGTAGAGTGAGAAGCTGGAGAACCCTTCTCTTCCAGGTCCCTGTGGAGAGAAGTAAAAAGAATTCTGACTTTAACAAGCTTAATTGGAGGGGCAGGGCCCTCGGAGCTATAAGCTCTCATGCCTATAAGGTTTGTGGTATGTATATATTCAAAGACAAAAAAAAAGGCAGACAAACATCTATCTGCACAACCAGTAAGGCATATGCCTTTGTCTTAGCCTTTACATTAATATTCTTTGCACTCTGTTTGCCCCTAGCGGAAAGATACATAGACAAAAAATTATTTAGTTTCATGTAAACATTTAAAATAGTCCATCTTGCTGAAATCATGCAAGATTTACGCCTCAATTATAACTTTTTGCCCTCTTTGAGAAAACCATTACTCTTTAAAACATTACAAAAACTTTGTCGCCATGAGATCATGGGCCAAAGCACATGGGCTCATGAAATGACATCACTGTGGAAGGGTGTCTGATACTGAAAGATATTGTCTTCAGCCATCAAAGAAGTAAGGCAACTGAAGGTAACCAGTGAACTTAGAAATCATAAAAGAAAAGTTGTGTAATGATTGGCCTGGAGATGTGCCCGCATCACCTGCTGTGCAGCAAACATGCCAGTCAAGCAACAGGTGGTCAGTCCTCTGTTAAGCCTTCAGACCTGTATATATATACATACAATGAGACACACTTTTATACAAAAATGCATGTATGACCGCACATACATATACAATCACGCATACACAGCTAGATTACTTTAGAGGTGATGAATAAAAAGGTCCAGACACTGACTGTGTTATTGTCTTCCAGACTTCTGTTTTGTGATTCAGGGTAACGTGCCAGAAGCTACAAGGCCCAGGTTAGGGTTGGGGTGGGAGGGGTCGCTAAAAACTAGCATTTAAGAGAAGGAGCTCTTTCGATTTACTGGAGAGCTACAAAAGTGGCAACCAAAGAGTCACAGAGTGTAAATGTTTCTCAGAACTTAAAAAAATTAGACAGAACACTAGCCTGTTCTACTTCATCTCTTTTGTTGTGGATTCCCATTGGTGAAGTAACTACCCTGTAAGAGGTGGGAGAAGGCCAGCAGTCACCTGCACCAGGAAATAACAATGCTTTCACACTTAAGTATACAGAAAATTTGAGCTCTGCAGAGTTCTGAACTCTTCCTGCTTTCTCTGTCACCCTCTGGACCTTCTCATCTGTGACCTGACTTCGCTGTTTTCTGCTGATAGTCACTATGCTGTGCTTTTTGTTCATTACCACAAGAAGTGTTGCCTTCTGTTGTTCTGTCCTCTTGGGCTGACCAGTTTGCTGTTGAGTGCTACCATTCTTGTCCCAGCTGTTATTTTTTTTGTGTTACTGTGCTAGCCTGTCTTTCCAAAGTGGTAAAGGGCAGTTACTTGGACTTACGGATTGGATTCTATTTGTGTAGCATTTTAAGTAGCGCCTCCCGGAGATTAGTGCCTTTGCTGCCACGAGTTGACATTGTAAGGATGGCCTTAGTATGAACTCTCTCTTGTGGCTGCTGAAGAATTTCCAAAAGTTAAAGGTTATCTTTTTTGTAATGGAAATAGGAACTTGTAATCAAAATGTTCACCACTTTCAGATGGGTGTTTAAGATCACTTACTGGAAAATGTACCAATTCAGTTTCACTTTCATTCAGGCATTGTGAATATTTCTGAAATGCCTACACTTGTTGTTTCTATTCATCGTCTTCTTTAACGGTGATATCTATAAAAAACAGAAACAAATTATAGCTTCTTTTTTTTTTTTCAAAAAACATACCAAATACCAAAAACACTACCAAATATATAGAAAATATCCATTGAAGGTCCCCAAAAGGTGATTCTGTTCATCTGGACATAGCGTTTTCAGTGGGAGAAACGTTTCGTCACTCATCCAAGTCACTTCTGCATGAGTGACGAAACATTTCTCCCACTGAAAATGCTATATCCAGATGAACAGAATCAACTTATGGGGATTTACTTACCTGGATGATTGAGCATGCATCAAGGTATCCATAGGAGGATTAAATTTTTATCACAGAAACATCTGAATATCTGAATGTCTGAAATCCCATGGAACTCATTTTTGTAAAGTGGAGTTTACTCCATATTGAATACAAAACATTTTTGGATGGCTACTTGATTTGATACTTGTAGCAGATACTCCACACTAATGTGCAAATTGAGTGAAAGTTGGTAGGGAGAGGTTATAGGGGCCAGATTAGAATGGGGCCTAAGGGTGTACTCACATGGCACAAGTCAACTGTGCCTAGAGTTGACTTGTGCCATGCCCGAGGACAATTGTCCCCGCTCCACACTTCCCCACTGGCTTGCACTCACAATTCTCTTAACATCTGAGCCAGTGTTTCAACCCTCTCTCTCTCTCTCTGTGTAGCTATAGGAAGCATTGGATCTCTGAGCTGGGATGTGATTAGCAATCACACTACACGTATACCATGCCTGAGAGCAACTGAACCGCACCCAGGCCCACCTCTTCAAGCTCCACAGTATGCTTAACCACACCCAGGCACAGCATGCAATGATTACACTTGCCAAATGAACTGGAATCTGGGTGTACTGGGGTTCAGGGGTAGATTTATGATCAGAATCCAAACAGGTGTAGATTACTGGTTGATGATGAAGAATTGGAATTTAAACATTAAAACTTTTTATTGAAAACAACTTTAAAAAATAAAAGCATCAACTAAACCAAACAATCAGTGCATGCAAAATAGAAAAACACAGCAATGTAACATTTTAAGAAGCCCAATGAACTAAATGAATGCTACAAATCATGTAAACTCTGCTCTGTGGATTTTTAAAAGAAGACTGAAACAGTTCATGTGTTAATAGCTTATCAGCATGCGGTCTGAAGGAAGCTGTGATTTAAATAGCCCTTTTCTCAGGCAGGCTTCATATTGTGGAAAATGGTTTTATACCATTATTTTTTTATTGTAACCAATTTAAAATCCACACTTGAGTTTTCTCGTCACAGTCATTTTGAAACAAAACTGCACTAAGTGTTGTATTAATCAATGTGCAGTAAAAACACAATTAGCCAGTGCGTGGAAGACACAGAAACAATAGCTAATAGTGAAGCAATACTAAAGTAATAAGAAACTACACCGAGGACACAGAAACACTAAGTAGTTACTGCTTTGTTTCAGTGAGTGTTGGATTAGAATTATTCAAAAACTCGTAAAGAAAAATAATTTTGATAATTGCATCTAATGTTTTACAAATACGCTATCTCTCAATTGACTTTTTAGGTGATAAAGTAATTATGATTATTATTATCTACTACATGGTCCTGGATTAAAAGTATTATCTAATAAATTATTCTTGAAATGTCACACTTCCTTTTTAGAAAGTACATCTACAAGAGTGGATAGATTCTACTGGAAATAGCATTCAGTTCTGTATCAAATGTCTGTGCTCCAAATGTGAAAACATTCATTGTTCCCGTTTGGTTTTGGACAACCTAACATTTTAACTTAAGCGCTTACCACTAGGTAGTACTTTTTCCGAAAAGACTGTAATTTCATGATCTCATTTTGATAGTGTGGCTTTTTAAAACTGATCTACTGATGCTCTTTACCATGGCACAAACCTATGCCTTTCAAAAGAAGAGAAAAAAGGAACAAGTGAACGACAAGAGCACAATGGAGAATTGCAGCTCAGCCAAAAAGGGTATTACATTCCTGCTGGAGAGCAGAGGAGGTAAAGTTCTGACCAGATGGGAAAATAGATGGGTTCATACAGAGGATGGATTGCAAAACCTCAAGGAACTCTAGAACAGAGAGCAGGAAAAGACAGATTGTGCTCGATCATATACTCTTGATTGGGAGGGAATTGTTACCCTTCTGTGCTTTGGAAAGGACTCAGGAACTGACCTTAGAAATAAAGGGAAAAATACAAAATAAAAGGAAGGTAACACATTTTCATTCCCAGGTTCTTAAATGTTGCAGATATGTTATCTATGAGATATGTATAGAATGTTCTTTGGGATCTGTGCAGTGATGTACTGGTCATGATAATACTGGACACAGGGAGAAAACGCTGCAGTTTGAAAGAGAAGACTACAATTTGTCACATGTGTAGAAGCTTTGTTTATGTCCAAAAGTTTCTTGGCTTTTACTCCCTGTTTAGTTTCACTGGGTGTTAAGTTTTGTTACCAAATCCATAAAATATGCACATTTATGACTTTAGTCTTGCATGTTACAAGATTATACTTGACTAAATTTTTAGCTGTTTGTTGTCTCGTGAAAGACCTGTGCACACAGAAACGATATTTTACCCAGAAATAGCATCTATATGTCATTTCTTATCACCAGTTTTTACAACTGTGCCTCAGGTACTCCAGCATCATTAAAGGGTCAATGTTGTTGAGCTGTATTTATGTGTAGAACCACTGACCGTCATAGACAATGCTTCTAAAATCCTTATTTTTTTTTTTTCTAATGACCTGTTGGACTATAAAACTAGGACAAGCCACCTGTATATCATTCAGTCAAATGTTAGCTGAAGGATAAGGAGCTCGGTATTCACTTAAGGTCAGACATTGTGAGGCCCATAAAGAGGGCCTAGACTATAAGACTAATGCAATGTGATTCCAAGTTCACTCACTATGCAAGCTAATTTACAGTCCATTATTGAGAAGATCAAGAACATTCAGAATGTGAACAATTTGAAAATCCAAACTGTCCCAAAAATGCCCACATGCAGGTCCACAGTAGCTGTGGGTGAATCTATCCCACAAGGGCCCTTTTGGATCCTCACTGGCCCTCCTGTGGGTTAGCACATGAAGACTCACAATAGTTTTACCCCAAGGAACCTCTATCATGGCTTTCTGTGGGCAGTCTAGAGTGTACTTACAGGGATCCATACAGGGATCTCAAAGGGCAAAAGTGCTGTTGTTTTGTTGGCAAACCTACTTGTGACCTGCATGGGGAAAGTGTGGCTTTTTCTGACCACATAACCCCACAGTTCACCCACAACTACCCACACCAAGGGTGGAACTATGAGCATAAAGATGGTCCCACAGAGATCTCTAGACTGAATCTTTTTGATAACCTGCAAGAGAACTCAAGAAGTGAAAAATATTCAATTCACTTCAGTTTCATTTATATACGGCCAAATCACAACAAAAGTTCCCCCAAGGTGCTTATATTGTAAGGCAAAGACCCTACAATAATAGAGAGAATGCCAACAATCAGCTATCAGGTCATCTTCCATTTTCTAAGGTAAACTACTTTGTTTGAAATGATTTTTTCTTTGAGAGGGAGAGTCTGCATAGTTTACTGTAGTGCACATGTTTGATTGTCAAGCAAAAGATCCAGCGTTCAAGTGTGGGCAGAGACATAGAGAACAATATTTGGTGAATAAGGGAGTGGCTGAATGTAGTTCATGTCTGGGCAGTGCACTGTGGGGCACCTAGAGTGTGAGCATATTGTGGGTATGCTGTTTTCTGCGCGCAACCCAAACTATGGGCTGCCCCATTTCATTTCGTGTTGATACTGGAACCAAACAGTGAGCTGCACATTCCTGGATACAGATTTTTAAGAGCTACACTTTTTAATGCTGGCCTGATCAACACAAGACTTCAGTACCTAAGGAACATTTATCACTTGCAAAGTCACCAAGATGATCCACATTCCTGATGTTTGACAGTAACTGTTGTTGCTTTTCAGAGTTTGCCTAAGACCAGTTGATTGATTAATTGATTAATTGATCATAATTTTTTAAATTACAAATAGAAAAAAACTTGGAGTTTCATATTACCAATTTTTTTCTCTTTGTTTTAAAGAGAAAGTTAAATTAACTAACGGTCCAGATGTGTAAATACGTACAAACCTCGGTTCATGACACCAGAGGCCTGGAAAAAATGGAAGAAAAAGGTTAAAGGAGTCTATATCCAGAACATCCCTAAAAACGGAAAGAAAATAGATTCCCCCAAGAAGCAGCGATATGAAGATTATGGAGAACTGTTTGGTTTGGGAGAGAAAGAGAGAAAGCCTCTTCTGAGGCTCCTTTAAACAGGAGCTGGGTAATCGTCAATTACTCAAACCAGCACACCTGAGGAAGAGAAAGGAATGTCCTGATGAGCGAGAGAGGTAAAAGTGGAACAGAAAAGAAGAAAGAAGGAAAGACAATGCAAACGCAAGAGAGGGGGCGTAACGGTTACATATTTTCCAGGAAATAATTGCAACTCATGAAGCAATGGCATAAAAAATGTTAGTATATTCATTAGGAGGATGGCTGTGTGAAACCAAGTGTGAAAAGATTCTTAGGTGAGCTTTCCTGTTGGCGTTTTTATAACATGTTTTGTCTGAATTATTAAATGTGTTATACCTATAGTTTGTTTCTATTATAGAATTACAGGACAGTCTCCAGGATTAAAGGTTTTCTGGCGTCCAACTCCAAGTTATGTTAGACTTGGCCCAAAATGATAAATCAACAGTTACTTATATAGCACCCTTCTACTCAGTTTTGAGCAGTCAAAACACGTTCTACTAAAAGTCATGTACACCCAGTTGCTCACATTCATACAGCACTTTTATCTAATGTTTTTCTGCATCAGGGGCAACTCGAGGTTCAGTATCTTACCCAAAGATACTTGACACATGGACTGTAGGAGCCAGAGATCAATGCGAACTTCAGATTGGTAGACAACCACTTCTACCACCTGAGCAGCAGCAAAATAGCAACAGGAGCAAAGTTGCCTAACATGGCTCTCAGGACAATACTGGTGTAATACTGGTTTTGGATGAGAGGCATACCTTGGACAGCTCAACAGTCAGTCCCAAATTCCATTCATTTAGATTAAATTCAGAGTAGTATTATAAAGAGAATCCAAAAGATCTGGTGGAACCATATAAGTAAGAACTTGGTGATCATGTCAAGTAGGAGCTCCCTTTGAACGGGCAGAGATCCCTGGGAGAAACAGATTCAGGAAATGGCAACCATCTGGTATTACTGGTTGGGGGTGAAAGCAAAGAGAAGATATACGATGAAAATCTTGTGGAGACTCTTCTAGAAAGAGGCGTAGCTGCTACACCAACAATCCGAAGAGTGCCATGTCCTTTCTGACAAGGTCCCAAGAAAATAAGAAAGATGATCATCAAAAACAACAAACTGGAAATTTCATTGGAACATGGTCATCATGTGGAAGGACAGCAAGCCTGTAGTCATGGTGTCAACTCTCTATTTGGTTTGGCTTCAGGATATGTCTTTGAAATGGCAGAAAAAAACAAACAAATAAATAAAACAAAAGGCACATGTCATATCACCTGCATCTGTCTAGTTCCACCAAGAAGTAAACTGTTTGTACTATGCTTGAGGCCTTGAAACAGCCTGCCAAGAGATATTGGAATACTTGGAGTTTCAGCTCCATTTGGCAGAGGAAAGGTATGTCAGTGAGAAGACACTAATTCAGATGAGAGCAGTTTTCTTTCTAAATGAAGAAAATGAAAGCCCACTCGTATAAGAAATGCCAGTCCACTGATCCCACATGCACGCTGCAGAGTGAATGGACTAAGTGCAACTTAATTAATGTGCCTTCAAAAATTCAGAACATATAACACATAATCAAAATATCTCATTTACAAATACAAATAATGGAAACTCACATTGTTTTAATGTTTTATTTTATATTTTAATGCATAATTGCAGTGGTCCCTTATATTAATTAATCTTTAATTATACATATTTGAAAATGCCTGTCACAACAGACCCATCACAAATGGGCGCCAAGGGATAAGCCTTTATGATATTGGTAAATTTTACTGTCTAATTTGTTTGAACTTTTATTGATTTTTATTTTTTAAATATTTTTTTTGTCAGGCAGATTATGCTCAAAATAGTTTTCTCCACATCATCACTTCTGTTTGTTAAATATGTTGTAAAGACACAAGAGAGGAGAAGTTCAAAAGATTACTTTTACACAATAGTAATCAAGGAAAAGCCATTTAGGAGAAGTGTGGTGGGCTTGCTTGTTCAGTCTCTTGAGATTTGAGCAGGTAATGATCTGCTTTTTCAAGGGGTTTGGGGCAAAATGTATTCAGCCAGGGCCGGGGTGGATGCATCCATTTACATTTTTTTTTCTTAATTCATTAATTAGAGCATTGACTATAACCTACATTTTAAATAGGTCGATTCATCCCACCATTTACAGAAACAGAAAGAACCATTTGTCCAATTCGCCCTGCAAATGACTGAGATAAAAATAAAGC
Source organism: Pelmatolapia mariae (assembly GCF_036321145.2). Taxonomy (NCBI): domain Eukaryota; kingdom Metazoa; phylum Chordata; class Actinopteri; order Cichliformes; family Cichlidae; genus Pelmatolapia; species Pelmatolapia mariae. The sequence continues at coordinate 19,469,189 of NC_086236.1, forward strand.
AATCTATATTCTCAGCTGATTACCTATTTTAACTAGCCTACTTCATGCACCCTATTACAAGATATTGTGATGCAATTACAAGATCAGTATGACAAAGTACCTGAGCACGTATTATTAATCAATTTAAACACATACAAAACAAGAAGAACCTTGAAATGAATGATACGCATGCAACAGGAACCTTCTTATTGCTTCTCATCTTTTCTCTTTTTTTATCATATAGGCTTTTCTTCAATATATGCCAAATTACACTGTTTATTTTTTTAGTGTACGCTCTACAATATTTTAGATTACTCTTCACGGTGGAATTAAAGGCAACGTTTTCTATGCGCTCTTCTCACTGAATTCTCCATAACTCAACCTTTTTTGCTGTGCATCAAATTCTAATCAGGTAAGCATCTGCTTAGGATTCACTAAACAACCTTTCATATTTACGCTGGGAAAAAAAATTAAAGCTTTCTAGGATATTGCTCATTTTCTCCTTCTGCTGTTTGGGATAAGGGCTATGATTTATTCATTTCTAACCATTTTGGGCTCTAGATGGTATTCAGAGTCAGTTTTCCCTTTTAATCAATGTTGAGATAAGCAGAAGTTGCATTTTGTAATTTATAGCGCTATCCCTGCATAACTCTATCTAATGTTTCTGTGCATGAGTGTGAGTATGAGCATGTGTACGAGTGTGATGCATGCGTCTTTGTTTTTGAGAGAAAGAAAAAGGCATAAATCCTGGCTTTTACCTGCTTAATATTTTTTGTCTACTTGTTTACATGTGAATCAACATGCATGTCAGAGTCCTCACATTCATGCACATTATTATCTATGTCAAAGCTGATGATATCAGGTATTGGTTGAGGCGGTGAAATTAAATTATAGCCAGAAGAGTATGTAGATGAGATATTGTAATGCATGCCTAAGGTTGTGGAGAGCTGGATGATTAAACAGCTTTAAAAATAGCATACCACCCGAGAAGGGACCAACAGTCAAACACACACACAAACAGATTGATGAGTAAAAATAAACCCAGACACTCTTTCAGTTTGATGTCATGATGTCACATGGCTATATGAAATTTTCAGAGTCTTAACATGTTGCATAAGAAAGCTACATCTTGCTGCCTCAGCCTGGAGTTGTGTTTTGACGTTCCCATTAAATCCTTCAAGTGTATGATGTGCTTGTACTCGGGCTCGTGGGTTGTGTTTTTATACCAAAATCTTTTTGACAGAGGCTCTTAATTGTCCCCAGGCCCGGCTCATCTTGTCTGTGACTACATTATTCCACTTGAGATAAAACTAATAAAGAGGCAGGATTTCAATTTTATCTGAATTTTTACTGACCTTTTCATCTATTTCTACATGTGTGAAGCATGACTGGTCTTTAGATACACACTTTGTAAAACAGATGCTAGCCTGAGAATTTTTGAGTGATCGTAAACAAAATTACGCGTGTATGAGTGCAAGTGACTGGAAGTTTGTCTGCAGTGAGATTAGATTAATAGACTTTTTAAATTCATATTTTAAAAACAAAAACCCTTCCAAACAGCACAGAGGCATTACTTCCTATTAGGCTGCAGTGTGTGTGTCGTGCTTGCATATGTTCACTGCCTATGGGGAGTTCCTTGCTAAAGCCTCAGTTTATGCTAAAGGGAGCATATCGTTCTTCAAACCCTGCAAAGGAAGAATAACCCACAACACACAGAATGTGATGTATTCACCATGAAAGGCAAAGCTTTGTGTTTCTCCACCTTCCTTCCTTAATTATTTAAATTGAAAGAAACAAAAAAACTGTTTTTTGTTAACATCATGGAAGATAACTAAACATATTCTTTAATTAAAAACATGAAAAATGAGAAACCACTAAGGCTTAAGAAGAAAACAACATGAGCAAAAGGGTGAATAAAATCAAAAATACTACATATTAATTTCATGTGACTTTTTAGTTCAATGTTCTTTTTACACTTTCTTGATTTTCTACACAGTTGGGTATTTTGAACTTGTTAATCTGGGGATTAGAATTTCTGATTTTATCAACAGCAGGCACAATAACCCCACATGGGTTGAGGCAGATTTATTCAGGACTCTGTAGTGACTATGGATCTGTAGTAGCATAGGGACAAGCCAGTCTGGCCTAAATTAAATTTGAACACAATACCCTCTGGTTTGGCATAATTACAAATGTTTCACACTAAATAATGAAGCGGACTGCAATGCTAATTCCACGGGAATGACAGAGCAGCAATACTAGGACAAAAAAAGACATTTCCCGTGTTCTTTGATTACAAAACAGACGCTCTCAGGTGTGATGATGGGCTGAGTAGTCTAGAATCTGAGAGAGATGACAGCTGACTGTTTATCTCCGAGTCAGGTGCTTTTTCCACAAGTGGAAGAGGTGTAAGATTTTTTTAGGGGAAAATCGCACTCATCCTCATAACATTGTAGAGTTAAAGATATACATTGCTGTTTCTTCATGCACCACAAAAGAACTTAAAATAGCACATTTGGAAAATTTATATATACTTAAAGAAAAAAATGGTGAAACATACTGTGCATTCATCAAAAAGTAATTTAAAGGAGATGACTAACATGCAGAGAACAATTTAACTACATTTGTGTTATTCCCAAAGGAGAATCCTGTGAAGATGCACCAATGGTGCTTCTGGACAAGTCACAGAAAAAGGAAGCATTTAAAATAACTTTCCTTATATTATTGAGATAGAAAAAATTACAATGAGAAAAGTAATAAAATAGGAGAAAACCATCCATAAAAACTCTCTTAAAAGATCAACATGCAGTATTGTTCTAGCTCGGATAAAAAAAAAAAAAAAAAGCTTTTTGTAGTATTGAGGAACATCGACTTGCATATTCCCATCAGTAGCCACAAACAGAGGAAGAAAAAAACAGGACACATTTTATTAAACTGTGAACATATAATGTTTTTGTATTCATATATATATATATATATATATATATATATATATATATATATATATATATATATATATATATATATATATATATATACATACATATATATATACATCGGAGATCTCTGTCCAGAAGAGCGCAGTCCTGGGAACAGCTAAGATACTGCGCAGGACCCTCAAGCTCCCAGGCCTCTGGTAGAGGACCTGAGCTTGAAGGATAAACCGCCCGCAGGGGCGAGATTGGTGTTTTTTTTATATATATATATAATACTGTTTGTCTATATAAAAAATACGGTTTGTCTTGCATATTTTGATTTCTTTCAGTACATCCATGTAAATACAGCGAGTCGGGATTCATCAGCAAGGGGGAAAAAATGTAAACGAAGGAAAAATGACAAATGAATGGACAGATCTAACACCTTAACCTAAGTCCAAAGAAACATGCAGCTTTGTCTTAAAACTCAACACTGGGTGAGAGAACAGAATTTAAAATGACTAACAATTCAATAAGGGGAGATCACTTTGAATAACTGAGCATCATAGAGATAGAGAGTAATGTATTTGGTGATTAGACTCCAATGATTCATCATGCAAGAATCCCATCGGTGATAGGATTCCGAACAAAACCCCCTAGAGTCTAGATACCGGTGGTGGGGGTGGTGAAGGTGAAGACTGAGGCTTGGATGGAGCTCTGACTTAGATGTCTGTCAGGTGGAGAAGGGGAGGAGGTGGGTTTCATGAATGACGAAGAGCACAGATTTAAACCACACAAAGCAGAGGCTGATTGGCTCGAAGAAGGCAGGCAAGAAGATGATTGGACTAGAATAACGATGTAGAGTAACAAGTAACGATTACTGAGATTGACAGCGTGTGAAATCGCTAGTGATGTAAAGAACAGTAAGGCAGCATAACACCCAGGAAAACAGGCAGATGAGTGATTACATATAACGCTTCAGAACTTATTGGCCAAACTTGTGCATGTCAGTTATGTACTATTCTCAGAGGTATTGAATGTCCCCAAATTAATTTATCTGTTCTGACTCTCTCATCCCTAGTGTGCGTGAAAATAAGCTCACCAAACACCTGTCAGAGGAGTCGGCTCTACCTGTTGTGCTTCATTTTGAACAGCAGGAACAGAATGGCATCTTATTTTCTTTGTTTGTTATTTTCTTAAAGGAAATAGTGAACTACATACATATCTGGATATATTTAATAGTATTCATTATTTAGATAAAATGCTGTATTTCATTCTGAGTGACTGAATCAGTGTCCACATCTTTAGTATTTAACGTTTGTCTCATGGAACACTGAGTAAAACAAATTATACTGAGGTCAGAGTAACATTTGTTTACTTTACTTTCACACACTAACTTTCACATAATCTTACAAAAGTTTTTAATGAAATTAAATACAATTTGTTTGAATTGGGCTGAAATAAGACTCCTTTACTGAACAATATCCCAATAATTAGCTTTGTGTTAATATCCTAAAGTGTGACATGTTGACTATTGGTAAAGTGCATTTCCAGGAGGGATGTGCAACACTAACACACTCTCCAATCATGACCCATTGATCGTTTTAGGCACACTGAGTACAACAAAAGAAAGAGAAAGTTACTCAAACTGCACCCAATCAACCATTTAAACCCTTGACATTAAAATACTTTGCATGTCAACAAGCATCTAGTGCCACAAACAAAAAGGATGAATTTTCAGTCAAGAGGAGACAGCATAGCAAAGGTCTGAGAGCCGATTAAAAACCTCAAACTCTGAGCCAAATAGGTTTGATATCTCGTGCTCAGGAGCACTGGGTTGTGTATTTACCAATCACTGTGCTGCTTGTTTTGTTGAATGTGCTGTCAGAATCCACAAGCTACGACTGAGCAGAGCCTAATGATCTTCAGCAGTCCCAGTTCATTTTGGGTTGAAGTGATACATGAAAATTATTGCAGTGTTTACTTGTACAAATTTACTAAACCTCTCTTCCACACTCCTATCAATTTACACCAAGGCAGCTTAGCGCAGGCTACCTCAAGCATGGCTGGCAACATACAACACAATGCAGTCAATCCTGCACAAAAAGGCAGCTGGGAACTGTGCACACACATAAACTCACCACAGAATATGGCATAAAACTAGGCTTACATAGCAATAAAAATGGAGACATTCATGCTGTACTCTGTACTGAATTTTTTTTTATTTCTCAAGTTATTACATTGGCCTACGTTTATTTAAGTGACACATCAGTAATTACTGCACCTCGATGTTGCGCCCCTGAATTTTAATTCCTACCCTGTCATGTAAATTTGATTTACCATATACCTATAGATTGAAGCGTTTATAGGTTTCCTGCTGTTTCCATTTTACCAGTTAGGCCTATTCACATAAGTATGTGCAAATAGTATGCTGCTCTTATAATGGCAATGGTAATTTTATTTTTATTCTAGGTAAACTCAATGTGCTTAACACAGGAGATAACAACATAAAAACTCATATAGGTTCACAATATTTTAAGGAGCTAAAAACAGGTAACTAAAACGACAACAACAACAAAAAGTAGCTGTAAGCTGTGTAGCAGCTTGGGTTACTCTAACACTAAAGAAACAATAAGGTCAAGTAAGCCTAAAGAACTGTGTCTCTCTCTGTTCATTTTGAATCAGTAAGTCACTGGTTCCCATTGTGGAAAGGGTTCAAACATGTGATGATTAAAGAAAAATAGCTGTCGGGGTGGCAACAATAAGAGAGTTCTGCTCAGCTTCTGTTACAAGCTGTGCAACAGTGGGGTGGCGATCTATCTCAGCTAGAATCTCTAGAAAAGTGTGTAGAAGCCACTGGGGGACTGATTGTGTTACCTTGCTGTGTGTTCCTAGTAATTTGATTGTGGTGGGTCTTTGGTAGCACCTCTAACAGGCTGGGATGGCAGCCAGGTGTGCGAAGTGATGAGCTGCCAACCAAGACTCTGGTGAGTCCCTCCTTCCATTTCCACATGTTTGGATGCTGTGCTCAGAGATATATATTAGACGTATTTGAGTATCCCAGTTGCATCTCTCTCCTGACCTAGTAAACTACATGTGTGTTACTCTTGTTGGTACATGCAGGATATAAAGCATCAAACATCAACTCATTTTACCACTGATGGCATCCTTTCTTTCTCTGCATTATATGGAAACTGCTGCTCATCAAACCCCACACTTAGAGTCTTAGCGTTTTAGGCTTTCATGTAGACTTATTTTTTTTGCTGGCAGACTGCTTGTTCTGTGTTTGCATTCACCATTTGTGGGCCAAAATATTATTCCTTCATGGCATTACAGGGCTGTGATAAATAAAAAACAACATAAGCCACTAAAACTCAGCTGGTCTACATTTATCAAGACACCTCCATCAGTAGTAATTATTTTTATACAACATCTTATAGTGGCATTCCCTTTTAAATTAAGCATTTATTGTAGTCAGATACTGACTTGGGTACAGTTGCATATAACAAAAATCAGGGAGCAATTTAAGAAAAAAGATTGTTGATGGCATTTTGTTATTTTAATTTTAAATGAAAAATGTTTAGGATAATGTTAGATTGCTGCTGTCAGTGTGACTTTAAAAGGGTAATTAAACACTTAATATAAACAAGTTTGGATGTTAAACATAACAGGTGAATTTATAAATATATATGTATGTATATATTTTAATATCTTTATTTAAAATTGCATTTACTTGTGCAGTCTCTGTCTGTTCTTTCCTCTTGCAATCAAACAAAAATCAAATGGTGAAATGTTATTTTAAGCACCATTTAGACAACTTTTGTACTTAATATTTAAATCATCCCAAAATGCCACTGGACAAAAAACAAAAATAACAGGCAGCATATTTTCAAGTCTTGGAGACAAACTCCCATGTACAACATCAGGGAGTATGATGGTTTGTGATGGACTGACCTTTTCACATAGGACTGTTGTGCCCCTATGTATCAAATGCAAAAAGCCTAAAAGCTGCAACCATAACATTTCTTCAGAGCTCTCTTAAACATCGCAGATAGGGTCCCAACGCATGACTGCAGTTTAATGAATGAAATATTTGCAAAGAGTAGTATAAGGTAAGATAAGAATTTGAAAATCTGTGGTGGAGTACTTTTTGCTGCTTTGCGGTAAACTAAAAAAATAAATAAAAAATAAAAATAAAAAATAAAAAAAGCACATTCAGGGTCTTAGTCAGCGTTACAGGTCTGCAAACACCAAGTGGAAAATTCACTTCTGACTTGTGTACTACAGGGTATTTCTATTTGTAGCTAATTTTGTAGAAATAAAAATTAAGATTTTACAATTTTATATTTTTATTATGCACCATTGTGCCCCTCGGACTAAGATGGTTTTGTTGTATTTGTGTTTGTCTTTTCTCAGTACTTGTTGTAATCTTTTCAATGATTTTATCTTGCTCTGTATGTACACATCAGTCTGTTTCCAAGCGCAGCAGAAACACTGTAAAACGTGAAGAAAAACTCAATGCAATGATCATTTAAATTAAAGTGCAAAAACAACATAAATGGTTAAACTTTAAACTTTGTTCTTTAAAAAGAAAATATTTTGTACAATTCAGTGCCAGCAAGATGGTTCAAAAGACTTAGATCTGGGAACAACAAGAGATTTGAAAAGTTATGCAACTGAAATAAATAATTAAAAAAGGAAAAATAAAACCCACACCCAATTAGATAATAGAATACTGGGAATAAAAAGCATCTTTACCAAGGCTGTACTAAAATACTGAGGTGCTAAACTGGTCTTTCTGAGGTTCAGACCTGTCTCCTATTGAAACCTTTGCACTTGGCGTTATGGAATAAAAAATACAACAAAGGAGGACCCAAACTGCTGAGCAGAGCGATGTCAAAAGAAGACGTGATGCAATACAGTAGTAAACATGCCCTGTCTACACTCTGAAATATGTTCTGGGATCAAATGCAAAACAGATTTTAAAAAAATAACAGTTTCAAAACTTTTTTTAAAATTAAAATTTTGCGTAGCAACCCATTTAAATCTTTTTTTTTAATGAGTCTCGGTGTTTTGTTTTGAGTGTTAATGCAAATGCATTAAAATGCTGTATCTTTCAAACTGCATCTTTGTTTGGAAGGATAAATAAAGATGCTGTTATTTGGTGTCATCATCCTAATATTGTGGTCATTACTTTCAGTGTGCTATAGATAAGCAAATGTGTTACAAACTGCCTCCACACACCTGCCTGTACAATTCCCACCATAATTACTGCTGAGGTTTATGAGTGTGTGTGTGTGTGCAAGCATATCCACAGAGTTTGTGTGTGTGTGTGTGTGTGTGTGTGTGTGTGTGTGTGTGTGTGTGTGTGTGTGTGTGTGTGTGTGTGTGTGCACGCATATATACAGTATGTAGGCCTATATATCTGTGTTGGTGCATTCAACTGTTTCATAGCAGATGGCCACTAAGTTGCAGGATTTATAACTAAGACATGGCATTTTGGGAGACTTGAGTAAGGCAGGAAGACGAGAGATCTGTTTATGTCTTTAATGCACATGCATCCTTATGTGTTTGCCTGCTTTTTGTATGTAGTTTCATTTGTTCTGCCTTCTGACCCCATGAGCATGACAGTGAATATTTGTACAGTAGTCCCAGCATCGCATTTTAGCTTGTGTAAATGTGTGCGTATTTCTAAATAGGAATCTCATCCTCTCTATCTTCCCCTACCTTTAATGCCTTCTTGGCTGAGTCACAGCCTCCTTTCATTAGCCAGTGGCCACAGCAGCTACAGTGGGTTTTTTTTTCTTTCCGATCTGCTCAGTTCAACAAGGAAGCTTAGCAACATAGTGGGGAATAGATGTGAAGCACAAAAAAAGGTGAAGATAAGAGAAGGATGGCTGAGCTCGATTCAGGATGGGGTAGGGACAGGCGATCTCTGAGAGCCGACAAGTGAAATGGGGCAAAGAGGGTAAGAATAGGTGAGGAGAGATAAACGGGTGGTGCGTGAGAGGAATTGGTCGATAGTAATAGACTGCATAAGACGAGCATGTGCTAGTGAAGAAAATATGGCTAACAGTATGGACCGTGTGAGGAAACATCACACCTCCATCTGAAAGGTGACATTGATATATGATTTCGACGTCATGTTGTTGGAACCTCTTCATTATTCTCTTCAGTTTCTGCCTCTTTATTTTGTCCCACTTGTCATGTTAGACTATTATCTGCCACTGCCTTCTCTCTTTTCCTTTCTCTTGCTATGAGGCTGCTTCTATCACTAACAGTATATTAAAGTGCAGTGTATTATGTCTGCCATTATCTCTGTTACAGTAACTGCCTGTCTACTGATAACAGTAATCAATTACATCTCTGTTCACTGTGGCATTGCGCACTTACTTTATGTAACACAGTCCTCATCTCTGCACTTTTTTGGTCATTTGTTCAAACCTCTCGCCTAACTCATTATTCTTTCTGAATCCTACTTCACTTCTTTAATTCATCCGAAATATGATGATCTCATCTTTTTTATCGATCTCAGTCCCTAAAGTTCGACCCCGTAATAAAATGTCTGCTGTATTAATTGTATCGCATGACTTTTTGCTGTTGACCCCACCCTATTGTGTATGCACTCAAATTAGAATTATATTAAAATATATATTGTTAACTGGATAAACCCATCATGGTTTAGTTCATTAAGATCTTTTCCCCTATAAGATGTATAATTACAACATTCACAAAAAAATGGAACATTTAAAAAAAATGACTGTCATGACTGGAATGACTGGATTAAATGCTTGAACAGTAATACCTGCATGGTCTGGTTTGGATGATGTAATAGTACATGTTTTTATACTAACCTGAGCTAACCTTTCATACTAACAACACCAGTCAGCAGTGTTCCAGAAGTTGTCCTCTTTAAGACAAAATGTGCTAATATATGGATTTTAATGTGCTAATTCAAAATATAACAATAAAAATAGCTAATTAGCTATCATTTCCAGGATATTAATTTTTGTTGTTGTTTTGTATTTACAAAACAAGCTGTAATCATAAACTTTGAGCTTGTGTGTTCTAATTTTTTTATAGTCACTTACTTCATAATGTAATAGTTTAAAAATTCACACACTATAATTTAAGATCACAACAGGATTACTCCACCTCAATTCACAAATGAGGAATTAATTTATTTGAATCCCAGCTTGCCAGGCCAGGTGAAGCTGTGTTGCGGTATTATGACATGTAGATATTCTGGTTTCATCAGTTTGTCTTGCCTGTCTATGGGTGTCTCCAAGCTTATTTAATCATTTATCAATGTGCCCCAGCAACAGAGGTAGTGCAGTGGTTATATGCATTTCACTCATGCAAGTCCTATGAGTTACTTTAGTTACTTTAAACAACATACTGTGAAAAAAGGAATTAAAAAATATTAGTTGTATCATATATTAATATTAATATAAATATGTAACTTTACAGCGTTACAGATTTCCTGCTATTGGGAAAGTCAAATCCAAGGTCAAACAGGTGAAAAGGTCAAATAGAGATAATCTAATATTTGAAATTTGATAGTTACAGTTCATACTTGATACAACTAGAATTCATCAGATTTAACAAAATTGGTTATATACATAAACATTTATCCTCCAATTTAATAAGATTTTTATTCATTTTGTTTTGGAAGCAACTCTCTTCTTTCTGGTATAGAAAAGTGCAAAAAGTCTCTCCAACTCCAACAAGATTCAAAATGTTAGTGTTCACAGGGCAATTACCAAATGGCATCATGTCACTCCTATTCTGGCTTATCTACACTCTCTACAATTTTTTTAAATTATTGTGGACATTTTAAGCTCACTATTAAAGGATGCTGTAGTCTAGAACTAAGATGCACATGAGAAATGTTGTCTGGTGACCATCCTGTAGTCAGAAGGATGGACACATTGTGACTTTCTTCAAGTCACTTCTAGAAACACAATTCATAAACTCCCTCTCTCTCTCTCTCTCCCTCTTTAGTTTTTCATGTGTATTTTTCTGTTGTGATTGTTGACAGCTTGTGTTTTTTTATTTTCTTTGCAATGTTTTCTCTGTCTCAGCTTTTTTTCCCCATTTTATTCTATTTTATTTCTGGCCTTTTGTTTGATTTTCTGTTTGAATTCATTATTGTCTGTCAAAGCACAATGAGAACTGTGTTTGTAGGCGCTATATACATAAATAACGTTACCGGCTATATACATAAACAAAGTTTTCAGCACTTTATTTGTTTTAAATGAACTTACCAATACAGTTATTATCGCAATGTTGACATGGCATTGGTGCAGTAATAATGTCTGGCCTGCACTAATGGAAAGAGAGATTTCCAGACCACTGAATCTGTCTACAGAGAAGGTGCATTTGCCTGGGCCAGAGAGCAGGACAGGAGAAACTTTGGCTAATCAACTATGATATTTTAAAGAGCCACAACTTGTTTGTTTTTGGCAACTCAGTGCACGACTATTAAATGACAAAAGGTGAAATATGCTGAACTTTTTTTTCTTCTTCTTCTTCTTTTTCTTTCTTGGCGTTGCTTCATTATGGGAACTTTAGTTAAAACAAGATGTCGCTTATGTAACTGTGTCAAATTAAAATGACTTTAAATTCCAGCAAAAAGTTATCTGGTGATTGCTTATGGAAAACCAATTCCCAAATTGCTAATAGGGAACTAAAGTGAAAACAAATTCAGACTGATGCTGAAAATAAAGTGTAATGAGGTTATTGTTCTTTCTGATAAGAGACAAAGATAAAGTAGCATTACCAACATATAATATCCATCAAATAATTCTTGATTTTTCCCTTAGCTGGTTTCTATTTTTCAGGTAACTACTGCTAAATTAAAAGCATGATAAAGCCATGAACATTGTTGTGCCTAATATATCATGATTACATTTCATATAAAGATAAATAAATACTGATTATCATTGCTCCCAATAATTAACAAGAAGACATGAACATGATATATATTGCTCTTGTATTAAAGCATGCACGACTAATGCTGACTCATATACATTCCTGGCTGTTCCTGAGGTTTTAAATTAATTGCTTGATGCTTTTTCATCAAGTATGGATTCATGATAATTTATGCATCTTTGCTAATGTTTGCTTTTTCAAAAAAAAAACAAACAAACTGCAAGCTTTGATTACTGCCACTGCTGCTTTCACTTCAAAAATACATCAGGTCTTGAAAAAGCGCTGCCTTCACCTAAGACCCCTCTGTAGGCTGTGAGTCTAGTTTCACCTATACTGGAACTGAGTATTGTCGCTCTCCACTCCTTGCTGATTTGCACTTGAGTGGGGAGAGACAAGGTCAGAGGTAGCAGCTATCAAACATTAATGCTGCGAATATTCTACATTTTACACACTGTAATAAACTATTCTATGTGAAGTGTCTGACTGGAATAAGATATTTGTAAAAACCATGCCATAGTACCTATGCACAGACACTGAAATAGAATAGAAAACTGGCCCTTACCAATGTTCTGCTTCCTTCACACGTGAAATATTTCACATTTGTTTTTTTCTTAGTAATTTAAGTGTCTGGCGATGTCTCAGCATGACCTCTTTATCTGGAAAATTGGGAATATTTATTATATAGAATTGGGTAATAGCTTTAATGGGTAGGCAGTTAAGATGCAGATTATTTCTTAATTTTAGCATATTATCCTGAGTCACTGTTGATGGTCTAAAACTCATTTCAATTCATAGATGATTTGAAAGTGACATTGGTGTACCTTTGCACTTAAGTATGCTGGAGGATATTTGTATATTTGGTATTAGAAATGTTCATACTACATTGGGAAGCCTATTATATAAGAAAAATTAGCAACCCTATAATATACATTACTGTAATATACAGTAGGCATATTTTACTAGCTCCTGATTTAAAAATCAGCATGAATCACAATATTTGATCTGCTCTGACCAGATCTGGATGAGACAAAAAAATAGCACTTATTTCTTTGCATTTATTGTTAGACAGTTGAGCATAACATGACATCATTTTATTCATAATGTGGGATGCCAGATTTAGACTCGAAGGCAGTGAAGCTGTGATACACTTTCACAAAGAGTTAAGGTACAGCAACCTCTAATTTCACGCTGATTTGTACTGACCCATTGCTTGATTTGCCTTTGCCCACAAGGCCAAACATTGCAAACCTTACTAATAATGAAACTCCAAAGGGATGCTAATGACTGTGTAATATAAACAAGGAAGCAGAATTCAGTATAATCTCCTGTAAGTGTAAGATTGGAAAACCTATGACTTTATCAGCTCCTCGTAGTAATATCCAAATAGACTGTGCAGCCGAACACGATGGATGTTAATTCATCTTAAAGAACTTTAAATCAATCATAACCTCAAAAAAAGATTGATGTCACTGATTTCATTGAACTTTGTTTTTGGTCATTTACTTAAACTCTGATTTGTATAAAAGAATTTGTCCCCTTAATTCTTCTTTTTGCAGCAGCCGAACACCCTCATTGCCTAAAATTTTCTCTCTCTGTGTGTGTGTGTGTGTGTGTGTGTGTGTGTGTGTGTGTGTGTGTGTGTGTGTGTGTGTGTGTGTGTGTGTGTGTTAGTTAATAGCACAGTGAGGGCCTGTAAACTCAGTGAGCCTGATGGCCAGAAAGTTTGTCAGCACCCAGGAACCCTTTAAGCCCATGATCATCTGGACCTCTGTCATAAACCCAAGGTTTATAGCAAATTCGGGCCCAGACATGCTCACTGACACCTTACTCTTAAAAAATAATAGAAGCAATTTGATGAAACAGTAAAGCTGAAGGATCCTGCAAGGAGACTTTTGCTTCAAAGGGTGCTCCCTTTAAATGGGAAGTAGTTGTAGTAACATGTTGGAAAATTCCACCTTATGTGATTTCCATTTGTAATGTTATTATCGCTGTGTGAGATCACAAACTTTAAAGCATGCTCTGGATCCAGAGACAGAAAACCCATTGCAACAACAAACCCATCAGCTTTCTAAAGCTGTCACTGTCCAGTGAAAACCACAAAATATCAAAAATTAAACCAAAAGACTACATTTTCTTTATTTTATTTTATTCACTGTCTTTCAAATTTTTTTAGAGCCGGCTTGGTGTTTCTTCTGTTTTTACTTGATTCCCATCCATCATTTTTCTTTAGTAAACCTGAAACGTGTTTCATAGAAGTAAGAGTTCATTTTTGATGTATCACATTGCTAAACCTCACAGTGAAGATCGTGTTCAAAATCGAATAAAAATGCAAGCTGCTGTGTAGCTGACACTTGTCTCTGGTGTTATTCTGCAGTAAAATGTCACATTCACTCCATAACAAAATGCAAAACAGTGACAAATAATAAATTAATTCTCCTGACACCACTTAGGAGCACTGGGGAAGCAGAAAAATATGGATGATCTGCTGCACATTAATTTGGTAAAAGATGAATAGTATTTCTAATAGCAGTGTCAGGTATGATGTTACCTCTTGGAACTAGTGTGCATGAGTTACTTTTAATATGCTAATTATAACAATACAATCAGTAGTAGACGTACTACGGTTTTGTAACCCTTCCCTTTCATTCTTGCTGCTATCCTTCTGTGCACTGTCCATTGCTTTGGATGGGTGATCCAAATATTCTGTCTCACTCTCTCTAAAAAAAAAAGCATATTAAATAAGTTAGTACAACTTCCACAGTGCTCTAGTTGCCTAGATCTAACCACCAGCATCAGTGTAACAGTTCACAAACCCATAAAAAGCTTTTGACTATGAAAAAGCCAACTATTACACTTTACCCACAATGAATTTTGAGAAATAAATATATAAAAACAAAAAGGTTGAACAAGCAGTTTTAGTTTCAAGATTCAGTGACTTGACCTACTGTACAAACATGCCAATGAAACAAGTACCACAGCAGTTACCAAAAGCCTTAATACATAAAGCAGAAGTCTGAAAGTGTCCTGCTTATGTTGCATTAGCTTGATAGATTATTAAAAGATAAAGAAACAACCAAAAGAAAAAAAGGCAATGGCTCATAATAAATAGATAAAATCACAAGTGAGTTAAAAGTTGCTGACAAAGAAATTCATATACATCACTACAATAAGATTTATAAATCATACAAAGGCACCCACAAGCAATTGCTTGCCATGTTTAAACATTGGCAAAGACTGTCACAACACCCTCACAGCAGTCCCAGAAGTTCAAAGCTGTTGCCTCTTTACTTTGTCATAAATGCTGCTCAGAAATTTGTCTCCTTTGCACAGTTCTTTTGTCTCTAGGCTCTTTAAAAACAGTGCTGCTGGGGATTAAATGAAGTAAGCCACAAATAATGACCTCAGACCATCATTGTTATAGTGCAATGTGACACAACTGAATAGATGCAGAGTCTGACCTGTGAAGGTTAATACCTATTGTTGACAGCAGATCAGTCTTGCAAGTTCATGGTGAGAAAGAAGGCAATGTGCCACTAATAAAGCGCCATTCTTACTTGCTTAGTTGGCCTGCAGTTCATTTAAATTTAGAATGTGTCTAAACAGGAACAACAGCAATAACACAGACGCAAACGGTAGCTGGAAATCTGCACATAAAAAAGTCTTTATAGCGTCCATTGTATGGGATTTTTAAGTGCTAAATGGAAAAAAGATGGAATTTGTGGCTAAGATCATCAAGAGTCATGTAAGCTACCAAACCAGGCTACAACTTCAACACGCAAAGAAGTATAATTTAGCAAATGAACCAGTGTGATGCTTCCAACCAGAGTTGGAGCTAATAAAAACCTCTTGACTACTACAGAGTTTGCCTCAAGAATGAAGACTAATTACACCCTTTTTCTGAAGGTTTTTATCCAGTGTGATAAGGGCATTACAAATATAACAATAGGAGGATAGTTTATCATCCGCTCTCACAACTGCTACTGATTAAAACCAGGCTTATAACTGCCATGATCCACAGCGTTTGTTGTTCTTTGCAGTTTTCTGGCTATTTTTGTGGGAATGTCTGGTTGGTTTTTCATTCTTATTCTTGAGCTTTAGTTTTGATTGTTACTGTTGGCTAAGTCTCATTATTGTTGGTTTCTGTGATTACTGTTATAATTGTTATTCTGCTTTGAATTCATTCATGCTTTCGTATTTATTAGCTTAGCCTCCCTAGTGTCTCCTGTATCTTGTTGTTAAGTCCTCCTCTCTGTTCAGCATTTCCCTGTTGAATTACTTCCTGTTTCATTTTGCTGGTTTCCTGTCTCATGTGTTTTGCTGTTAGTTATATTTCTCCCCAGTCATTGTTTTAATTAGTTGCAGCCATATCTCATTGTCCTCCTGCGTCCACTTCCTTTGATCACCTCTTGTGTGAGTATTTAAGCCCTCTCTTGTGCTTCCTCTGTGTTCCCGAGGACTTTGGTTTTGTATTTTGCTGCCCATTGGGCTTTACGTTTTTGTTTGTTTGTTTATTTTTTTGTTTGTTTGTTTGTTTGGTTGGTTGGTTGGTTGGGTTTTGAACCTGATAAAACATTTTATCCTGCCTGTCTTTGAGACTTGTGTTTTGTTCCTAAACCTGCATCCAATGACAGCTGCTGCATGGTAAAACATAGCCATGACCATGCTTGGGTTAATATGATTATGACTATAACATATTATTTTATAATATGCATAACTAGCACATGCAGTAGTTGGGTACATGCATTGCATAACACCTTAGCACAGGTGACTCAGCAAGACTTAGAGTTCAGCTTTTTGAATAAGAAATGTATCACGTTAAATGTCTTTTCTCCTCCTTCTGTTGTATTAGCTGAGAATTTTCCTAAATTGGCAGTGTGTTATAACTAGACCAGATCAATACTCCAGCTGTCCATATGAATCAGAACACAAAGCACAGGGCTGGCAATACCACACAGATCTTTGTTTTATATGTTAAAACTGTGTTATTGTCAGCTGAATGCCTGAATGTGTGTGATTAGCTACAGATACAAGCATGTATTTTTATTTCTTTTTTTCTTTTTTTTTACTAAAACTGTGTTTCAGTAAAGACACTAAACATCGGCTTGTGTGACTTTCTGTGAATAACCAAAACATTTTAAAGTCACTTGTAATGCAAGGACACCTTTGTATATGGAGTGGCCAGGGGGATTGAACCGCTAACCTGGCAAATCTCTTTTATTACAAGAAGGGCTGCGTGTATCCATTGTGCAAATCCCATCCTTTAGTTTTCAGTGAATGTACGTTTTTGCTTCTGCAGACAGACGGGATGCTTAGTCTGAGTTGGTCATTCCAAGAGTAGGTCAAGTGCCATGTAGTGCCCCTCTTCTCCCTGATTCTGATCACAGCACTTAAAAACAAAATTGGTTTCTGACAAGAACAGGCTTTTGCGGGATTTTTGGGGTATATGAAATCTTCAGACATCCAAAAATCCTGGGTATCACTTTTATCAAGTGTGATGAGCTGGCTGTCAGTTTTTCCCAAAGGAGCTAACGTTGAAACAATACCTGTCATTTAGGTTAGCCAACATTTTCTCTTGATTTCTTGTGAATAGTCTCTCTCTGTCTCTCTCTCTTTCTCTCTCTCTGTCTGGCTCTCTGAGCTAGCGCACACACATGCACACATGTACACATAGAGAAATGCGAGGGCTGTGGCCCATGGGGATATTTTTCTTTTGGCTGAGGGATCAGAAGGATGCGGAGCTGTGAATGCTTCACTCCGCTCTCCTCTAGTGTGTGCACTCGCTCACACTGTGTTGGGAATTAATGACATCTCTGTGGCCCATCAACAGCGCAAAACTCATGGGGAGAAAACATAAGAGATGGAGTTTGGAGGGAGCAGCTACGGAAGAAGAAAATGGCAGATAAACCTGGCACTTTATGTTGAATTTTCTGACCAGTACTGCAGCAAAAGAGGTGATAAAGTACTTGAGAGCAATAGGAATGATGAAAAAAAGAACAATAAGTTAGTGCTGAGTCAGATTGGTGATATTGCAGGAAGAGGTAATTTCATTTTGGCTTTCCACCAGAGACTTGCAAGAAGAAGAAAAAAATCAAGCTTTTACACTTTATGCCCTTTCCTTTTACCTTCTTACATTCATGCTGAGGTACATTGTTTTACTGAGTAATCTCATTCTCAAGTACACACAAATACAGTGTGTGTACCTGAGACAACATACACGTTGAAGTAAGAAAACACAGGAAATGTAGATGGGATTAAAATAGAAGTGAAAAAGTTAGAGCGATTGGGAGGGATTAAGGAAATGTTGTCACAAAGACTTTTAACCTTAGAATTTCTGTAGCTCAAGTGAGATATCAAGTTTCAGGACATTAACTGCCCTGACTGTCTGTTGTCCTATATTAATGTTTTCTCTGTTTTCCCCATTTGTAGTGGCTCCAATTCCCAATTTAATATTGGCAAGCTGTTGGGCACAGTAACTAAAAATGCTGCTGACAGCACGTTCAGTCTCAGCAGACAAAATCAGGCAAGGTAGCTCTCCTGAGTTACCCCATCTACGACATTTTTTGTTGTATTTCCGCACTTGTGGACATTTAGCAGCACAGCACCTGTCCCTGTATGAAACCAAGCATAACTGTCTGAAATTTTACATGTAGTTCCCTTTTGCTATCCTCCTCCTCTTTTTACAGTGTCCTTAAACCCCTGACAGACTCAAGCTCCCTTTACATACACACTGAGTCAAGTATAACAAATTGTGGCTTTTTGATGCCACTTATAACATGTTAAATTCAATTTTTAGTTTAAATTTGCTCTTAAATGTGCATGTGCCATAGCAGTGATAGAGTTTTTTGGGACACGGCAGTAAGCCATCGATTGCCTTTATGAGAAAGCCGAGCAGTGCTTGTGGCACCTTCCAAACATGGCCCCAGATGGTGGCAAATCCTTCCCATGATGTTCACCAGACCTTCTGGCACAAAGCCTCGGCCTTCCCATTCATGCTATCACATTCTTTTCTTACTCCCCTTGATGTTTAAGGGACAATAGGGTCTTTTTTTAACCTACTGGGTCACTCTCAATTATTCTGAGTGGATCACTCTATCAAAGGTAAGCCCCCCCCCCCGCTCGCTGATGTTGCCTGATGTCCAGTCATTTTCTTCACTTCCTGCTCAGCCTGTGCACCCATCATAATTAATTCATTATAGATGTTATGTTTTTATGTCTAATGCAAAAAAGGAATGGATATTGGTAAGAGTAGGTGTATTTATTTGTTTTTTAATTATCCATTATTGTCCACTATCTTATTGCTATATGATCACTAATTAAGGAAAAAATGACACGTTGTTTATGCATTATAAATAGATATGTGGCAGAAATTCTTTTATGAGGATTTTCCTTGGCTCAGATCAATACTGGCTTGGACCACACTGTGCATTTACAGAATATGAAAAGTGAGGATTAAGCTTGTATTTTGTCTGCTTAATAACAACTCTTTCTTTTTCTCTTTCTCTTTCTTTGACTGAGATGCTGTGGATGTCAGCCTTCTCAATTTATTTGAGTCTATGTATTACCTTGTGACTATCTCAGTGATTGTGTGGCATGCTGCTCAGCAGATTAAAAAAAAAACACTTATTTTGTAGTTGCAGAATGGCGCATCATAAAAATCAGGCTTTTATGTCCATCAGCATGAACAATCATTTAAAATGAAAGCTGTTGGCGGACACTGACACAGATATTGGCTTACAGACAGACACTCCATTACTATTGGCAGTAAATGTAGGAAGAGGGGAGGCATTCCCGCATAACTGAAAAGAAGTTCCCTCTGACATAATTTGTATACATATGATAAAACTGGTACCTTTATGATGCTTCATTTCTGTGGACACTGACAAAACAGGCACATGTCCACCAACTTACCGCATATAAAAATGCAGACAAGCATCTGACTATCTCACCAAAACACATCTATCTCCAACCATCCATTCTGTTAAACTCTTATCCAGTGTAGGGTCACAGGGGGACTGGACACATCTTATCTAACACTTCAGGTTGCACTAGATTAAAAGGGAGGCTTTTCTCAAACTCAGAGCTGATTGAACTAACTCTGATCAGCTGTCTGGGAAGCAATGTTGGCATTGCAAAACTCCCAAGTTTGTTGAATCTGCTTTTTTGTAATGACTTCATATTAATGTAGAAGCACAATCTGGTCATTTTTCAACAGAAGATATTTGGAATGATTCTTTTTGAGTTATATTCTTGATAATAGGTTGACAAAACCAGTGGAAAATGCTTCCTTTTCAGCTTTCCAGCAATGCCAACTACAAGGAACTGACATATATAATGATAATGTAAGTAGGCATGTTCAGTCAGCAGAGTAAAGGGAGTTTATTATGAGCAAAGTTTAAGCTCAACCTTTTATAAACTTTTTTTTTTTTTTTTTTTTTACTAGATAAGCTTCTAGTCTGAGTTATATCTAATAACAACCTGCAGTGATTTGTTATACCAAATGCCAATACTTTGCTCCAGTGTCCTCCCATGTGCCTCCATTACTGACTTGAACAAATCCTTGGCTTATTTGGGTGCGTTAGACACACTGAGTCAACATTTTCTGTTCATTTTCTCTAGGTCCACCGTCTTGAGTAAGATTGATTACATAATTGACTTGTGGTCACCTTAAGTACTAGAATTACCCTGGACTGCTGACTTTAGCTTGCTCTCCCCAGAATTTATGCCATCAACATTCATGGCCAACTTACTCGGCTTAGATAGCCT
Source organism: Pelmatolapia mariae (assembly GCF_036321145.2). Taxonomy (NCBI): domain Eukaryota; kingdom Metazoa; phylum Chordata; class Actinopteri; order Cichliformes; family Cichlidae; genus Pelmatolapia; species Pelmatolapia mariae. Next base: position 19,489,780 of record NC_086236.1, read on the forward strand.
ATAGGTTTCCATTAGTCCATTTCCACATTTACTGAAAGTGACATCTCTGTAGTTTGAAGTGGTTGTAGTTTTCTTAGTATGCCATCATGGTTAGAATAGATTCTCCTTAAAGTAGAGACGGTAAATAAAGATGATTATTTACTGATTCTTTATCACTGTTTGTAAAAGAAATACTAACAAACACAAATCACTGCGAACTAAAAGACGACCACTGACAAATATATAAAGGATTTTTCTAATCATCTTAAAGATCAACCTGACAAAGGTATTGTAATTAAAAAAGATTAATTAATTAATGAGATCAATCCAATAATTAACTGTGCTATACATCCATCCATAAGTTTTACAATAGAGGTAAAAATGGGAATTCTTGCTCACTATAAAAGCAGTGATAAAATATTTAAGATGTGTATTATTAAATCAAAACTCGACTTGTAATAACAAGACATGCAAATGTTCCCATGTTGGAAAGTAATATTTCATATCAAAGCGCTGAAAGGCTGAATTTTACCAAATACTTCAGTGTTCAATCACTTCACTGTTATCAAACAGTGTTATTAATGCAGTTTTTGTTGAGGAAGATGAGTTCTGGAGCACAGCAGGGCAGAGATCAGCAGTGTATTTGCACTAATGGGGTGATAACACCCACACAGGAAAGCACTGGCATCTTTAAGTGACAGCTCCTGCTGTCTGTTTTAGTGCTTACTGGTCTGAAGAGGTCACTGAATCCGTTTTGGATAGATCTGGCTTCCTCAGCAGGCCGTGTAGGCAGCTAGTTTGGTGCGGACCAGCTGGCTGTAATTCAACAAGATAAACAAAGAATGGCTCAGTACAATCCTAATCAATAGCTACAGAGCTGTTTTAATGAATTAGCAAGCAGAAGGAAGAATGAATTAAAACAGCAAATTGCAAAACAAGAGTTGTTGGCATTCATAGATATACGGGTTGGAAGAAAAACACAAAGCAGACGCAAGTGTGCTGCAAAAAAAAAAAAAGGAAAATCTTGAAGCCTTTAGAAATTTAAATTTTGATTAATGGGAAAATGGAAGTGCCGTGACACTGCTGCAAGAAATGATCCCTTTTTAACTTGACAGCACATTTCTTGGGAAAAAAAATAACATGAGATTAAATGGGAGTTTTAAGAGGCGTTGAGCGTAAATTCTTTAGGGAATGACAACTGTTCCGATACACTAGATGATTCAGCTGACGGTGAGGTTTGCTTTTTGACTCCAGGTTTTGGTGACCTGACATCGATCCTCCATCTTCAAGCTATTAGATATATAAGCACATTCTCCTTCCTTGATGTATGAACATCAAATGAAATCCGATCAAATCAGAATCCAGTATTTGCCACATTTTTCTGCTCGGTGTGCATTTAGTCAACAAAACATACAATAAAAGAATCTAGTTTATATCCTCAAATGTAAACAAACGATCTTCTTTTTAAAGCTACTTTTTCCTTTTTATTATTGTGCCTAGAAAATCAAATCTGAAAGAAGCTGTCATGCCGTCTCTCGAGACTTATTATCAGTGGGTTAATATCTGATGACCTGATGTTTCTATGGGCCTGTTTTTCACTGACATTGAAACACATTTCTGCTGACTGATGAACAACAGATATATCCAATTATTTTTGAAATTAAAGCAGTAGTCAGCTCTTCAGTGAGTGTTTACACCAGTGCTGAATCACAGAGCTTTCTTCTGTAACAGAGGATTTAAGTGAATCAGCTGCCAACCATAGCTAATTACTATTCAGTTGCCACTTACAGATGTGTGCAAAGGTTTCTGCACCCTCTGGGCAAATTACATGTAGTATCATCATTTATTTGCAGGCTGAAATGCGTCGCTCACAGCCTTTTCCACAGACTAATGATAATTAACTCAGCTTAAGTGAAGGTATCAGAAAGTAGCGTTCTTAAAATGCTGTTCTAAGAGTGGTACCTTAAATAAGCTCAAACTGCTATAATGAAAAACACTAGCTTGTTGTGGCCACAGGGTTAACAGAGAAGAGAGAAGTTTATGCATTTTCAAGGTCATTCCTACACAGTAAATGTGGACACTGACTTGTCAACATTTTTATGGGTTCTAGGGCTGAGCAAGCTTTACATATCAGCTGGCAAAGACAGTCTGACAACAGGTAAGAAATTATAGATTTAAATTGTTTGCTTTAAGTTTTAAGAGCTCATAGAACTCTATGCAGTCTTGTGAAAAACTAAGTTTCTAACCACGTTTCAGCAGCGTTAAAACCACTTTTAGCAAAAATACTTTAATCTTTTTCTGCATTCCTTTATCAGTCTCTCACATTGCTGTGAAGGAATTTTTCCTCATTTTTCTTTGCAGTGTTACTTCAGTTCATTGAGGTTTGTGATCATTTGTTTATGCACAGCTCTTTTAAGGCACCACCACAGCATTTCAATCAGGTTGAGGTCTGGAATTTGACTGGAGCGTTGCAACACTTTGATTATTTTGTTATTCAGCCATTCTGTTGTACATTTGCTGCTGTGTTTGGGTTCACTGTCCTGTTGCATGACCAGACTTCTTCCTAAGCTTTAGCTGTCAGACAGATGTCCTCCCATTTTGCTCTAGAACACTTTGGTATACAGAGGAGTTCATGGTTGGTGCAAAGACTGCAAGGTGAGCAGGTCCTGTGACTTCAAAACAAGCCCACATCGTCTACCAGCGTGCTTGACAGCTGGTATGAAGTATTTGTGCTGACATGCTATGCTTGCTTTTCATGACATGTGATGCTGTGTATTATGACCAAATTTCCACTTTGGTCTCATCCATCCAAAGAACACTGTTGCAGAGGTTTTGTGATTTGGTTAGAAGCAACTTTGCAAACCTAGGCCTTGCTGCCAAGTTTTTTTCAGAGCAAACATTTCCAAATGAGCCACACTTGCTCGGTTTTTGTTTTTTTCTGATTGTACTGTCTTTAACATTTAACCTGATAACATTTAACCTAACTAATATCTGTAGAGTCGGAGATGTAGCTCTTGAGTTTTATGCAGTTTCTCTGAGTATTGTAAAGTCTGACGTTGAGGGGAATCTACTGAGCCACTCCTGTGAAGACCGTGGCATCATGGTAACACAGGGAATGCTCCTGACCTCTAAACTCCCAAAACAGCTGCTTTTATGAAGGTGGTTACACTTACTGATTATCAATTAATCAAGAACATTTGATTAGCAGCACCTGGCTCCTACTTATCCCCTTAATTCCTATGGAAGTACTAATGATGCACTTAGTTTTTTAGAGGACTGTGAAAACTTTATAATTCACATGTCTCTAGGTAATAATACCAGACAGGGAGATATAAATGCAGATATTAGTAAATGTCCATCTCTTTCAACAGAGCAAAAAGAACATCCAACATAACCTTGTTAAAGTGAGTCATCAGTGAATTAGTAGTGTACAAAGACTGTTCTGTCCTAAAAAAAAAGAAATGTTCATATGTGAAGCAACAAAGATGATCAGAATTTCCAGCATAATAAAAAATGGTAACAGATTTTCTGATTCTTTGATTCTTTGATTGATACATTTGTATTATCTTGTTTTCTGCGGCACAATTGCAAAGATTGTGTATACTTTATAAGTGGACGCATCTAAATAGGGGAGTAAAACATCTGGATCGGTAGTTTTCTTACATCTTCCAGCAATAACTAAAACACACACAGACGCGCCCTCTTACACATACACACACATCTGTACATCTGTATAAGCTACAAGCTGAATTGCTCTCCACATAGAACTTCCTTTTGGCAAAATATATGAAGGTGACATTCAGGAGTGAAGGTAATTTAGACAAGATAGCACATTTAGCCAAGAATTTAGCAGATTGTACACACAGCTTCAACCCTGCAAGCAAAAAATAAATAAAATAAAATCCAACTTTGCTTGTAATTTTTGTCCTTTACTATGTGAAGAAACGGAAATAGATGAGTTGCCAAATTATCCATTTTCTTACATTTAGCTCTGTAGCTGTAGATCCAAATGGATTAAAACACGAAATATGATGAGAGTGAAGTTTGGAAAATGGTATCTGCTAATTAGTCACATACACCCCTGGGCTTTGATAATGTGTGAACATTTGTATGCTAGTTTGTATCCACATCTAGCCAGGTTTGGGTTCCAGGTTCCACATTTTTAGACTAAAGGCACATCTTACAATCAATGTTTAGTCCTTTATAAAATCTTTCACTTCTCGCCTTTCCCGTCATTTAAAGGGGGGTCTTTCAACTTAAAAAATAAAGGCCCGTTTTATGAAGATAAAATTTTCAATCAGGTGTGCATTTTAAATAAAGTTAACTCTAATTAATTTTCTCTAAAGAATAAAGACCTGGTTTATTTTATTTTTGTCCACATTACAGCTTCTTTTATGTGCGAAGCTGATAAATTCTCACTTTCAGCCTTTTATTTTCACCTTCCTCCTTTCTAAATGTCAGTGCCGCCAGATCACTGTGCCGTCGTTCCACCTCTGAACACCCAAACGGAATTGAGGGGAGCCAAGAGGAACCGGAACAATTTGGCTTGATAGCACACCCTCTGCTCAACATTGCTAAGCGACCACCGTGAACTCAATTTCGTGAGCCTTCCCTTACCTAGAGGCTAGAGCAAGTGAGGGAGAGTGTGGATGTGTATGCTTTTGTGTGTCTGTGTGTGTATTGAAGACCCAGCTCTCAAGTGAATCATCCCAAAATCTGTGCAAGTTCTGGTCTGTTGGGTTTTTGGTCTGCACTTGGTCGGTGTATGTTCATGTGTGTATAGTACTTGTGTGCAACTTTGCGTGCATGTGGCATTTGTGTGGTTCTGCATGACTGAGAGGTCTCTGCTGGCCCAACTAGATACCTCAGCTGCAGACAGTCACACTCATATTACAAATAAATGGCAAATGATGGAGCACATTACTCTCTCTCTCTCTCTCTCTCTCTCTGTGTGTGTGTGTGTGTGTGTGTGTGTGTGTGTGTGTGTGTGTGTGTGTGTGTGTGTGTGTGTGTGTGTGTGTGTGTGTGTGTGTGTGTGTGTGTGTGTGTGCGCTCAATATGTACTGAAGACCTTCTCAAGTGAATTGTCCAAAAATCTGTTTAAATTCTGAGAGAGCGAGTTTTCATAGAACTAATTTTATTTACTATGTGAATGTGCATATTTTATATCTCCATATAGCACAATGCACCAAATGGTTATTTCTGTTAATGTAAATGCTGTAACTTTTCATGGTATTAAATTCAGAATTTTCCTTTTTAGCTGCCTTAATCATCTTTTTCTGCCACCATCACAGAGTGTTGCTGGAAAATTGAAGCACTAGGAGCCTCTTTCTAGCACTTGATCTTAGTTTTACTCCCACTGATTTGGCATCACGAGCACTGCTTAGCTGAATATGGCAATCAAACACGGAAATGTAACTTAAATGGACTGGCTAATAATTTATCACTGACTGCCAAGAAACAGTTGGTGTATTCAGCTCTGGCTACCTCCCCCTAGACCGGTGCTGGATCTGACTGAATCAGATGATGTATTGTGTACAAGTGCATAGACAGACGTACAGGCAGGGAGAAAAAGAAGACATGGGAAGACAGACAGAGGCTGAAACAAAAATAAGAATCTTGGCTTTTATTTAGACTTTCTCCTTCAACACTCATTCTGTGCAAATGAGATGGAAAAGTGCTGCAAAGCTTTGTAGTCTTTTAATATAACTGAAAACAGTTTAAAATATGCTACAGTGTTATAGCTAAACTTGGCATCATTTCCACAATGTTGGCCAACAGAGTTAAACTACCTTCTTACTGCAATCAAATTTGAATATTCAAGAAAAAAAAATAGTGTGTGCGTGTGTGTGTTTTTGGAGGGGGGTTGAGGGCGTCGTTGTCTTTGAAATAACTATGCAATGCTGAACTACTAGCAAGACATAATGTGACATTTCACAGGCAACAAAACATGCCTTTTTTGACCTTTAGAAGTTTACATTTATCAATCAAAATGATACATGCACACAAACACACATAAAGCCTTTCTGCTTTTTGTATGGCACGCATGTTGCACTTCAACAAGTTTAGATTCAAAACAGTGTTTTGCTCCTGCAATACAATTTGGAAAATGGATTATCATTATGACATTTGGATAGCCAAACAATAATTGATAATATCACATGTAAAATATAGAAAATGTGCTGTGCATGAGGACATGAGGGGTGACTTGAGCCACCCCCCATGTCCTCATATTTTTCTTCCAAGGAGTCTGACTTTTAAATAAAATTTTTTATGGTTTTTCAGCAACAGTTTTCTGGGCTTTTTCTTTTCTTGTTGACTGTTTTTTCACTCTTTTTCTGTCCAGTGCTTGTAACTGATGATTTTCAGAGGAAGTACTTTTTTCTTTCTTTTTTTTTATTAAGCCACTTAACACTGACCCATGAATCGTTCAAGTATTAAAAAGACACCTAACTCAAGAGATGAACCAGTGTTGTCTCTATAAATAACGTACCACTTAGTCAGGATTTTAAAGAAAACTATTGTAAGAATTTTAAATTGTATCTTTAGGAATTAAAGTAAATGTATTTGAAAGGCATGTCCTTAAGAAAGACAGGCACGTCACTTTATCCATCTACTGTTCACTGAAGTCAGAAATGGTCTCAGTGGAAGACTGACTGTCAAGAAGCCATTTTTTTAAAAAGGCAAACAGGGAGTAAAGACTGAGGTGTGTGATATTAGAAGGTTTTTACATATTTAAAGCAATTAACATATAAATACTGAAGGTTGTTTCATGGATCAGGAAAGCAGTTCAAAAGAGAAGTGTAGTGCATAAAATAAAAGAGATATTCTATTGATACTTGGTATTGTAACGTACAGTATTAAAGATAAGTAATAATGATTAGTCCATTCATTCTTTATGGTACAGGATTGTAAGGAGAACAATATAGTGGTGCTGTGTTTTATTATGATGATCTGTCTGTGTGTGTAAAGATGCTGCAGGTAAATAACACATTGCCCTAGAGCCCCCAGAGTAGATGCTCTGTTCCTGAATATGCCCACATAGTAGCTCAAAGAAACAAAACTTTATTTCCTGTCTCAGTGCCTCGTATCCACTACAAATCAAATAGTAATACACAAAGAACTGTCAACTACAAGTAAATACACATACATACAATAGATCCTCTGAAGAATCTGAGTTTGAGACTGAATATTATGCAGGCGGGGCATCTATCTGGTCGTTTATACCTTTGAATGGATGTGGAATGCTGCCATTCTCATTAACAAGAGGGCAGTCCCTATCGTCTTTGTATGCAGAGTTTGGTCTAGGAACACTTTCCGAGTGAGTGGTACTGAAACAATTGGTGTGCCACTCTAATCTCAACACTGCTGCTGAGCTTTGGATCTGGTTGTATTTGGCAGACAGTCTCCCCTTGTGGTGTGGCAGCCTGCAATAGCTCTGCTCTTTGTGGCACTTCACGGTTGCCAAAATCGGAAGAAAAGGTCATTTATACTGCCGACACAGTGGGAGAAAAACACTCAGGTGTCTGCAAGAGAAGCAGGCTCCATGCTGAAGTTATACATCCATTCTGCAAAGTAGCAACTGTGCTGTAAAGTCTTTTCAGTTACTGGTGCACTCTGCATCTACATATAATTTTCCTTCCCCTCAGTTTCCTGTCTGTGCCGTAGCAGAACTTTTCACAGTGCTTTTCGCCTCCTACTCTGTCGGATGGATTTCACTTCGCAGTTTTGACATGTATAGCAAGTATACAGTATTTGTGTTGGCAGGCATTCTATTCTAAATTGCATATATTACCAGCTTAACACAATATTACTACTAATAATGTGATGAGATCCTGCAGTATTTAAATAGCTGTGATTTAGAATGAATTAGCGATTTCATGCTACAGGGTATTCCAGATTACTGAAGTACCAGGCTGTACTTTTTGCTCGAATTAGACAGTGAAAAGCAGGCAGACGGAAGCTGAAAAATGGATTGCAGGGGAGTGCTGCAGAAAAAGAGTGTGCTCCAAGCCCCTTAAGTCCTGGCAATAACATCAGCACAGTTCCAGATGTCACATCACGAGTCCAAAGAGTATCAAGAAAACACAACATGTAATTTTCAAAACTTACCAAGAGTAGTTGCATCTCTGTGTTTTAATTGAGTTTTGCAACTAAAATGAAAAACTGAGTTCATTATTAATCAGTAAATATGCATACATTTACATGTCATTTCTGTTTATGGTAAACATCCAGTTTTCTGTCAAGGATGTGGAATAGTTTAGGGTTTTTTTTTTCAGCTTTACTTACTTATTTATTTCAGTTTTGTTATTGTGAGTGGCTTTGACAAAGTAGGTCATTCATTTGAATATGCAGGCACATGGACACATGGCTGAAAGAAAATTTCAATATAAAAGGTGAGGTGATTTATGTGGTGCCCCGCCTTGTTCCATCCAAGCCAAAGTGCTAGGCCCTCAGCTAGCTTGGCAACATGTGTCAGCCTACATTAGGTGGACCAGTGAACAATAGTCTCAGCCAGGAGCAGGTGGTTGTGACTTGAAACTCTGAGAGGAGGGTGTGCACTAATGGCAATGTGTGTATGTGTGTGTGTGTGTGTGTGTGTGTGTGTGTGTGTGTGTGTGTGTGTGTGTGTGTGTGTGTGTGTGTGTGTGTGTGTGTGTGTGACAGAGAGAGAGAGAGAGAGAGAGAGAGAGAGTGAGAGAGAAAGAGAGGAAGCAGAGAGAGAGAGAGTGGTCTATCTGCCATCTGGAGCGCTGAGACAATCCCAGGTGAGGCGGAAACTTGAATGTGCTGTTTCTATCAGTTCACTGACTGGCCACTCTCCTGGATCCAAATGCTTTTTAGAGGAGACCCCCCTGGTTTCTTTGCTATGCCTCTAGTGATGACACACACCAATTCTGAGAGTGTGAAATGAGCCATTACCAGGTGTGCTGCAGCTCCTCTTAAAGTGGACTGACCCAAAAGAAGATCAGCAGGCCAAGTCAAGTCCAATTTACTCGTAGAACATTTTTCACAAGCTGATTGAAATATTTTACAGTAAATAAGGGGGGAAAACATGCAGTGTGTGTGTTTGTGTGTCTGTGTGTGTTTGTGTGTGTGTATGAGCAGGCAAGCAAAAGCTGTCTTGAAAGAAAGCTTACAGCAGAATAACATTTAAGGTCATTTTTAGCCATCTCAGCTCACTGATTATCAGTAAAGCGTAGAACGAGTTTGAAATCAAAAATTTGATGTCATTTTTAAATTACTGCAAATTTGTCACACTCGTGCACGCCATTCGCCCCAAATAATGAAAAGAATTCAGCAATAGAGATGGATTGTCATGTAGCACTTGCAGAGTTTACCTCGTCTTGTCTGTTAGCAGATAACACTTCCTGCTATGCAGCTTTAGATGTGTGATTGAAATTATGCTGAGTTGTTATTAGTATGAAAAGGCAACTTTGAATAAGCAAAGCTAATTTTATAAATAATGCATAGGGCACATTTATAATCAAGCTAAAGATGCAATCTAAGGGAGCAGCACTGTGCCTTTACCTCAGAACTGTGTCATGAAAAAATTAGGCATACTGTTTCAAAGTATGTGACTGACAAATTATTACATAAAACATTTGTTCCATAACTAATTTTGTTTTGCAATCACACCATATGCACTATCCAAACAGCAACTCCCTAATAGCTGCTGCATCAAACGTTTGATTGCAGAGCTTCTGGTTTCTATTCTATGATTAGTTTTATGATGCTTGAAATTGATTTATGTGTAGAGATCAGTGTTGTTTTGTGCACTTTATCCATTACATTCTTTTGATAGTTTCACAGTGGCCATATAGCCAAGTGGTAATATGCTCAAAGTGCTTCATGTTGCCATGGCATTTTAAAAGACTTGCTCGTTTTAATGTTCTTCGTATCTTCATATGGAATAACAAAGCAGTCGGTAGCCCTTTCTCAAAATGAGAACTCCTCGAGTTGCTCAGCAGGTTCAATTAATTTCCATATACAGTCCAGCAGGCTCTGTGTTTCAGCACTGTCAGGGTGAAATAAGCGATACCAAATGAAAGTACCAGGCTTCAGCTTTCTCGATACAGAAAGATATATGAGACAGGGTGTTTGCACTTTAAGACTTTTAAAACTAATCAGCCAGATACAGATGAACTCAAACAAAATCACCATGTGTGGTGCTTTGTAGAAGGACACAGTGACTACTTCTGATTTATTAATATCACCAAGCTGCACTTTGTTTAGTTTTTGCCTTGCAAACAGTTTTCTGCTTATACGCCAGGTCTGTCTTCTTATGTCTCCCAGGTCACAGACTTAGATTTCTAGCGACCTCATTTTCAACCTGTTAGTTTTACACTATTTTTGATATCTCGCATTTATTTTTAGCTTTTCTTATTAATATTATCTTTGCTTGCATTTTTACTTGTTGCCAGCCAACAGCTCCACCTTAATCTACATGAAGCCCCAGTCAATCATCAGCAACAGCTGCCTAAGAAATACATTTTACTATTACTACAATGTGTTGAGTAGTTTTGAATACTTGCAAATTGGCCACTGTGTTTAAAAAGCTGTCTTACATATAGCTAGTTACACATTAAATCAAACCATTGTTTTTTATTACCTTTGCCATGGGGGTCATGTTTGTGGTGGTGATTGTGTGTGTTTTATCATTATGTCTGTAAACTCAATAGCTCGAAAAGCTTTCACTGAATTCTGATAAAACTTTGTAGGGGTGTAGAGTAGGCTTACATCCATCAAGGTCTTCAAAGCCAATGTAATAATTTCGTGGTCAAAAACTGACATAAAGCCTTATAACTACAAGTGCATATTGTCAACATATAGAAAGTAGCATATAAATATTTAAAATATCATGCCATATTCAAGTTCTCCTTCAAGGTTACTAGATTGATCTGGAGGTCAAAGTGATAATAATGCTATATAAAGCTAGATAATACGTTTTTAGACTGACAAGAACACATAGGCATGGGATGTTATGAATTTGTTATGTACATTACAGTAACAGGTTATAACTGATGAAATAACAATATGAAAACATATACAATGTTCTAGCAATGTCTTTGTTTGTCTGTTTGTTTTCTTTTTCTTGGAAAACAAAATAAACTTGTGATTAAAAACTTTTTTTCACTTGATATTTAACACATTTAAACAAATTTTACTGAAAAATGAAATGAGTGCTACATATGTACTATGGCCATGTAAATAAATATAATAATAACAAAATTAAACTCAAAATTGTATGAGGTACATTCAAATGGAGACTTTTTTTCTGCACTACAAACTTCTTGTATGTTTAAAACAAATAAACAAAGAAAACATGATGACCATATACAAATTAAAATACTATTTCTTTAAAAGTAAATACCACTCCAAGAGGTATCTGCTGAAGCACAGAAGCTAAAGGGCAATAGATACGTCATATGGTCCTACCAGTACGCAAAAGCCTGTTTAGTGATAAACAATCCTAATTAATTTCTGTGTTACTTATACCAGACAGTATGGTTGTGACCTAACCGTCCAAATTCAGTTTCTCAGACCACCCTTTCAATATACAAGACTACATTAAAATGTGACGATCATACATGATTCATACTTCACATACCTCAGCCATGAGTCCTCAGTCCCGACATGTCAGTCTCACCATCACCTCGTATTGTGGGACCTGCTCTTTCCTTTCCTGTTTCAGCCTTAACTGCTTTTTCTATCTGTGTCCCTCATACCTATATGCTGCCTTGTCCCCTCACATCCCACTTAACCTCACCATCCGTCTGATTGTCCCCTGCAAGACAATCTTCAAAGCTCAGGTATTTGTCAACCCTAATACTTCACAGTTCTCTAACCTTGATCATCACCATCAACCGCGCGGAAAGAGATGAAACGTGTACGTGAGTTACCCAGTTCGTGCAGAAGGGCAGCTCACGCTCAGGAGCGTGTCAACACGCACCTTCTGTGTTTTGAATTCAGAGTCCATTCCACGAGTACACTGTAAAAAATGATCGGTCTGTGTCGATTAGGCAGTGCCCAGTAGCAGCATCCCGGAAACAATGCATTTCACGCCACACTTCAGAGGCTGAAATCACAGATCCCACTCAAACAGCTGAATCGTTTTACGAGTTCTGCAGTGGTTGATTCAGATTGTTTACAGGGAAATTTAAATAAGAATTCATTTACGAATTTCCCAGTGTTTCCGCCCCTTATGCTTCCTTCGTCCCAGCTTTATTATTCAAACTGTATTGGTCATCATCACTCATCACTCATGCAATGTATTCGTTTTACTTATAAGAGGCACAACTGCAGAGTTGCACAATTTTCAAACGTATGTTTATAGAGTGGTGTGTGACAGCGTACTTGCATATGGGTTATCTAGCTCTTTTTATTGTTCATATAATAAAACACACACACAAAAGAATTCTGCTACTGAGCGAGAGCATTCCAGGTCACCACGAAACAGCTGCCTTCAGACATTTGCAGAGATTAGTATCACTGACTCGACAAGCTTTGTCCACTTTCCTGTGCGGGGGGGAGGGGGATTAACTCATCTCACTGACCTTCCTTCTGCTGAGACTGAATCATATTTTAACAGTGAATGTCTAAAACCTTGTTGAAAGCGATATTTCTTGCAGTATGCATCGCGCACGCGCATGGCACACGCAAACGCACAGACGCTCTCCCCTCCAGCTTCCCTCCCCCGCGGGTCGTTCTGATTGGTTCACCTTTCATGTCCGTCAGAACCGTGTGGGCGGGACTCAAACAATCCACTCGTGTTCCCTTCGCTGTGGACTGTACGCCACAGCAGACCAAGAGCGGGGCAGACAGTAGTAAGGCAACGGCATTCATCCTGTGACCGGAGGACAACTCTTCTTGGTTCCTGAGGTTTTCGGTTCCTGTTCAGAGGACCGGAAACTAACTCTACACCTTACAGGCGGTGCATTCGTGAAAGAACACCCAAAATATTGTTTTTGATGACCGAGACTTTTTACGTATTCCAAAGCAAGACAGACTGCGGGTCGGGAAGTCGGTTTGCATTAACCCCGTTCCCCGTCTCCAAGAGACGCACAAAAGGCACACTCCCAAGTCTACCTGGATAAGCTGACAAAGCCGTCCGGTCCGGTAACAGATCCAGAATTGGAGAGGAGAAATAAGCGCGGAAAGACGGGAGCAAGACAAGGGGAAGACAGGATGAAACTCAAGAGTCATTTGATTTTCACCCTCTACACTATTTATGGGATTCTTCTTAAAGGTGAGCCTGGGACGGGTGGTGCGTACGTGCGTGAGTTGTCTATGTGCGTGATGTGTATACGCGCATGTTCCAGGCCAACAGCAGGGCAGGATAAACCCTCTCCGTTACACACACACACTCACAGATAGAGCTTCTCATTCACATGTGCTATACGTGTCTCTGTGCCTGCGCGTACACTGTATACGTGTGTTGAATGGATGCGCGTTTGTCTGAAAACGATAGGCAGCTAGAGAAGAAAGCGTGCCCTGTAACAGTCAGGTTGGTTGTTAATCTTCGGGAATTAGAATATCCTATTTTCATAAATGTATGCACTGGGCACGGGTCCTCAACCCAAGCGCGAAAGCCTAAAGTCATCTGTGTCTTTATGTTGATGTTGTGTCCTGTGCGTGATTGGTTGTCCCAAAAAAAAAAAAAGGAAAAAAAGACACACCTCAAAATGATCACAATAACCGTCCCCCGCGGTTGTTTTTGACTTGCAGCACTTAAATGAGTGCCGGAGACACTGGCAGCTTTTTACGCACCGAACAGTTTGGCACTGCTGGTTACGGCAGCTTTAGAAGCTCTTTCACATGCGGAGCTTTTCGTTTGCTGAGTGCATTTCCCTGTTTTAATTCATGATTGAGACTTATGTTTAGTCTGCTCTGTAGAGATATCTGCGTTTTTGCGCACGGTCAGCTCGGGCGGATTGTGCATAAGTAACGATTTAAGGAAGCCTCGATTGACGACCACACGTACATGGGTTGATATGGGATTGACAGAGTTCTTATGTTAAATTTTCAAAAGTTTTCATTCCGAAATGATTGCTCATAATCTTAATGTCCTTCACTCAGATTAAGCCTCACAGTGCCAATATAAAATATATTGTACGATTAATTTCCGATTTCAGTTGAGTCTTAAAGGTGTCTGATTTCAAAATATTCTGTTATTTCAACCTTATTTATTTTTGACAACTATAAACAGCTTGCAGCTGTGTTTAGGCATCAGATAATCCAACTGTAAACACATGAGTAAGGTGACATTGGGGGTCAAGGTCAACTGCTTTTACTAGGAATGCAACATTGGCAAATACTAGAATACAAAAGTAATCCAAACAAAGTGGCACTATATGTAATTTTTCAGTTTTTGTTTTGACATGTTAACTTCTTTTAAATGGAGACACACATAAATGTCCATAGATCCGATGGCAAATGCCATCTTTGATGTTATGATTATTAAATGTTTGTCGCTTTGGAATGTATATAAAAGAAAAAAAAATGAAAATGTGTTGTTGTGGTATTTTAGACTCTGATTTTGAGAATGCACATCATACTGAAACCACTGAAAACCTGATGCAAATTCTACTGTACATTTCCGCATCATTTTTACATAAATTCTCTGTAACCTCTATATTAAGCACTGGATGGCCTTCAGCCCTTTAGGCATCCAAATTGACGTTATAGTATTCCTATTTATGTACAAAGTAAAAGAGGGAACACAGGTTCTTGAGATTCTGGAATGGACCGGCAGGAGGGGGCATGAATTTACTTTGACACAACTGTTAGTCTCTCAGCAGGGCCACGTTTGCTCCACAAACCTTTTAGTCCACTTCACCCCCCCCCCCCCCCCCCCCCCCCCCCCGTTTCAAATGATATCATGATGTATTTAAAGAACTGCGTGGCAAATGTATCAACATGAAAGGCAAAATTAGCGACATCTTGACTTGAGGAAAAAGAGAAATCTCAAATAAGAGAGCATTTGTGCTTGATTCCCTTGATCATTTGTTGTTGTCTCTTTGAAGTGCACGTGTGTGTGTGTGCATAAGAGCGAAATGAGAGAGAGCAGTCCTTTCTTAATAACCGCATGATTAGAGCAATTCTTGACTTAATGAATGGGTTTGTAATAAGGTATCTTAGGGTATATCTGACAGCTTCCATTGCAGGATTTACTGATGTTCCAGAGCCTTTCTTTTTCCTGCTCATTCTCTTAAGGCTGGCATGCTCTGTGAGAATGTGTGCATTTGATTATGGGTATGTGTGTTTGCATATATTCCTATAAATGCGTGCCCTATGTTTATAGCTTATGTTTGAAGAGGCCTAAGCAAAGCCATAAGCATTCCGCCAACAGCAGAGCTCGTTGCATGTGTGGCTCCCCACCACACACACACTCACATGAGGCTCTTTCCCTCTCGTCCTAACCCTGAAGAGGATAATGCTAGGCTGCTTGATTTGAACAGTCATCTCTGGGTGCAAGGCCTATTATTGCATAGGTTTCACACAGCAGGCAGTTCAGCCTCCACCTGAATGAAGTCTATCAAGCCGAAGACATATCCGCGCGCTCCGTAAATGACAGCTGTTTCAGCCCCTCTGGCCTCGAGCCAGCTGGCATCAAGAGATCCCGAGACTCTAAATTTCTGTCACTGACGAGACCTGCGCCACATATAGCGCGAACGCGAAGTGTTGTGATGGAGGTCGTTGTTTACCAACAGCCCGAGTTGTTAGCATATTATTCTGTGTGTTTCATGTGCCCATGCCGTAGCCAGAGAAAACAGCCTGTTATGCAAATGGGTCTCTTACGTAAGAGCTCAGGGCTGAGCAGCAGGCGAGGGGAGATAGAGGCAGCGAGTGACAGAGAAACAGGGAGATGTTCTAGAATAGAGGAGTTGATGTAAGAGTAATGTGGGAGCAGAGGTGTGGAGGAGGAATGTGCAATCTCCTCAACTAAAGTGTGTGATATGTGCGCTGGTTGTTGTTTGCTGTTTGGATGCTTGTTTATCTTTGCTGCTCTGTCTGTTTCTTGTCGCTTTGCCTGCCTGGCAGTCTGTCTGTTTTGAACTCTGATCTTGCTACCCTAAATACAGACCCCCGCTGAGGGATGTGTTTATCCCTGCAGTGAGTCTAAGCTGCTGAAGACTGACCCTCCATCCCTCTGTACTTCCGTCCATCCCTCCCTCTCTTCATCCTCCCATCCTGGTGTGGAGCTTTGTACCACAGCAGCGTGGGAAAGCTTCTGATAACAAGCAGCCTTGTGTGTGTGTTTGCAGAGCCACTGATTACACGGGAGAAACAAGATTTCTGTCTTTCGTGCTCACTTGCACTTTCCCTCCCACTTCTGTGTGTGTGCGTGTGTTTTCACGGTCATGCTTTGACGCAAACCACATGTGGTGTACTCCCGTACCTTTTACCCGGGCTATGAAGCTTTGGTACTGAGAACACTCAGTCTAGCAACACTGGCACTATGTGCATTGCATAGTACACACACACACTT